>NC_058132.1:571128403-571128731 GCF_016433145.1 Gracilinanus agilis | reverse complement strand
TAAATGACATCAGCAAGACAGTGTATGATAAACCCAAAGAGCCCAACTTTTGGGACATGAATCCACTATTTGACAAAAACTGCTGGGAAATTTGGAAAACAATATGGGAGAGATTAGGTCTAGATCAACATCTCACACCCTACACCAAGATAAATTCAGAATGGGTGAATGACTTGAATATAAAGAGGGAAACTATAAATAAGTTAAGTGAACACAGAATAGTATACTTGTCAGATCTCTGGGAAAGGAAAGACTTTAAAACCAAGCAAGAGTTAGAGAAAATTACAAAATGTAAATTAAATGGTTTTGATTATATTAAACTAAAAAG
>NC_058132.1:571080507-571128331 GCF_016433145.1 Gracilinanus agilis | reverse complement strand
TAGCAGATTGGCTAAAATGAAAGAAGGGGAGAGTAATGAATGCTGGAGAGGATGTGGCAAAATGGGGACATTAATGCATTGCTGGTGGAGCTGTGAACTGATCCAGCCATTCTGGCTGGCAATTTGGAATCAGGCTCAAAGGGCTATAAAAGACTGCCTGCCCTTTGATCCAGCCATACCATTGCTGGGTTTGTACCCCAAAGAGATCATAGATAAACAGACTTGTACGAAAATATTCATAGCTGAGCTTTTTGTGGTGGCAACAAATTGGAAAAGGAGGGTATGTCCTTCAATTGGGGAATGGCTGAACAAACTATGGTATATGCGGGTGATGGAATACTATTGTGCTAAAAGGAATAATAAACTGGAGAAGTTCCAGGCGAACTGGAGAGACCTCCGGGAACTGATGCAGAGCAAAAGGAGCAGAGCCAGAAGAACTCTATACACAGAGACTGACATTCTGTGGTAAAATCGAATGTAATGGACCTCTGTACCAGCAGCAATACAATAACCCAGGACAACTCTGAGGGATTTATGGTAAAGATGCTACCCACATTCAGAGGAAGGACTGCAGGAGAGGAAACATATAAGAAAAACAACTGCTTGAACGCATGGGTCGGGGTGGACATGATTGGGGGTGTGGACTCGAAACCACCACACCAATGCAACTACCAACAATTTGGAAATTAGTCTTGATCAAGGACACATGACAAAACTAGTGGAAATGCGCATTGGCCATGGTTAGGGGGGGTTCGGGGGGGGTTGAAGGGGAAAGGAGGAGCATGAATCATGTAACCATGTTAAAAATGAATATTAATAAATGTTAAAAAAAAAACAAAAAAAAATGTATCACAATAGCATTGAAAAAAGATTTTGAGTTAACTTCGAAAAATGCATTAAGATGTCCAAACATAACTGGGAAAAGCAAATCAACAGGGATTTTCCTTCCCCGCCCTTCCTTTTCTATCAAGAAGATGAGATCTTGAATTGCCCATAATATTTAGAATAAAAAGGTTCAAATACTTATAAAAATCCTTATTAATATGATATTCTGACACAGTAAAAAGATAGTACATGAGAAGTCTGTCAAGGCTTGAAATCACAAGTAAAAATAACAGTTTTGCTTGACTCACCTTATATCCCATTTTCCAATCTAAACCTCTGATTTTGATCTATGTGAAGCCCCAGGTAATCCATTACTCTTGCTAGAGTCACAGTATATTCTACATAGTCACATTTCATGCATAATGAAGATGGCAGTGAACTACAAAGGTTTTTATCAACTTAAATAGGAACACATGTACTGTCTAAGGGCAATTTATGAGGTGGATTTTGAGAGCGTAAGGGATGGGAAGTCTATGCAAATTCATAGCTGTTTAATAAAACCAACCACTTAAAAGATATGTAGGGGACAAAAGAATTTTTTTTAGCTTGTCCAATCTTTTATCTCTTTGTTCTTGGAAACATATCAGTTCAAAAAGTATTTTCCCAAATCAGAGGAAAGAAGAGATTATATTTGCATATATTCTTTATATATGTGCATATCTATGTGCCCATATATATATATATACATACTTAGGAATATTCATAAATGTCAATGTAGTATATTTATATACATACACAAATATGGATATGTCTATATGATTTTAAGGTATTAAAATTATAATTAATATTTTGGAAGAAGAATCATCTGGCCCAGAAGAACAATTTATAAAATGATTATGAACATGAAAATTTAAAAAAAAATTAGTAAAGAGAAGCTGAAAACTTTGTTCTTATAATTACCAATCTTGGTCCCAGAGAATAGGCAATGAATGAAATATACCTCGAACCTCTTACCCAAGGAAACAAGTGACTGACTTCATTGAGCAGAGCATATAGTCCAGTTATAATCACATTGCTGTATGCTTTTTGCTTTATTATTTTAAGGGCATTAAATCAGTATGATCTGTGGTGTTATTTGTATGCACTACTTATCATAAAGAGTAAAGGAAAAATATTTTGTGACATTTAGGTTTCAACTGCTTAAAATGAAGAATACAGCCCTATTACCTTGTATCCTGTTCCCAAGACAGCAAGGACTCAAAGTCACAGCAGTACACTGGAGTTTCTTTTTTCTCAATATTCTAGAGACAGGCAATGCCCTCTGACCTTGGTCCAACTCTAAGAACCCCTACTACTGGGACAAAGATACATTGCCAGAATACTACTGTGAAGGGAAGTGACAGCATCATCCAAGCAGCCTAGCTAGTGTGAGCAGGGGTCAGCAGAAAGAATCACTCTCCAGAAAGGAGGAGAAATGAAGGATAAGCTTCATTTTATAATTTCAAATTAATAAAAAAAACTTATGAAAAGAAAACAAAGTTTAGTCTGTATTTTGTTATTCCATTCCTTTTATCCAGATCCTCTTATATAAGCATGTTTTTTTTTTTAAGAAAATCATCTGACTTTACTTGAGGGAAAAATATTTTTAAAAATCTTCAAAAATTAAAAGCTAGAAATATTTGTATCTATTTTAATCCATGTGTGCGTGTATGTATGTATATAAATATATACATATGTATCTGTATATCTTCAAGCCAGGATGAAATCTTTAAAGAGTGTTACAAAATTTCAGTTTAGTAAAACTTCATTCTAACAAGCACCATTGGCCAAAGATTCATTAGTAAATTATTAATCCATTAAATGGAGGTTTTTAAATGGCAAATGAATAAAGCAAAAAATAAATAGGACATTACAAATTTTAAATTTACCAATGCATTATCTATTTTTTTACACATACAAGATATTGTGTACACGATTTACACAAACTGCTGTATTTGAAATTGTCATGCTCTCAGTTTTAAAAATTTAATCTTGCTGGTTCATTTACATCAATACCAATAATACCAGTGCTTGGGTTATCTCTTACCACTGTTTTTTTTTAATACTACCTTTTGAGCAATATTATTTATGTCTAACTTATCCCATACCCCAATCCTTCAAATATATTTTTGATAAAATCTTTCCTTTTTGTTTGTATTATTCTTTTCATGAAAAGAAAATTATTTTATATATCTTTTCTAGGTTGGAGAACAAATTTTCTTTATGGCAGGAATATTTTACCTGCTATTTATTAGCTTTTTTAAAAAAAGCATTTTGATAACTGTAAAACCATAAAATTAATTTAAGTTTAATAAGGTCCATAGGTTTCACAAGACTGCAAACTGGTCCATCAAAAAAGATCCAAAAACAACAACAACAACAACAAAAGAAAAAGTGGTCCAACAATAACAACAAAAAAAGTTAAATAGTCTTACTTTAGGGGATGGATTAAATTTTTTCTATGTATATAAAATTCAACATTAAGAGAGAGCTTGTTTTATGTGAAAAATCCATAATTTAAACTAATTATTTTATAGTACAAAAGTTGGATAAAATTAGAAACAATTCTTTTGCAGAGGTGGTGTGAGACCCAATTTAGATAATGGATATAAACAACTTTCAAGTTTTAAAGTGCTGTGTGAATGCCAGCTATTATTGTTATTATCTTTTAGTAACCAGGTCTCCAGTCTGGTTCTGACTTCATTCCCTGAGCCTTCTGTTGCACACTGTTGAGCTCAAACATATATATGTGGTGATACATGGCTGTGTTGATAAATATTTAACAGTGGGGATTTGGGGGGAAGTGATAATAATGCACACACATTTTTAAGATTAATTTGTATTATAAGATTTTCATAAGCCTAGACATAAAGCAAAACAATAAATCAAGCCTTGATAATTTATTTTTCAATTAAGAAATTTAACATGGCATAAACACTGGTTTAAACTTTTCCAGCACATATCTGGTTATACATAAGGCAAAGTATCTTTTAACTAGAAGGTGGCAGCAAGGAGAGTATCATTAAAATACTTTTGTCCTCTGGCAATTTCACACAATTTCAAAATTTAAGAAATATCTCCTTAATAAAAAGAACCACAATATGTCAGAGGGTATGACTCTTTTGGATACCATCCCATGCTCTCTTTAGTGTAATATTTGATTATTTGATATCTTATATATTCGATGTCATCAAATGTTAGTTGATATCATCATCTTTAATGGCTTATATATTAGCATTCTCATAATTGTCTGATAAGCTTCTTCTGTATGTATATAATGCTAGTTTTAGTGTTAGAAAGGTCTAAGGTCAAATCTCTGCTAAGTTATGAGCTATATGACTATCAGTTAAACTCTTTGAGCCTTATTTTCTCTTTAGTAAAACTAATACCTTACCTAATCGAGAGTTGTTCAGAAGAAGGTATTTTGTAAGCATCAATGTAAGTATGAGCCATTATAATTACCTATTAGGCACCAAGAATGTTGTCATATTCTCTTATATGTGAGGAATTTGTCTCCCTCTCTTTTCTTTGCTCTTCTTGATTTGCTTCTATTCCTGTAACTACAATTTATTCATCAGTATGGATTTCCCCTTTGTAACGTTTTTAGGTCTTGATGTGTGTTTTTGCCAGTAATAGGCACTTTTTAAAATTCAAAATTTTTTCCTAATTGCATGTCAATACAATTTTAAAATTCATTTTCAGACTTTTGTAATCCATGTTCTTTTCTCTTCCCCACTCCAAGAAGAGATATCGGTTATACATATATTATCATATAATACATATTTCCATGATGATCATATTGTAAAACAAGACACATATTGCTTACACTTGAGCAGAATTCATGTAGGAAATAAAATGTTTTTCACTCTGCAATTGGATTCCTTCTGTTCCTTCTATGGAAGTCGACATCCTTTTTTAGCACAAGCCCCTTAAAGTTGTACTGCATCCTTCCATTGTTGATAATAACTTTCATTCACAGTTGATTGATGTGCTTTATTGTTCTTACTGTGTACAATGTTGTCCTGGTTCTGCTCACTTCACTTTGCATCATTTCATAAAAGTATTTCCTGTTTTTCTGTGATCATCTTGTTTGTCATTTCTTAGGGTATAATATTCTATTACAAGCATATACCACAGCTTCTTCAGTCATTCTCCAATTGACAGATAACCCTTCAGTTTCCCGTTCTTTGCCACCAAAAATAGAACTGCTAAAAACATTTTGTACAGGTAGCTTCTTTTCCCTAATCCTTAATCTGTTTTTCATTCAGTTCTAATTAATAGACACTTTCAAACTTATTGCACCTATGCAAATCAGTAGATCATCTATAAGTCTTAGAGAGTTTTCTGGAGACATTGAGAGCTTCAATGTCCTGCCTATAGCCACACAGCTAGTATGAACTTTAGACAATCTTTAAAATCTGCTTTTTCTTGTATCAGTGCTGGCATTTTCTCCATGATATCATGTTTCTATTTAGCTCCTCTATACATGTTAAAAAGGGAAAACCAATAGAAGAATGTGAAGTTTGTCACATTTGGCTTTTGATGTTTTTTTTAGTCTTCAAACATTATCCTATATTAAATTTTTTTCCTGTATACTTTATTGTGCAATTCTTTATTCTCCTGTGCCCTCCTCAAAACTGAATTTTCCCCCTTTCAGGCCAAATTTTGAAATCTTCAAAAACTCCACTTCATTCAACTTATGGCAGCAATGACTGTGGGAATATTAATGTGCAGAAAATGGTGACTTCATAGATCAAGCAGGAAACATTAAAGAGACAAAGTTGAAGAAGTGGGGTCAGGGGCAATAAAATGATATGTTCAGGCGAAATTGCCCTTCCTGTTCCCTAAATGTAAATTTTCACTGTTAGGGCATTTGACTACTATCCATTAAATCCATCACAGGTCCATCTCTAATGATGAAAAAATTATTAGTGAATGGTGGAAAATGGAGGTGAACAGTCATTTGGCAATTGTTCAGTGGTCTGTAAAATGAATTTCTGATCTCAGGCCAGTCATAAAACACATCATCAGAACTGATGCAAATCAATGCATCTCCAATCTCATCAGGGAAGCCTAGCACCAACTGAACCCAGCCAATGAAATATCTTTTTATAGATTCAGAATCTGTAAGTCAAAATTAAGGAGTACCAATGAGGCAGTAACTGCCTCTGCTTGAACCTTTCTTTGAAGTAGTACATGGCTTGAGCCTTTAACATTGCTCCTTGAGGAGCTTTATATTCACAAAAACAAAATGGAAACAGACAATGGAAGACTTGTGGGGGTGTCAGAAAGAGAAGTACCCCATGAGTCTTTTTTCCTCTTACATTTTAAACGTTTCTGAGATTCTGACTATTCTATGACATTTTCCTGCATCAACCAAAAAGAAACTTACTGCTTCTCCTTACTCTGTACATGAGACTCTCATAGTTATTCCCTCATAATTCTTTTCACCAAATGTTCATCACACTCACAAATCTTCCTTTCCTCAATCCTAAATTAACTATATCTATGAACTGGCACTTGGAATGAATCCTTTTATATCTAGGGTTTGGACTGGTTGACCCATTGGTAGGTTAAAGATACCAGATCTTACTGAGGAATTCTCATAATTGTCATATGTACCAAGAGCCCTGAGACACTGCAGTATTTGAGCTGGTAAGTGGAGTTTTCTCTACAGGAATAGATTTTTTGTTTTTGTTTTCTTAAATCACTCTGAGACTAAGGGCTTGGAGGAGAGCTGGAAATGATTATTTTATCCTCTCTTGCCTAGTACTTAAGGCACTGGTCTTCTGAAGAGAGGGGAGTGTATGGATAATAAAAGGAAGTTTGCTAGGGGCTGTCAAGAAGGAACAAAGGAAACAACCATTTATTAAATGAGTACTGTACTATATGCCAGGCACTATAATAAATATTTTACAATTATTATCTCATTTGATCTTCAAAACAACACTGAAAGATAGGTACTATTATTATCCTCATTTCACAATTTAGGAAACGGAGGCATAAAGAGGTTAAGTCATTTGCCCAGTGTTACAAAGGAAGTAAATGTCTGAGGATGGATTTGAAATCAAGTATTGCCAATACCAAGTTCAGTCCTCTATCCATTGTACAACCTCACTAGATAAATCTTGTAGCTATCTTGTGACAAATAACTGTCTGAAGTTCCTGGTTAGATTCTCCACTTTTAGAAATGAGAAATGCTCTCAAAGGTTTTACTCTTCTCAAATTCCCCTCCTCATGCCTATGTATGCTCACAGGAACAGTATATAATTATTTTTGCTATTCCTTTAAGCTATTTATTTGATGTTTGGTAAAGTACTTTAAAGCCAGCTTTCTCTAGATAAAGGTAAAATCAATCATAATTGCATTTGAGCCATTAATTGAACACAGAAAATGCAAATGAGGAGATGGCAGTGACTAGTTTAAATAAGTAAGAATATATTTAAGGCAGGAACAAATCTGATTCTAGTGATATGACCAGTTCTCTTCTGGGAACTTTGAGCTTTGATGATTTATTAATAACCTGAACTTTTTTAAGATCTCAAAAGGGGTGAGAAAAAGAAGTTATCTGGACCAAAGGGCTTGTTTTCCTCTAGGCAAAGTTACATGATGGGCCTCAAGCAAAACCACCAAGTTAGAGCAAAGGGAAGAGGAATGGTCAGGGATTAGGAGGTCCTTGATCAAAGAAAAATTTATTCCCAAACTAAACACTGTAGGGAAAGACAGTCTTGGCATATGAACAATTAAAGGCTTCTCTTCTCTATTTGGAAAGAGGAAGTCTTCCTCAGCCAAATTTTGGTCTCCACAGGGAGACTGACTGATTAATCATTATCTTTATATTGTGTAGTGCAAATGTGTGCATTCATGGCAGCACTAGTCTTCTTCCACTGGAAGGAATGATGGTCATAAAATTTTCCCATCTTCAGAGTGTTGTATAAAGGCATGGCAAAGTAGAACTTAATCACTAGGATTATTTTTTTGAGATAATATATGACAGGGAAAAAGTCCACTAAGTTTGGAGTCAGTATCTGAGTTTGAAACCTAGCTCTTTCTAAATAACTTGGAAGTTAGTGACTTTCTTCCTGTAAGACAATGACATTTTACTTAATCTCTCGGGGACTCAATTTCCTCAACTGTAAAATGAAGTGGAGTGGGAAGTTTGTACTAGATAACCTTTAAAGTCCTTTGTATTTCTGAATCTGGCTTAGGTTGCCAGGAGGATGTGCACAATAACAGTAAACTCTTATTTCCTGGGCTACCTTGACCTTACTCTAAATATCTCGGTTACTTTGTTCCAGGAAAAAGATTTAAGAAGCTTCAGTCACTAATTAAGGGGAAAAACTTTTAGTGATTACAGTTAAATAATAGGATCATAGATTTAGAACTAGAAGGGAGAATTAGTGTAGACCTTAGACTAACTTCTTTATTTTAATCTTTTATGAGACAAGGGAAATAATATATTTGATACAATCCTAGTGGTTATTTAAGTCTATACCCCATCTTTCTGTTTCTTCTGATGTTTCTTTTTAATTTTAAATTATATTTTTAAATTATAGAACACCACTCCCACTCTAGTTAGACAGGGTGCTATTTCTAAAGACTATGGAGATTTTTAAAAAAAAGGTTCATTGGGTAACAAGATGACAGAATGTATTGCTTGTTGCTGATGATATTTTTTAATATCTTACTGGACCAGGTTGGAAGGAGGGAGGATTTTCTGCTCTCAAAATAAACTGTTAACTTTCTAGGGTCAGTTCTGTGGCTTTCAATTCCTTACCTTCTCACCATTCAAAGGCTACTGAGCTCCTTGAACTTTAAAAAAATTATATCAAAGTCCACTCCACTTACAACTTCTCAATAACACTTTAATTTTCTAGATAAACTTGGAGATGGAGAGGAATAGAGTGAACAAAACAAAAAAACTGCATTCCATAACAAGAGAAATATTCATTTTAGAGACACAGGTGAGAATATAACCTGGATAGCAATAGGGAGAGGAAGCCAGCATAGAATCTGGAGGAATCAAATGACCATGGTAGTACTCTTTCCTGTTCTCTTAGTCTATTTTAGAACTCCTTCAGCAATCATTAAATCTGAGATGCTCCATGATTAAAGTCACACATGCAGCACAGACTAGTTATGAGTAATTAGTTATGACTTATTCACTATGTTTAAAAAACATAGCTGAGAAAAAGCCATAAAACAGGTGAAGAAAAGTAGCACCATGGGGCAGCTGGGTAGCTCAGTGGAGTGAGAGTCAGGCCTAGAGACAGGAGGTCCTAGGTTCAAACCCGGCCTCAGCCACTTCCCAGCTGTGTGACCCTGGGCAAGTCACTTGACCCCCATCGCCCACCCTTACCAATCTTCCACCTATGAGACAATACACCGAAGTACAAGGGTTTAAAAAAAAAAAAAGTAGCACCATGTATCTTGTCCTGGTTGGGCATTTCGCCTCTGTCCCACTTCTTTTTGGAAATTAGATTTTGAAGCATCACTTTGATGAAGAATCAGTTTGATTAGAGACTAGATGAGGTCATGTTCTACCAGTTCTTTTGAAATATATCTGTCCTTACATGATCATGGGATAGATTCCAGATCTTTCTACCATCTCATGGTGACAGGGTCCTTTTCTTGTGTTTCTCTGTGATGGATCTATCTCCATCTATCCCTGCTTCCATGCATCAAAAGCTAATTTAGTTTAGCTACTGGCACTGAGACCTAGAACTCAACCTTAGACTCCTAAGAGGCTAGAAATCAGTGTTGAATGAAGTGACTTGGGAAGTGATTATGTTTGATGTATTTTTAGGGTTTTTTTTTTAATATCAAATTTTTAAAAATTTGAAATCAATTTTTTTTATTCTCACTGTGAGAAATTTTTATTTCTCATTTATTATTATCTCATTATTAACATAGAATTATTCTCACTGTGAATTTTTATTCAATGTGAGAAATCCTACAGCAGTCATGATAAAAAACTAACTGGTGTAAAGATAAATCTACTCATAGATATATATTGGCTTTTGTTGTATATTTGTTTATTGCATATCTGTTTTAAGTGGATATCGGCACAAATGTGCCATAAATTCTAGGTATAGATTTCAGAATATTTATGTTTAAAGGAGCATAAAGTGCTAGACATTTACAAACTCTCAAATATCTATGGAATATTTATTGATCTTATGCTCTTTCATGGCTCCAAACTTATCTTGGAACCAAAGGTCCATATTTTTTGCCAATATTCTACCATTGCCTTTGTACAGCTTGATTTGTAGTGATGCTTGTTGTGATTGGTCAGTTGTTTTTTAACATTCAATTCTTTGTGACTCCATTTGGGGTTTTCTTGGCAAAGGTCCTGGAGTAGTTTACCATTTACTTCTCCAGTTCATTTTAAAGATGAGGAAACTGAGATAAACAGGTTTAAGTGACTTGCTACAGTTAGTAAGTGGCTGAGGCCCGTTTTTAATTCAGATGATGAGTCATCCTTTCTCCAGGCTCAGCGCCACCTAGGTGATCATTACCAATAAGGTACAGTTACTATTATAATTCTACAAAGAATTAAAACTTATTATAAAATGGTATATAATAGAGAAGCACATGTTAAATATGAGTAGACTGTAATAAAAAGGAAATGTTAAGAATCTGAATAAAGAATGGTATAAAATCAATGTATAATCAAAAAAGAAGATAATTCTATAGCCTACCCAAAATAAATGATAACAAATAGATGGTTTTTGTTTTCCACTTGTATCTTCCTGTTATCTTCCTGATAGCACAAAAAAGCTGTGAAGATTCCCAACATGTTGAGTGTCCTTTTCCTATGGTGAAGTTGTGGGTAGGCATTGTGAAGGAGAGGATAACTGACCTGAACATGGCATACTTGGCAACAGCTAATGGGTAACTTTCCCCTAAATGAATGCCCTAGAGTCCAAGGGGAGACCTCTCAGTCAACAGCCATCTAGAGCCCTCTCTGAGTATTATGAGCCAGATCTAAGATAGGCTAGTCCAATATTTTAGACTCCAAAGTTAGAATGCAATAAGGCACTTGGGAAGGATAAAAATGCAATAAAAACTCCCTTACTGGATTAAAAGCATTAGATAGCATTTAGTGAGCATAATCAGATCACCATTACCACACTTTTTGACAATGAAGAGCTGATCAGTCATCTCCACCCATGCCATTCATCTCTTCTTTCACAATCCAAGGAACCCTGGTCTCTTAGAATTCTAGCTCAGACCACAGCCATTGATTGTGACAAGAAGAGATTGTGGAGTATTCCTATCCTTGGTTGAAGTTCCTAGTCTTACCCAGTAATGAACCCAACTGTAGGATGTTATGCATGGGTTCCCTACACCATCCTCAAAAGCTTCAACCTGAATCTTATTTGGGGAACAAGCATATTCCTTCACAGAGAAGCAGTCTGAGACCCCTCCAGTCTAGCTGTTGACATTACATCACCCTATTCCTCAGAGTCCCATTTGACAAAAAGGTGCTAACAATTTCTATGAACCTTCAAAGGGTTATCTTGTTGTGTCATCTTCTCCCCACCCCCATACACACACTCCCTTCCTATGCCTTTGTGTTCATCTCCGATGGTGTTAGGGTAACAACCTGAAGGGGATGTTCAGAACAAAAAGGAAGTTGGTTTGGACAGAATCATTCAGCTTTTACACACCAACATTTTCTTTTGATATTGATTGAACTTATGGACAAGTTTGTCTAATCTGATAAGTCCTAACTCTTTTTGGTTCACATGGAATAATGTTTTATTCACTTATTTGTATATTCTGCATAAACCAGAAAATTAATAGGTGAATAACATTTTAGTAAATAAGAAAAGATATAGTTTTATATATATATATATATATATACATACATACATACATATGTCTTTTTGTCAAATGATGCCTTTTCTAATGTGGGGAGGGAAGAAATCAAGGGAATTACCTGGTCTTTTTAATGTAACATTAATTTTTATGTAACCATTTTTTGTAATGTAATGTAATGTAACAAATAATTGTTTTAAAAGATCAAAAACAAAAAAGTAAAAAAATAAAAAAAAACAATTTTAAAATGTATCTGCAATAGTAGAACAAGCTTGTCTAGCCTTCCTAAATAAAGTCCCAGCAATTTACCTACCACAAACACCAATAATTCAAACACTGAAAGTAGGAGCACCATGCTACATCATCAGTGAATTCAAAAAAGCTCCTACCACATTGAGGAACATAGCAGTACTTCTCAGATTGCTTCCTGGGAGATCCTCATATCTAACAGAATGAAGCTTTATGTTTCTTGGAGCCACTTGTACCCAATGATCTTTGCAGACCGAGGAAAATCACTACCTTATTATTTAAGGTCCCTATATAAGGCAGTTGTTTGAACCTAAGGTCCTGAATATTCTATTTGTTAGAATAGAACACATTTTAATCTTAGACCAAGAGACTTGGCATAGTCAGCATGATCTGTCATAATGGTCTCATGGTTTAGAATAAGTTAACAGAAAAATCCTCTTATCCCCATGGCCAATTTTTGTAGGAATACTATATAAATGGTAAAAGTAAAAGTGAAGAAGGTGAGAAGACTGAACCTTGGCTCACAACTAACGTTAGGATCTTGGTTCTAACAAAGGCAGTGACAAAAGACATTGATTGGGATATGGACATCCAAGGTAGCAGCAATGCAGGAGGGCCCCTTTAACCTTTTAAAACTCCATTCTACTACTTGTGTAAAGACATGTGTTCAGCCCCATTATTCTCCTTGAATATCCTAAGAATGACAGACTAAAAAAGAGACCCTGGGATAATACTTGTTTTAATAAAACTGGAGTCTAAGTGGGCTATAAAGGGATTGACATTATCTCAGCCAGGAGTATCAGCTCCCACATTTTCACTGCAATTAGTAAAGACTGGTGATCCTGACCTCCCAGGTAACTGGGAGACCAACGGTCAGGAGTTAGACTGTGGAAACCAGTAAAAGCCTTGAATGAACATAGTACAGCTTACAACAATTGAAAAGGAATTTACCCTCCAGATGGATGAGCAGACATTGGCCTCTTGGGTGAGTGGCCATCTGGAAGACAGAAGTAACTACAGAGGAATATATAGGGGATGCTTGGCCTGCTACTCAGGAATTGCTCAGAACGAAATAAACCTCTATCTCTGTGTAGGCCATTTCTGTCTGGGGTTATTGAGAGGAAACTTCAGAGACACCAGAAATTCAAGAGGAATCAGACTCATTATGAATTGCCATTGCATAAGTAAAGCAACTGCTTGAACATATATTTAATACCCTGAGTGATTTAGTTTATCACAATTTTGTCTCTGCTTGAGACATATGGTCAAGAATCACATAGGACAGGTAGGCAAGAATTCTACATTATTAAACTACCCGTATTAGTGAAATCACAAATCAATTTAATTTTTAAGTATGAGACAGGAGTAGGTTCATCTTTGTATTTTCTTAAAAGGAAATTACCAAGGATAGGTAAAATTAAGTCACCATCTAGAAGTCCTCTAGTATAGGTCTAAGGTGTCTCCACTTTGTTAAAGAGAGGTTATTCAATTTTAGGTACCTAAACAAAGAAATGAATAGAGTGTGTAATTTCAAATCCAGTGTTGTAGAAAATTTGAAATAATGAAAATTCATCAGCAGGAAGCTTGATTATCCTAGAAAAGATCAGTTCATCTTCACATATGCTTAAACAATTCACATATTCTGTTCCAAACCCTCTAGTAGGTATGTAGTGTTTCTTTTTGCTTTTAACTAGTGAATCATTCTATATCTTGATGACAGCCTGACATATTCCCTGAGGAAAAATGACAATTGAAAGCAGAAAAAGACAGACACAGGGTCAAATCTATACTTGCTTTGCAGAAATACATATCAAAGTGACAATTTGTGAAGTGTTTAGCTTAATGGATATTTCTATATGGGAGAGCAATTGCTCAATTGTATTTATAATTCAAGTTGCAAATATAGCTCTGTATTAAACACAACTGGCTAACTCTGGGCTTACCTCATCTGGGCCCTAAATTTCTCATCAAGAAAAATATGAATCCCAATACTGGCCTTCACTACATAGAGATGTTCATTAAGACATTTTAATGAAATTTGTTCTTTTGTAATTGAACATAGGTAAGATTCCTAGAGCTTAGTGATAAAACAAGAAGTAATCCAGTAATCCATATTTGTCCAACAGAGGTGACCAGATGAAAATAGGTTTCTTGATAGATTTTCTGGTCCCCTTTCCTCAGCTGAAAAAAGCACAGCAAGTGGGACTAGTGATTCATTCAAGCAGTAAAGTCTATTTTTGAAGATGCTGTGTAACTTCAGGATGAACAAGATTATCCAAGTGGCAGAGATGGTAGAAAACAACAAGACTTAGAAGCCCAACAATGGAGATAAATTTATTTATAGAGTAAGCAACTAAACAATTACTATAAAAAGGGATTGTTATTTTGATAATTCTCACAGAACTATAGCTATGACACATTTGATCCATGGATCGTGGGCTTCAGCTAAAGAAAGTAAGATTCAAATGAAAAAATACCAAGGAATTTTTTTTTCCACCATGGAGGTGGAAAGTAAAAAGGTAATTAGATCCTTCTTCTATAATGGAATCTCAGATATATTCATTTATAATTCATGTACTATTCTCCACCTGCTAAGGACAAGATGCATACTGAGAAGGAAAGCTATCTATTGAAGGAAATCTCTTTCCTTTATACCATTGCTTTACTTTCTGCTCTTGGAGATACAGGGAAAAAAATGCCATCCAACTGTAAATTATCAGAATTATAGTCCTAACAGACTTTCCCCCCACACACACTTTTGGAAGGAGTAAAACTACTGTAATCTTTAAGCCAATGATAGACTGCCCACCAAATGAGGAATTTTGGATCTATAACCTAACCAAATTTGGTTTTGGAGTGGAGACCATCATTATGGCAGGTTCATTGAAAAAATGAGTATTGGTGCAGTTAGAATTTTTCTCTACTTATTAAAAGAACTCAGGTGGGGAATAGCTTAGTTGGACTAAAATTAGTAGCTATGGTTGTTTCTTTGAAAGCTGTAGAGAAGGAGAAAATAGACTAAATCCCCACCCCCTCAACTCCTTACCTTACTGGCATGTCCTTTCTACATGATTTCCTTAATTCTTTAACTTGCTCCTCTTTCCTGATTTAGTTTCATGTAAAAACTACTACTACTATCAATTATAACTTTTTTTGATGTATATCTGTATGTTAATTTCAGGGGAGGGTGGAGGTGGTAGGGAAGTATAATGGAGAAGACGAATGAATAGTTGTAAATATACATAATTCAACCAGAACAGACATAGTTAATATAGCTAGGATTTTATCCTAGATTGGAGGCACTGAACTGTATTAGTGAGAAATCTTTATGGTTGTGGTTTTATTAACAACTTTTATAAGGTAATAAATAGGGCATAGATCTATGTGAGTCAGTCACTTTTCACCCTTATAGTTATCCCTGGATCAGAGTGAGGGAAGAGAACACAAGTACTACAATAAAGCTCCATCTTCCAAAGAGATAGGGCAGAGGTAAGATCCAGAGAAGATACTTTCTGAAACTTCTGATGGGAGGAAAAAAAGTTTAGTTTGGAAAGAATCAATCAAAACTACTTGCTAGGTAGGAAAGGAAAGAAAAGAATAAGACTGTTTCTCTTACTTTAATCTTCCATCTCCATTCTAAACTTCTAAACTTTGATAGATAGACCTCATTAATTAAGTGCCTACTATACATAAGAAGGAACTATGATGGGATTACAGAAAGACAGAATAATTTTTAAAAATAGAACTAACTCTTAAAGAATACATTCTCTTGGAGAAAGACAACATTCCATATTTATAATAATACAAGATAATTTGAGGAGGAAGAAAAAGATAAAAAC
Organism: Gracilinanus agilis; assembly: GCF_016433145.1. Classification (NCBI taxonomy): domain Eukaryota; kingdom Metazoa; phylum Chordata; class Mammalia; order Didelphimorphia; family Didelphidae; genus Gracilinanus; species Gracilinanus agilis. Next base: position 571,112,555 of record NC_058132.1, on the reverse strand, counting down.
TAATGGGTTCAGGGGGCAGCTGGGTAGCTCAGTGGATTGAGAGCCAGGCCTAGAGACGGGAGGTCCTAGGTTCAAATTCAGCCTCAGCCACTTCCCAGCTGTGCGACCCTGGGCAAGTCACTTGACCCCCATTGCCTACCCTTACCACTCTTCTACCTATAAGTCAATACACAGAAGTTAAGTGTTTAAAATAAAAAACAAAACAAAAAAAAAACACTAATGGGTTCAGGGGCAGCTGGGTAGCTCAGTGGAGTGAGAGTCAGGCCTAGAGACAGGAGGTCCTAGGTTCAAATTCAGCCTCAGCCACTTCCCAGCTGTGCGACCCTGGGCAAGTCACTTGACCCCCATTGCCCACCCTTACCACTCTTCCACCTATGAGACAATACACCGAAATTAAGGGTTAAAAAAAAAAACAAACAACTAATGGGTTTAGAGAAGAATCATATTTAGAGCTAAAAAGATTCTTAGCGGTCATTGAATCCAAGTCCATAATTTCACAGATGGGAAAACTGAAATCCAATCCTAGGACACAGTGTCTGAGGTAGCATTCAAACCCAGGTATACCTGACTCCCAAGTCCTGCACTTAAACACTTACCTAAAATTGTTTTGGCCTGGCATATCAGTCCCCTTTATCCCCCAAATCTGTCCTTATTTTTTTCCTAAAATTATTCTACTTTCTTTCACTTAAGGCTAATACAATAAACATTAAGTACCTGTTGTGGGTCTGGAATGATCTCTGAGGTATTTAGCTAATAAAAAGAATATATGAAGTATTCAGGAAGGATTGGTATCCCTGGTGTGAGGACTTACCAAGCCTTTTTCTGGTCTGCTCATACTCCTTTGTAGTTACCCAACTCTCACTTGTGGCTCTAAGAAGCTCTAGCATGTATAGTAGCCACACTCTGGTAAAACCAGGTTGAGGGTATCTGACAGGCCTCAAACCCATCAGCGCATTAGGGAGATATCTACCCAAGTACTTCCTGGCAAAATGGGCAGATTAAATAATTTTCCCTATAGCTATGAAGGTGGCTGAAGCAAATGCTGTAGAGCACTTAGAGCTTGGACAGACATCAAAGACACCAAAGTTATCCACTGTATCCCAGCTATTGATTGTGGTCCTGATTTTTGTCTTGTCACTGAACTTCATTGACTGGAAGAGAGAGACTGATACTTTTATGTAACTCTATCTCACTTAAATACAATTCATAAATACAAAACATCAACCCTTGGTGACTGACAATCCTTACCTCCAATGAGCTTATACTCTAATAAGGAAAGAAAACACAAAAGGAGGCAAGAAAAGACAGGGGCATCTTATCATTTCGAGTTGAAAAAGTAGCAGATGCTCTGTCCAAAAGCCTTTTTTTTCCTCTATAAATGAAGACATTGGGAGGAGCTTGGTACTCCACTCTCCAGCTCTCCAATCAGAGTGGAAAGGAGAGTGAGGCAAGGAATGTAAGTCAAACTTTGAATTAGTAGAATGGTAAAGAGATTAGGGGTGATGAGAATAATCTGAATGCAGCACTTGAATTGTAGATATGGAAAAAAATATGGCAGTAGACTGAGATGAACTACTGCACAACTCTTCTTCAAATTTCACAATATGGTCAAATTCAGATTTAGCTATTCCTGAAATCAACACTTTATGTCTGCCTTCCTTTTCTCCATAACTGGAATGTCTCACATCCTCATTTTCAACTCTTAGAATCCTTTTCTCCAGTTCTATACCTCAAGTCTCCCTTTTCCCCATACTTAGAGTATAAAAGAAAAAATTGACTCTTCTTGCCAAGACCCAAATGCAACTTGTTCTCTTAAGCATCCTTTCCCATTTCTTTCAGTAGCTTTCCTTTTCATCATACTCTCTCTTCTAATTTTTAAATCTCTTCTTTTCCAGTGTCTTATTATTAACCACTAACATTTCCAGATCTCCTCTGAATTTGAAAAAATAAAGTGTTCCCATGACTCCCTTCCCCTCAAGTTTTCAAACAATATCTCTCATTTAAAAATTTTAAAAAAAGGATTCTATGCTCTGATACTCTTATAAATTCTCTCCTTTCAGGGGTTTGGTGACAGTAATCTTTCCTGGATTTCTACCCCATGTTTTTTCAATCTCCTTTGTAAGATTTTCATTCTCTTCCTATAACCTACATGTTCCCATAGATTTGATTATCATCTCCATGCAGATGACTATGAAATCTTCATATCAATTTGTCACCTTTTTTCTGAGTTTGAGTACTACTATATCATCAGCTGCCTGCTAGGTATCTTCTACTGAATATCCCATAGGCATAAGACACTCAGTATTTTCAAAACACAACTCATTATTTTTCTTCTAAATCCATCCTTCTTCCTAACTTTTTTTCCTATTCTATCATGAGCACTACCATCATCTTTCCAGTAACTCAGGGTTATAATTTAGGTGTTATTCTCAGCTTTTCACTCTTACTCCTACCTCATATACAATTAGTTGCCAAACCTTGTCAATTCCACCTTGAGAATGAATATGTCTAATATCTGTCCCTTTCTGTCCTCTCAGATAGGCACCACACTAGTTCAATCTTTCATTACCTCATTCTTGAACTATTCCAATGTGTCTAACTGGTCTATCTCCATTTTGTCTCTCTCTTCTCAAATACATTTTCTTCATAGATCCCAGATTTGTATTCTTGGTTATTTTCTTCAAGATAAAATACAAACCTATCTCTTTGACATGTTAAGCTCTTGACATTATAGGTGTCCTACTTTTCCAGGCTAATTGCATATTATTTTTCCTCACACATCCTATGTTCTACTAAAACTGGTATAATTGCCATCCCCTTTACATCCCATGTCACCTCCTGCTTCTGTGCTATTTAAAAAAAATCTGATTTCAAATTATATGAAAGATTAGAAAATTTTCAAGTTTTGAGGGAGAGATTAAATGGATATAATTCCCTGAAATCAGAAAGAGATATGTCTCACATAGAAATAATAATTGATCATTTTGGAGCCAGTTTTCAGATGAAACACATGAGTTAATGGAAATGTGTAATTGTGAGAAATCTCCTTGCATCCATCTTAGGATCTGACTGGATTTCTGGTAACATAGGTTCTTAGCTAAATATTTCTAAGCAGCAGGTAATAGTAGTCCAGCTTCCCCAACAAGTAGGGATAGATTCAGACAATGCAATAAGGTTTGCTTCCAATTCCCACAATTGAATAAAGTTTTCCCACAAGACAGAAATTCAACTAGACCCACAATTGAATAGAAAGTAAAGTTAACTAGCTCCAGAAATATTTTTTGTTATCATACAAAACATCTTTCATAATTAGTCATTTTGTGGAAGAGATCTCAAATGAAAACAAAAAGGAGAGTAGAAAGTGAAATATAGCATGTTTCAATCAGCATTCAGACTCTATTAGTTCTTTCTTGTAAGATAGATGGCATTTTTTTTAGCATGAGCCTCTGGAATCATCTTGGATCATTTCATTGCTGAAAATAAACAAGGTTATTCATAAAGGTTTGTCAAAAAATATTGCTGTCACTGTGTACAATGTTCTTCTGATTCTGCTCATTGCATTTGGCATCAGTTCATGTAAGTCTTTGAAAATTTTTCTGAAATCATTCTGATAGTCATTTCTTATAGCACAAGAGTATTCCATTGCACTCATAAACCACAAATTGTTCAGCTATTCCCTAATTGATGATATTCCCTTAATTTACAATTTTTTGCTATTACAAAAAAAAGTTACAGTAAACATTTTCTCCCCCCTCCTTTTTTTTTTTTTTAAACCCTTACCTTCCATCTTGGAGTCAATACCGTGTATTGGCTCCAAAGCAGAAGAGTGGTAAGGGTAGGCAATGGGGGTCAAGTGACTTGCCCAGGGTCACACAGCTGGGAAGTGTCTGAGGCCAGATTTGAACGCAGGACCTCCCATCTTTAGGCCTGGTTCTCAATCCACTGAGCTACCCAGCTGCCTCCTTCCCCCTCCTTTTTAAAAGAAATCTCTTTGAGAGAGAGACCTAGTAATGATATTGGTGGATCAAAAAGTTTGCATAGTTTTACTGTCCTTGAAGCAAAATTTGAAGTTGCTCTCCAGAATGGTTAGATCCCATTGCAGCTCCATCAGCTACATATCAGTTTCCCAATTTTCCTGCATCTCCTCCAACATTTATCATTTTCCTTTTCTGTCAAATTAGCCAGTCTTGTAGTTGTGAGATGGTAGCTGAGAGTTATTTAAATTTTATTTCTCTAATCAAGAGTGATTTTGAGAATTTTTTTATCTAACTATAGATGACTTTGATTTCTTCATATGAAAACTGTCTATTTATTTCATTGGCCATTTATTAATTAGAGAATGACTTTTATTTTCATAAATTTAATTTCATTCCCTATGTATTTGAGAAATTAGATCTTTTTCAGAAATTGCTAACAATTTCCTGTACCTTTCTACTTTCCTTCTAATCTTTGTTGCATTAGCTTTGTTTGTACATAAATGTCAATTTAATATAATCAAAATTATTATTGTATATGTTATAATGCTCTCTATCTCGTGTATGGTTCTAAATTCTTCCCTTACCCTTAGATCTGATAAGCAAACTATTCCATGTTCTTCTAATTTGCTTATGGTATCACCATTTATTTTTAGATTATATATCCATGTTGACCTTATCTTGGTATATACAGTGTGAGATAATGGTCTATTCCCAGTCTCTGCCATAGAATTTTTGAATTTTCTTAACAGTTTTTGTCAGATAGTGAGTTCTTGTCCTAAAAGCTTGGTTCTGCCTCTGTGTGAATTTGTTTTTTTTTTTTTTCCATGAGCTATTACTCTGCTTCAAATGTTCTCCCTTTTCATACCTGTCTCTTAGAAACTTTATCTCCCTTGAAACCTCTGATCAATACTACCTCCTACTAGGAAGCCTTTGTTTTTTCTTCTACTAACTATTGCTGTTTCCCACCACCACTGAAATCACTTTGCATTTACTTTGTATTTATAGCAATACCATGAAGATACTCATCTAACTTTCATCGATTCTGACATGCTAAGTCCCAAAGCTAAGCTACTACTTCTCTTTGGTTTCTAGGGGTACTCTTGAAATTGCCATGTGTTTCTCTTCTTCTGTGAAATCTCTACCATTATTATCCATTGATATTGATTAGCCAGTCAGGCTTAATTAGATTTTATGAAGGGGTATTTACTAAGGTAGAGCAGTTAGAACAAAATATAGCCACAAAAGAATATGCCTCTTCCCAACATATACAGAATTGAGAAGAAAGTGGGCTAAAGCTTATAGAGTGCATTAAGCAAAGTGATAACTCATAGATGCTGAAAATTATTTTGCTGCAGCCTTCAAGAAATTCCACTTCTGTATGCTTTAGTTTCTGCTCAGTTCTTTGTAAAACCTTGAATTTACCTTTCCTCATAATGTCCAGTGTATCTTCAGCTCCCAGTATAGTTATTACTGTCCAGTTGCTGCGATCCTATGGACTATATCTATGAAAAATCAGTCTTTTTGTCCTCCAGATTTCATATTTCTTCCCTGTATGTGACAGATTGGGGGATGCCAAAGTAGAGTCACAACCCTCCTCCTACTTCCAAAAAGGATTTCCTATCTAAGGTTTGCTTAGAGGTATTCACTATTAAGCTAATGGATTCTTGAATCCAGTTCTGAACTGGCTTTTATCAACAACCAAGTTTTCCCAAACAGTATAAATAATCCTTTGCAACTTGGCTCATCAAAGGAAGATTGATCGGGACTTTTTCTACATTTAACTGCAAGCTTCACCTGTTTATCAGAGCCTATCAACTTGATATTTGTTTGAACAGTGTCTCAATATCAGATTGATTAATTCAGTAGACTTCTCCTCATATGTATACTTTATATTTATGAATCTGTAAACACAGTGTTTCCCTCTAGTATAATGTAAGTTCCTTGAGGACAGGAGTTATTTTTTTTCTTTGTCTACAATGACTATCTTAGTTTCTAGTACATGAGGTACTTATGCAATGTTATTGAATTGAATTGAATTGTTTCTTCCAAAAGAAGACAAGGACAGAAGGGGCTTCATTATATGACTCTGGACCACTATGATCTAACACAGTGATTTGAATTGCTATGGAAACTTTTTGAAATAGGTTAATTTTACATGTGGAATTAAGAAGAGAGAAAGCGTTTTGTAGGGGGGGGGGATGATTCTCCATTTTCGTATGTTCCTAGGGCAATTATTATTTCCTGACTCATAAATACTTTCAGGCATATAGCATATTTTTTACAATAAAATCATTTATCATTGGCTTCTGACATATTAATTGTTTATCTTAGTATCCACTCAAATTCATGGTCAATCCTATTGCTACTGCAACTGCTTGGTAATTTTTTAAAAAGTTGTTTGTGGAGAGAAGGTCTAGATACATTAATGGCCCTGAGGTCTCAGAGATGCAGTATCGGCATGATGAACAGAGATCTGTCTTTTCTCCTTGCTTGTCACTTCATTGGTCACTAAGGCAAACACCAGTTGCTGGCAATTTCCTCAATGATTTGAGCCAAGCTGTCTTCCTTTTCCCCTGGGCTCTGAAATGCCTGTTCTCTAGTTTCTCTTCCTTCTCTTAATGTTGGTTCATTGCCTTAGCTTTCCCCAAACATTAATATTGATAGCCATAAAACAATATTACCTGCCAGTGTCAGTTACATGAATTCATAATGACCCTCTGTAAATTGCCTCACTTCTAATGGGATTCCATTTACCTCCAGATTATGCATATCACTTCAAATCAGCCAACCAACAAAGTTAGGCAGAGTAAGTTAGCCAGGGCACTCTTCATAACTGTAACTCATACTTACACATGCTTTAGAGTATATAAATAACTTTTTTACAACATCCCTATATGTTCTTCAGTGCATGATGAGAAGGCTATGACTTGTTCATCTATAGTCAGCCAACTAACAAGGAGAAATAGCTGGGTTTCAGAAATGGGAAACCTGATCCAGTTCCATGAATTTTACATAATAGTACATTGACATTTTACATGATTTCACAATAACCTTGTCAAGTTATTACAATAAATTCCTACCATAACATCTCCAAACCCACAATAAATGTCATTAGATCAGTCACCTAAACTGAACCCAGCACAGCTCCTCTGGTGACTTTCCCCCCAGTATTACCTATGTATTGTGTGTGTGTGTGTGTGTGTGTGTGTGTGTGTGTGTGTGTGTACATGTGTGTGTTTAGGGAAAATAGGGAGGAAAATTTGTATCTTTTTTTTGGTAAATATAAAACATATCTTCTCATTTTAAAATTACCTAAAGAAACATCAAAAGAATTAGAAATTGTGTGCCAAGTGATGCAGTTTACTATTTGAAACTTTGAAAGGGGAAAGTAAGTTGTTAGGAATACACAAACATACATTATTCATATTCCTTTGTTGTTTCTGTTATGACAATCCCATGTCCATCAGGAAACTCGCTAATAGAATGTTATTCAGGGGATTCATGCTTCAGGCAAGGATTGGACTAGTTGGCCTCTAATGTCCCCTGCTTTTCTGATATTCAACAATTCTATGGCATATCATTTGTAAACAGATCTTAAGTCAGAGATAACACTTGTCATATTTGAGAAATAGTATTTTGGGGAATATGCCTACTCTGTCTTTTCTTCCCTTCCCTGCTTCCTTCCTCCCTGAATATTTTCCCCCATGTCTTCCTGTCCTTTGGCTGATATGAAAAGTCAAAAAGGTTGGGATTCTATAGTTGATTATAACAAGGCATAGGCATGCCCAGAGCATAGGCTTGGTTTTCCTAGTAGATCTTCAAAGAGATTTACTATTGACTTTTCTTCTTCCTTCAGGAAAAGGACCAATGAGAATGAAGAGAGCAGAAAATGAAAAGAAGGAAAGTTCATCGCTCAGAGGAAAGGTCTAGATTAAGTCAGAGTTAAGGAGGAAAATAATAATCAAAAGGGATTTAACTTGGTAGAATTAATAGAAAACAGCACTGTCCTATAAAGGTATTTTCTTCCTTTTACTTATAACTACAAATTGTTCTTCAAAGTACTCATCGACTAGAAGAGTGTACGACAACCTTCAATCTCCAGCCCTCTCCTGGATTTCATATCCAAAATCATTTTGGATAATTTTTGCCTAGTCAGTCCTAGAAAGACATTAGAAACCTATCAATTGTGTAAAAGGTGCAGCACAGTTTTAGGGAGCATGGAAAAACACTATGAGATACATCCCTTCCATTTCTATAGGAAGATCTTTGTTATACATGTGTGGAAGAGTTGTAGAATAAATTGGTCTCTCTTCTCCCTCAAAATAACAAGTGATTGGAGCTTGATAGTCATACCAGGGGATGGGGTACACTTTCTTACAAAGGGATCATTTCCCTCATTTCTGAGGAAAATACTTTATTGTACATTGGTTTAAAGAAGAAATTCTTCCTAGTGCAGGTCATTCTCTTCATCTACTTTCACAATAAATATGGTGGAAGCTAACTTGATGTTAAAAGAATTATTGGGAGCCCAACAAAATTGAGGAAGAATGGATTGATCAACTGAGTAAATGCTGAAAGACTGTGGCTCAAAATAAGAACACTAAATAGTTTTCACAAAAGCTATGAAAGTCTATAAGAGGAGAGTCAGACTTGGCTGGAGAGAAGAGTACCAGGTTGAGGTTCAGGGTGCTCAAGAGGCTCAGTAGTTCTTAGACTCAGCTAAATTTGTCATGAGGATTGGACCTTAATATGCAGAAATCATACTTTAGAAATTATACCATTTCAGAGATTCCCTTGAGTCCATTGTGACTGAGTGCTAGACTGTGACTAAGAGTTAGAAAATAAATTTGGAATATCCAGAATCATAAGAGGAGAGGATCTGTGCCCAGCTGAAGTATGGCATTTTTTTTCCTCTTCTCTGTTTTGTTGGGGTTTTTTTGGCTGCTGAGTCCATACGGTTACATTTTCTGTTATCACTATTTTGATAAATTAATTTCACATTAAAAGTTTGTAAAATTCAATGATTAAAAGGAGAAGAAGACCACTAGAGGGACATGAGCAAAATTTAGACATTCTTATGGACTCTGGGTAGGGAAGATCCGTACAGCTAAGTGCTAGACTTGGACTCAGGAAGACTTGAGCTTTAATCATGCTTCAGAAGAGACTTAGCTATGTGATCTTAAACAAGTCAATTAATCTTTTTTAGTCTCACTTTCCTCATCTATAAAGTGGGAATAATAATAGCACAAATCTTGCCAAATTATGAGGAGGCTTAAAGGAAATGACAAGTAAAGCATTATGTAAATATAATTATTATTTTCCAATGAAAGTATTATTTTGAGAGGGTCCCAAATATGTAATCCTTTCTGAGTTAAGATTTTGAGCTATAGGTTATAAGGAAAATTGGAGATTCTATCTCTAGACAGTGGGACGTCCTGAAAATGAAGGACCTTTTAGGATCAGGATGCCAGGAAAGAAAGTTTATCAGACTAAAGAATTTATCTAACCCAAACTGGTCATGGGGGCATAGATACACTTAGAAAAGAGAAGTAACAAGACACTTAGTAGACCTTTTAGCACTTTATGACATATGGAACAAGGGACATATATTCCAGCTGGATCCAAAGAGTCTAATTTTTTCAAATGAAGACAAAGGAGCTCTGTTGTTTCCATACCCTCAACAATAGTCCCAGGGTAGGTCTAATTGTTTGCCAAAGAAGCTTCACTTCTGCGACACCATCTATGAAGTGTAACAGAGGGAAACAGGGGACCAACTTCTGAAAACTGCAAAAAAAAGAACAAAAAGCTACATTGCACAATAACCACCAGAGGAATGCTGCATCCTTGCTGAGGCTCTGCAGAATCTCAGCAGAAGATACATTCTGAGAAGCTTCTCTTGAGGTAGCCTTGTGCATGAGGCTATAAATGTCTCTAAGGAGTGTTGTTCATAGCCAGAAGTGATCATTATCCTTGAGCTTTGTTTGGTGCCTTATTTATTTTCTTTGATTTTTTTATTCTTTGAGTTTTGGGAACCTCATTCATGCAAGAAAATTCCTGACAACAGACCAACTGGCTTCTAGATTTTTCTGGTAGGAGTAGCAAGTTAGAGAGATGGTATCCTGTCCCATCCTGTCATGTTAAAGCCTGTGCCATAATAATTTTATATCTATATAACAATCATGTGGATGATAAATTGGAGAAAAAGGATTATTAGGAAACAGGGAGATCAATTTAGGAAGCTAATATAAGAGATCAAGAGAGAGGTGATGAGCACCTAAACTAAATAAGAGATTTGTATGAATGGAGGGAAGGAGATAGATGCAAGAGATAGTATAGATATAAGCAAGATGTGTTTTTTTTAATGACATAAAAACATGGAAATATATATTGTATGACAAATAACTATATCATAATATCTGCTGTCTCAGGGCAGGAACATGGGAGCAAGAGAACATGAATCACAAAATCCAAAAAACAATTATTTAAAAATGTACCTATGTGTAATCTGGAAAAAAATATCTCTAATGGGAAAAAATGGGAAATGACTGATTACAATGGCATTCTATCTACTGTGTCCTCTTGGTGTCACATGAAGCTTATGATAGTGGGTGCTTCATAAATGTTAGTTGAAGAGCAGCTAGGTGGATCAATAAATAGAAAGTCAGGCCTGGAGATAGAAGGTCTTAGGTTCAAATCTGGTCTCAGGCACTGTCTAGCAATGTGACCCTTGACAAGTCACTTCACCCCAATTGCCTAACCCTAATATCTATTGGAATGGATACTATTGATGTGAAGACAGAAGTTAAGGCTTAGGAAAAATAAAACATTCTACTTTATTTGTAGTGGAAAAAAGAGAGAGAGAGTATATGTAGCTATGAAGACCAGTCATATTTGACTGCATATTAAAAAAATGTCTTGAAGCTTCGAATGGAGAGGTCATCCTATAAATGTTCAAAACTTTGAATATGTTGTTATCTTAGAGTCATACTTTCCTTATTTTTCAAAGGAATGAGCTGGACTACCTAATGCTTAACATTCCATGTAGTTCTATGATTCACATTACATGCATATGCACAATTTTCTCTCACTCACTTATATGAAGGCATCTCTGAGTTGTCTATTTTGGGAAATTGTACATAAGATGGAAGAAGAACATTTTCCTATAAACTGACTTCCTCCCTTCCTATCCCCCAAATACCCTATGCCTTTAAATGAATGCAACTAAAACATTTTAAAGTTGCATTTTAAAAGGAGAGACAAAATGATGAAGCATAGCAATTTGGTAGTCAAAATATGTATACTAGCTAGCAAGAACAGCCTTAAGCTGCTAATTTTAATTTTAAAATTGTTTTCAGAAAAAGGTGGGTGGTCACTGTGGCAAAAAAAGCCTAAACTCTGGGTAGTTCACAGTCAAGCATTTAGTAAAAGGAAAAATAATATGATAATAGAGTAATGTGATAAAATAATTAGGACAATACTGGAGAGATTCTTGGACAAAGTAATAGTTATTAAGCAGTCTGTACAAGGAAACAAAGAAAAAGCAACCTGCTAAATATCACATCTGGAAATATTCCATTAAAGTGCTCAGTGTTATGTCTTTGTGTAAGGAAAAAAGAGAGATTAGATGAATTGTATTCTTATTGCTATTTGTAATGCTCCTGTTAAGAAGAGTTGCATTAGATATATTAATGTGTTTGGTTCTCCTCTAATTTATGATTCCCTTCCCACTTTAATGAGATCTGCTCTACAGCCCATAAAATAATTGTTATGGTAAACTGACTTTTTAAAATTAGCTACACACCAGTTGGTCCAGAAACCTATTCCTTGAGACTATTCATGCACAAAATACCTTTGTGTGAAACTCTTTCCAAATGTGTAATGACTGGAGGAAGTCCAGAAGTTTGCCCGCAGAGTCTCTCTGCATGACTGCCAATGGAAGCAGTCTTACAATTTCCTTCTCGGAGAAACATTACCATCAGAATCTCTGCAATGTTGATATGCTCAGGCCACTCACAGCCTGACACCGAGAACACATCCAGTGTGAAACCCCCTTCAAAGACATCTTAACGTTCTTTAACCTACACTGAAATACTACATGGCTGAGCATCTGACTTCATAGCACAGTTTCCAAGGGTGACTCTTCTCAAAGGCTCACAGGGGAAAAGGATGGAGATTTATATGGAATGCTTTACTCCATCTCTAGAATCACAAGCTCACTACTTCCCATGAATAAAACTATGTTTTCCTCTGATATTAGCTATCCTACTGTGATTATTATTCCACTACAGTGACTCTTGTTGGAGAAGATAGACAGGGTGATAAATGGGCAGTTAGATTCTCTCCAAAAACATTGATGATTGGGGAGAGGGGGACTGGCTTTCCAGAAATATGGGTGAATGTTCAAGTGCATAGAGGATATGAAAAAATAAGATTTCTCCTGAGAAGTGTTAAGAGTTAAAATAATTTCCAGATATTGACAAATTGGAAGAATGACAGAGAAGTAAGGAGAAAAAGCATAGTTTGGTTGATTTCCCCTAGTTAGTGAACTCCTGAATCAAAAAAGCCTAACATAGTCACCTATGTGTACTAACACAGTTGGTGATTAATATGATTTAAAAAATGTTTCAGGCACATTCTGTATACTTGGAAGGGAAAAAAATTTCTTTTCTTTAGTACAATTAATAATCCATCTCTTTTGGACCTGGAAAAATACTAGAAGAAAATAAACCCTCCAAAAAATCGAAGGATGCTTCGGTATTTGTTGGTATGCATGGAATTATTCTACAAGACACCAATTTTTTGGAAATTATCTTGGTGTATTATCTAGTATACAGTATGTAAATTAGGGTTATTCTGGCACCAAGAATAAGTAAACTTCTTTCCTATTATATTCCAACATTTATATAACAGGTTATGGTTTACAAATACTTTCATCACAATAAAACTCTAAGTTTAGTCTTGCAGTTATTATCTCTGTGAATTCTGATACTTTCTACTTTGTGGCATCCAAATGTAGAAAGAGAAAGAATGGTCACCTTCGACCCTTCAAAATTCAGAACAACCCAATGGTACTAATATCTCCCAAACTATAATACAGATATAGGATTACCAGTTTGGAACTGAGAAGGTATTATAACACTGTGATTTTACATGAGAGTAAATTGAAGCCCAGGGAGGTTAAAGATTGAGGTCATACATGAAGTATGTACCCCATCAAAGTCATGTCTCATAGTAAACTGCATAGAAAAACTACTCTGGAGTACTTTGCTGCATGACTATGGTCTACTGAGTCCTGGTTTCAAATACTGCTGGTCAAACACCTGGTCAAACACCACCCACTTTCTGGGACCACTCCTGCTTTATTTATCTCATGAAATTATCCTTCAAGCACACTTCTCCCTAGCCATAATTAACTCTATCCCCCTCATTTGGAACAAGTACACCAACTTCTTGCATGCTTTTGCTTTCTATTGCTTATGCCTTTTCCCTTTGTCTTTTGAATTACTCCCCATCTGTTAGATCCTTACTTAAATGCCTCCTTCTTCATACAGCCTTACCAAATCACTCTGCAAAAAATTTTCCTGGCCTTGGATGTCATGCTTAATTTTGTTTTCAACAATTAATTGAATTAATTAATTTACCATTAGCATTATAGCTACTTTTGTTTACATATTATGTATAAAAATATGTGTTCCCCCTACCAAACTATAAATTTGGTGAGTAAAAGATGACTATATCTTATCTAAACTTTATCTTTGGTACAGTATGTGATTAAAAATATTTTATTGAATGAATGGTTATACTGCATGCAAAGCCATTTTCTAACAATCTTTTCATTAGTTCATTAACATCTGGACCATTTCCATAGCAAATGCCTTTGTTCTGATCCTCTGTCTTCTCCCATAGGAATTCAGATTCTACCTCTAAGAAACAAAGTCATTAAAGTTGAACTTTAACTTTCTCACAACCAGGTCACCATGTCATATTTTGTTCCTTTCCAAATTGTGGTACCCTCAAATTTCCCTTTATGTGTTGGATTCCAAAATTAGAATGTGTTTTGAGGGTAGGTATTATGTTAATTGACTATATTTGTATCCCAGGAGCTTAGCATGGATCCTGGTCAATAGTAAACACATAATAAGTGGGTTTTATTTTTATTCATTCATTTATTATTAAGTTAAGGAAATAAAGAATCAAAAACTTACTCAGAGTCAACCACTTGGAAAACATTGAGCATGAGACTCAAACATAAATCTTCAAAGTCTAAACTTAGTACTATATCCACTGTTATACTATCTGTCAATTCAGTAGGATTTAGAATTTATATTATTGATAAAAAAAAAAGCAAACAGCTTTGTTTTGTTTTAAGATTCAACATAATGCTACAAAAAGAATGAATGCTAGACTTGGTAACCTTGTGCAAAAAAATAAAAGCCTGTTTTGAGGTCCTAATCGCTTCTTCACTCAATTGTAGGAGTTGGCCTAAAGCTAGTGTTGGCAAACATAGGGCACATGTGCTGGAAGGGGCTGCTTCCTTCTTCTCTCCCCCATGCCTGAGGACATTTCTCCTATCACTCATCCCTCTGCCCAGCAGCCCAATGGGAGCACTTCCTCCTCCCCTGCCTACGGTAGGGCAGGGGGCTCACATGCGGTGTGAGGGTTGCAGTTTGGGCACTCCGGCTCTAAAAGGTTCATCATAGATGGCTTAGTGGATCACTAATGTATCTCCCAAGCCTAGATATCTGATCTTCTGATCCAAATTTATCTAAAGCCTTAAAATTAAGGTCTTCACAACTTGGAGAAATTATGCTTTAGACAGTGGCACCTACAAAAGGTGATACAGCACTCTAAAAATTCCAGATGATGCAAGTCTGCTCTGGCGCCATTCTCATCATCCCCTCCTCCTCAGACTAGGTGTGGGCCTGAAAAGGGAAACACAGGCAGCAAAATCCAGAGCAAACGAGTTCATTTAAATGGTAGAGTAGCACAATAACAAAGCAAATGGGCCGTTTAAACCTACTTACATATAATTGGTACATACAAACATGAACAGAAACTTCTCTACACCAGACTGGTACCTTTTGGAAAAGTCCTCATTTTTCTTTGTTGACTTTGAGGGCATGAACAATATTAGCCCAGGCTCTTGTGAAACACTTATAGACAGTCCATTGTTCTGAGCAAAAGCAGTCTTTTCAGGAATGGTTTTTGTCCCTCCGGACCTGTACAAGATAGAACCCAAGGATAGAAATGAAACTGACAGGAGCAGGTAGGTAGCACAGCGCATAGTGCCAGGCCTAGAATATGAAATTTTCTTCATGTTGAAAGAGTGTGGTTCATTAAGATGCCATGGAAAAATATAGAATGTGAAAATAAACAAACAAAAATATCCAGTTTTTTATGCCTCCTTGATAGAAAAGGAAAAAAGTGGAAAGGAAAAGCTTGGAATGGAACAAGTTAGGTCAGGCTGTTACAGAGTAAAGAAGAGGAGAACGAGAAATAAGGGATATATGGGAAGCTAGGCAGCCTGGAGCCTGGAGGTCCTGGGTTCAAATCTAGCCTCAATCCTTCCTAGCACTGTGTCTCTGCACAAGTTACTTTGTCACAATTGCTTAGTCCTTACATCACTACTGCCTTAGAATCAAATCTTTACTGATTCTAAGACAGAAGGTAAAGGTTTAAAAAGAAATGAAACTGATAGTACATATATCTCATGTTTATTACTATTAAAATAATTTGGATTTTTTTTTACCAACCAACAATAATAAATTGAGGAAAGGCTATATCTTTGTTCTTTAAAGCCTAGATCAACTCTAGGCAGACCTAGTACTCCAAACAGGATTTCAGTGGCCAGATCTTTTACTGTCTCACATAGAAGGTGAACTGACACAGGTGAGAGAATTTGATCTAGCATTTTGGGTTTAAGGTCAGAAAAGCTTCAGATCCTTTTTTTCTAAGCTTGCCATCAAGCCTCATCAAGGTGATCTTCTCCATTGGGATGGGACAAGAAGGACTGTCTTCTTATTGAGGAAAAGTGTGTGGAAACTCAAGTTGAGGGATGTATAAAGTAGAGACTATTGAATGGAGCTATGGATGACTCTACTGTAGGTCAGAAGCAGGTAACCTATTAGAAAATTAAAGGTGAAAAGTTCAACACTCTTGTCTCACAAAATCTACTTTAAAACTAAGACAGACAAACAGAACATTTATTAAGTGCTTACTATGTGCCAAGTACTATGAAAATTTCTATAAATGTAAATACAAGTGAAACAGAAACAAAAGATAATTTTTATCATCAAAGTACTTCCATTCTAATGTGGAAATATAACAAATACAAGGGAGCTGGAAAAGTAGTCTGGGGGAGGCAGAAGTGGATTTGAAAAGCCTAGAGTCAGGAGACAACCGAAGAGAGAAGTGAGCAGCAATGGTGGCATGAGTACTTCCTTCAATGTTTGTCCCAGGCAGAAATTTTACTATGTAAGAATTAAAAGAACATACTTTAAAAGGATACAAAAACCAAAAAAAATGTACAATATTTTTCCTCTCACCAAATTAGAGACTCAACAAAGAGATCCAATGTTAGTTTGAGCTCAAGAATTGCATCAGACTTCCTCCTCCCTCACTCCTACCTGCCAGTTAAAATCTTTTAGATTTCTAACTGCCTGATTACTTTTTGTGTGCTGGTGGCTCAAAGAAAAGAGGGAAATAGGGTGGGCAGAAGGAATAGACATCCAGATCTCCCCCAAACAACTGGAGGAGTTGAACAGTACAGATGAGCAGCTATTTCTCTCCAGGGAAGAACAAAGTCCCTCCACAGCCTCTAGGATCCCCCAAAAATGAGCATGTCGAGGAAGGTCTAGAATGTCAAAGTGACTCCTAGAGACAATAACAGCTGTCCCATTAAAAGCTAAGAAGTTTGAACTATATATTTAATCCAATTGATCAATTTGGAGGTTGTAAAATAACAATCCAATATATAAATGCATCATGTTTCTATAGCAAAAATTTGTGTTTGGTTTGGTCTAAGTAAAACTCAAACCTGGAAAAGTATAAAACGATAGTCTGGATACTGTTTTTTTTTTTGTTCATTTTTTTTGTTTTGTTTTGTCTGGAAATACTTATCTTCTCTTTTAGTGTCAGTTCCAAGATGGAAGAACAGCAAGTGCTAGGGAAAAGTGACCTGCCCAGGGTCACACCTCTAGGAAGTGTCTGAGACCAGATTTAACCCAGGTCCTCCTGACTCCAAGCCTGCTGCTTTCTTCACTGTGCTGCCCTGGTCTGCATATGTTTAAAAAGTTATTATTGATAACTCATTAAAAATTTAAAAATATCCCCCCAATATGTATATTCATTGATAAATTATATTCTTATAATACCATATGAATAAATAAAAAGAGAAGGGCTAATGAAAACCCAGTCCTTTTAGCACATAAAGAAGAATCACAAGAATCTGCTTCCAGGTTTGCTAATAAAGCATCTTGTTCTCTAATTCAGAATATTCAGGAATTCTTCCTATGAAAATGTCTGATTACTTACTGCATGCATTTTTAATTAGCTGCTAAGGCTGACCTGGGATACCCAAGAAAACTGAAAAAGGGACATTTTGGTCTTTTGTTTTCCAGTTTGTATTTGAATAGAGAAATCACTGGTTTCTGTAAAGCCATTGGGAGGGGAGAAAATAGTAGCATACATGGCAGCTGCTTATTTCTCTACCCAGTCCAACAAGTAGACCTAAACATGGTGCCACTGTTTCTTTTCTTCTGAGTTTGTTCTTTCCTGTTATTGGATGAAATAAGGGACGCACAATAACTCCGAGAGATCAAAAGTGTGGAAGACCTGAGATCCAGGAATAGGACCATACATTATAGTTGCCATTGCTAAGAAAAGTCAGACACATCATGTGTTCAGCCTTCATTTTCGAAGAAGATCAGGACCATCATAGTATAATGTCTAGACTTGCATGTGAATTGGATTTCTGTGAGACCTGCAGTGGCACAAAGTCATCAGGGCTCACTATCTCTTCCAGTCATCAAAAGTGACTTGTGGGACTTAGCGCAGAAATGAATGGGATTTAGTAGATAAAATTATTTTTTCTACAAGGAAACAGGCTGCCATATGGCTATGCCATATTCAGAAATGAATTTATAGGGGCAAATGGTTTGTAACAACCACTAAATTTAAGTCCACTTTTTTCAGAGACAAAAGTGGTAAAAGGAAGAATATGACCCTGGTTTAGCAGGAGGCTGTTTATCACTCTGTCCTTGCTATATCTCCTCAGTAAAGTTCCATTTTACAAAACGTTAATTGATGTTAATTGGTTTAAAGCATGTTGATGACACTGTTGAGATACTGACTGGTCCTGGTTAAATGATATTGAAAAGGTAAATGAATGATTGATATTGGTGGGGAGGGGAAGAAGAACCTGAATAGGAACTCAAGTCTATAGCATTTGGGAAATTCCTAAAAACTTTAAGGTTATTTCTAGGAGCCTGAGGATGAGATGTAGCCAGAGATGTGACTAGTCAGTGAGAGGGAGAGCTGAGATAAGGATCCCACAGAGTATATCACTCATTGTGCTGGAGGCCTTCCTTGCTTTCTCCAACATCATCTCAGTAATAGTGGAGCACTTTGGCTGTCCACTTGTCATCTTTTGTTTTTGCCAAGTGACCTATCCATCCTCTCTTCTTGTCCTACAATTAATTGCTGTTGTCATTTGCTCTCATTTTTCTTCAGTGGCCTTTGCTGGTTATATGATGCAGCCTCTTCACACCCAGCGTGCTTATCTGTGCCCTCTGTGGGATATTCATCTTTTGTTATACAGAGGCAGTGGTGTTCTTTCCATCTCTCATTGCCCTATAGCAACATTAGTGAAATGTTAATATAAAAATGACGGGCCTTTGCTGTCATGGAAAGCTTGGGGTTAGTAAAAATCTTATTCAATTTCCCAAAAGCAATTTAGCCCATTACCCTCCTCTTCCTTTTCCATTGGTACTGCTTGTCACGTACATACAAATTGTTAGATAAGCTTTATAGTAGGGGTGATGTCCTTGATAGTTTTTTCTTCCCTGTGGGTTCTTTGGGCAGTTTAGTAAAATCTATAGTTCCTTTCTCAGGAGAGTTAAAAAAGAAATAATACATAGAATTCCAAAGGAAATGCATTATATTGATAGTTTTAATCAAGGATCAGGGATTATGTTTCTATAGTGCAGTGATTCCCATAGTGGGTGCCACCGCCCCCTGGTGGGTGCTTCAGCGATCCGGGGTGGGGGGTTATGGCCACAGGTGCATTTATCTTTCCTATTAATTGCTATTAAAATTTAAAACAGTTAATTCCCAGGGGGCTAAGTAATATATTTTCTGGAAAGGGAGCAGTAGGCCAAAAAAGTTTGGGAACCACTCCTATAGTGGCTTGGTAATGTAGAGGGAAGTCAATAACTGGGGGAAAGGGTCATAGAATAAGTAAGTTAGATGGTAGCATGCTTAAATCTGGAAGATAGACATGCAAGGTTTTTTTTTTGTTTTTGTTTTTGTTTTTTATCATGCCACACCTCTCAAATCTCCCCCCATTCTCTATTACGTGAAGGGGTGATTATAGAAGATAAGAGTTCTAGATTTGTTGTCAGGATGACAGAGATCCCTTTAATATATTCAAGCCTGGTAACCACGTTTTTATCTAGTGAAATAAGAGTGTAACCACCTTCCTCAGATATTTATCAGCTGTGTGAACCTGCTACAAATCACTTAACTTTTGTAGTCCTTAGTTTCCTCTTTGATCAAACCTCTTGCTAGACTTAATATCATCTAAGATACATTCCAGTTCTTTGATACCATAGTCCCATCATTGAATGCTTCTCCTTGACCAGATAACAATGACCTTTTAAAATTTAGATCACAACATTTTACTTAATTCCTCAATACAAATAGTTGACAAAGGAGATGGCAAATGCCAGAAGACTATGATATGGACACTATTCTTGAGCATATCAGAGAAAATATGGGTATGCATGGCAGCTGGGTGGTCTAGTAGAAGGAACTCAGGATTTAGAGTCAGGAAAATTTGAATTCAAATCCTGCCTCAAAGACTTTACAACTTGTGTGACCAATGGCAAGTTACTTAACCTTTATGTCACATCTTCTTCATCTGTTAAATAAGGATATCACCTCCCTTATAGGATCATTGTGAGGATGGAATGAGTTAATATAAGTAAAGCTTTGTACCCTTCAAGTGCCTTATAAGTGCTAATTATTCTAGTTATTATTATTAGGTAATAAAAAAAAAAACCTTAGTTGATTAGTGTTTATTAAACACCTACTATGTGCCAGACACTGTGTCAAATATTTGGGACACAAAGAAAGTGAAAGAAGTCATAGCCTAATAGGGCAGTCAGTATGCAAACAACTATGTCAGAACAAGTTGTAGATGGGATGAGTAAAAGATAATTTAAAAAGTAAAGGTTCTAGCATTAAGGGAAGATCTAAAAAGATTTCTTGAAATTGAATTTTAGGTAAGATTTGAAGAAAACCTGAAAAGTTATGATGCAGAGATGAAGGAGAAAGTTCCAGAAGAGGGAGCACGCATGCCTCCTGCAGTTAAGAGAAGGGATATTGTGTCCTGGTCAATTTTTTTTCCAGATTAAATATTGGGATAATTTTTAATAATCATTTTTTGACATTTTGTGATACATGTTGTCTCCCTGCCTCTAGTGCTTCCTCTTTCCTCAAGAAATCAGGTAATAAGATTTAGGATATACATGTATTACCACACAATACATATTTCAATGTGTGTGAATCCAGAGACCATCAGAGCCTATAAGTCTCACCTAATAGGAGGTCACAGAGTCATGTGTCTTAAATTGCTAGCATGGCAGATGAGATTCCTGACTTGGTGGAGTCATGTGATTATGTGCCTGTGCATCAGAACATGTGACTCAAACTGTCCAGTTGAAAGTGCTATAGGTGTCACGTCAAGGGCAGGATAAAAGAGCCAGGAGAAACAGGAAAACTCTCTGACATTTTGAGGGCTTGTGAAAGGAGCTCTTTTTTTGGCAAGCCAGCACTTTTCTATGTAAGCCATCTCTGGCAAGCTGTGCAGCAGGAGACAGCCAAATCCAGGAACTAGGATTTGCAACTGCAGCCAGAGGCTTTGGGGAATTAGGCTGGGAATCTTATTTCTCTCTTTCTTTCTCTTTTCTAATAAATACTTTTAATTTAATATAAAGTCTCCAAGTCTCCAATAAAAAATAATTTTTATTTATTATACTTGTGAAAGAAGACATATCAATGACATTAGAGAAAAATTCATGTAGGAAATAAAGTGAAGAATGGTATGTTTCACTGCATTCAATCTCCATAAGTTCTTTCTATAGTGATGGACAGTGTTTGCCTTGGATCCTTGCATTGCTGATAATATTTCAGTCATTCACAGTTAATCCTTGTACGTTATTGTTGTTAACTGTGAACAATGTTCTCTTGCTTCTGTTCTCTTCATTTTACATAAGTTCATACAAAACTTTCCAGGTTTTTTGGTGCCCATTCTTTCTTAGTATGAAACTCAATTTACCTTGAGTTTGTTGGGGAGGCAATTTCCTTTTCCTGTTTTTCCTTAAAGGTATATCAAAAGCACCACATGATGGTACAATTTTGTCTGTCTAGCCCACTGACTAGTCCTAGCTAAGGTTCATTTTTTTTTTCATTACATTGATGATATTAAGTTTACTCTGAGAAAGTGAAGGGGACCATGAGTTCACTACAAGAAGTCACTGAAAATCAAGTTTGTGCTTTAAATCCTTCTAAAATTCAGTGTTCATGGAAACTGTGCAGTTTCTGGCAGTCATATGATGTGAGACCCAGCAGGAAAAGCTGCCAGACCTGAAATAAGAGGCTGAGAATTTAATAGGCTTGCTTTGGTTTGACAGTCCCTTCTCTGTCACTTTGTTATCCCCTGTTGTATCTCCTACATCAGGTAATCAGGAACCAGGAAAAAGTCAATTCAGGGCTATGACATGCCCTCCTTCTGGGGCCTTATTTCTTGGAGCTCAACAGTCCTTGAGCTTTTCATGATGGGACAGAATGTGACCTGGTTTCTGTGGCACAGAATACAGGCTACATAGCCTCAAAGGCCATAGGATTCTGGACATGTCTTCTTCCAGCAGTGATAGATAATTGCCTTCTTTTTGAAACATCTCTTGATCTACTGCTGGGCCCTGATAGAAACAGAGTGAATTATAAAAGGAAATGTTCTCATTTTTGCTGCACTTTCCAGTCTTATGTCATCATGTACTATGTTCCTACTACGTGAAGCATCCAATGTGATTTGATCTTGGATGGATCCCCAGCATGGGTTGACTATGGGTTTACACATATACTTATTCCAAGGCTACTGCTAAAGTTATGGTTCAAGGAAGAGTGGGGAAGGTGAAACACAGTCTAGTAGATAAAACAAAAGAAACAAACAAAAAAAACTTAAAACCAGAAAGTCTTGGGTGTGAATCTCGACTTCGACACAGAATAACTGTGACCCTAAATAAATCATTTAATCTCATGGATATGCAAGGCAGATTCCTAAATCAGTAAGTTTCCAAGAAGGTTCTAATATTTATTGATAGAGAGAGTTTCCTTACCCTGGAGTTTCCTTTACCAAGAAATCCCAGATTCCTATCTATCCCTATCTTTATCCTGATACTAGAGGACAATATCTGAGAAGGTATAATCCTCTGGGCATGAACTTGGGCCCTGGCAATTGTCATGAAAGAGCTATCAGCATCCTCAGAAGGGGAAGATATCAGTGCAGAAGTGTTCAGGAGCCAGGTAAAACATACTTGGAAGACCATTGTTAAATTTCCAGTGCGAGCATTTACAGCAAAAAAAAAAAAAAAAAAAAAAAAGGGCAAAGGCTACAAATCATAACTTGATTTCGTGTTCTGTTGCTTGTCTAGACTTAATAAAAAGATGGAAAAATATTAATAATGCAGAAGAAACCTAGAAGTGTGCTATGTATACATTTCCCCTAGAGAAATGGTTGTTAAACATTTATCAGCACACCCCTGAAGAAGCCTCACATTTAGCAGAGGTTAGCATCTGTGCAGGCTTCAACAATTAGAGATGAAAATCAGAATGTAAGCCTAGTAGTACAAATAAAAGGACTCGTGGTAGGAGAATAAGAAGTTTTCCAAGGCAGTAACTTCTCCTCTGTATAGGACATGCCCCTAGAGCACAGCAGCAGTAGCAGGGGACTGACATGGAGAAACAGAGGAGGTTAATGGAAAGCCTCAGGGGACCCAGCAGGACCTAAATCAGATGGTCCTGCTCCATATTACTCCTTCCTGACCTCTAGTATTTACAAAATAGGTCCCTTGGAACTTTCCAAAGTCTTCCAAGCACAGAGATAACTATAGACAGAACTAATTATAAAGATGCAGGTAAATAGCAATAAGGTTTTTTGTGTTGTTATATTTTAAATTTAAAAAAATCATATTTAACATGGAATTTGGGATCATGATAGATAGAGGAGGAAGAGATGAGTGAAAAATAAACAAAGTTTAAAAAAGAAAAGACTTCTAATAGTATAAACTCTTGAGATAGAATGGGAGATCCCCATTTTGCTGTTATTGTCGTTCAGTTGTGTCCAACTCTTTATGGCCCCCAATTGGGTTTTCTTGGGAAAGATACTAGAATTCTCTGCCATTTACTTCTCTAACTCCTTTTACAGATGAACTGAGGCAAATAAGGGTTAAGTGATTTGCTCAGGATCATAGAGCTAGTAAATGTCTGAGACCAGATTTATACTCAGGAAGAAGATAAGTCTCCAGACCCAGTACTCTATCCACTGAGCAACCTAGTTGCCCCCTCACCACTCACCAAAATGTATTACCAGACACCCTCCCTTGTTTACATTAATTTTTTATGATAGTGCCTTGGGGTAAAGTAGTACTCTGAAGCTGGAGAGAGACCATAAGGCCTTAGAGCATCTGTACTAAGGAACTTTGATCATGACAAATTAGTTATGATTGAAAGGTAAGAATCTATTTATGGTACAGGCTATACAATATCTTGTAGAAGCTGGAATGTTCAAGCAAGTGATAGTGTCCTTGATCTCACACCCTAAATACAGGGTACAGCTACTCTAGGCTCTCTTGATTGTCTATTTTAGTAGGATGCACATCAAAATAATACTAATTGAAAACAGGCAAAGGTATGGAGGATAAGGAAGTAAAATGACTGAAGACTTGGAACTGAGGAAGCTTGAAGCATATTTAGAAAGAAAGAGTGGTTCACTGTGAGTAGAATGTAGTATCATAGAGAAGAGTTATAGGAGATAAAGCAGGATAGTAGCAAATTGTGGAGGACCTAGTACCTATTTTTCTTGTACCTATTTTATATTATATATCATATCATAGGATTCAGAGCTTGTACCAACCATAACAATTGTTTAGTCCAATACTTTCATTTTTTAAATGAAACTGAGGTCTATAGATGTTTAGTGACTCATCAAAAGTGATAAAAGTATTTAAGAGGTTGAACCAGTATTCAAATCCAGGTTCTCATTAAACTTCCAAGGATTGTTTCAATTCTACCACACCATGAGATATTACTTATGACAAAGCATGTTAAGAGGTTCTTATAAAACTTAGATAAACTAGGTCAATCAATCCATAAAAATTAAATGTCTACTATATGTCAGGTACTATGCTAAGCAGTGGGTATATGAAAAGAGGCACAAGACAATCCTTACCCCAAGGGAACTTTCAATCTAATGAGGAGACAACATGCAAAACAAATATTTGCAAAGGAAGTTATATAAATGATAATTATGAGATTATTAACAGAGAGAAAGCCCTGAAATTAAGAGGAGATGTAGAAAGTTTCCTGTAGAAGGAGGATTTTGGTTGGGACTAAAAAGAATTAATAGAGATCAGTAGTTAAGAGCAGAGGAGAGAGAATATTTCAGGCACGGGAAAAAGGCAAAAAAAAAAAAAAAGTTTAGAGCTGTATTTTGTTCATGGAAAAGCCTGGAGGCCAGTGTTACTAGTTCTAAGAGATCATATTTAGGAGTGAAGTATAAGAAGACTGAAAAGGTAGGAGCAGGTGAGGTTATGAAGGACATGAATGTCAAACAGAGCATTGTATATTTGATACTAGAGATCACTGGAAGTCAATCGAGTTTATTGAGTAGAGAGGTGACATGGTCAGAACTTTGCTTTAGGAAAATCATGTTAGGGGCTAAATGGAAAGTAGATTGGAGTGGGGAAAGATTTGAGGAAGAGGGACAAACCAGCAGGCTAGTGCAATAATCTAGGCATAAGGTGATAAGGGGCTGTATCAGAGTAGAGAAGGAAGTATATAGGAGAAATATTGCAAAGATGAAATTGAGAGGCTATGGCAACTGCTTGGATATGGCCGCTGAGGGATGGTGAAGAATACAAAGTTGATACAACTCATTCATTCTCTTGCAATCTAGTTTCTTTTTTCACCACTTTACTTGACTTCTCTGCTACCTTTTACATGGTTGACCAACACCGTTTATGAATATTTTACCCCTTCTTTGTCTTTCCTGACTGTTCTCTCTTAGCTATCTTCTTAACTTTGAAAGTTCTTATTTTCTTTTGTTTAATCATAAGTCATCTCCCACCCTCTAAAACTTGCCTACCAAGTTCCTGTCTCATGCCATGCTCTTTCCTCTCCATAAAGCCTGTTTTGATGATCTTATAAATTCCATGGGATCAAATTCCTTGATCAACATTTTAAAGTGTGACATATCCAAAGCAAAAGTAATTTTCTTCCACATTAGATTTACTTCTTCACATTTCCTTATTTCTGTCAAAGATATCACTACCTTTCAGTTCATGATAGATCAGAGTTATTTTTAACTCTTCCCTCTAACCTCTCCTAAAACAAATCAATTGTCATGTAAACTATGAAATATTCCTTACATCCAACCCCTTCTCTGTACTTATAATACTACTACTTTAGTTCAGGTACTCATTGCCTTTTGCCTGGGAGATTGCAATAGCTTGGTTATTTTTTTCTCCAATTCTGTTCTCTCTCTTTTCTAGTTCATCCTCTACATAACTTCCAAAATAATCTTCCTAAAGTACAAATGTGACAATGAGTTAAGACTTCTTAATTTAGTTCAGTGACATAAAGCTTGAGTCTGCATGTGATTTTACTAAACACTTAACATCTCTGGGACTCAGTTTCTTCATCTATAAAATGAGGGGATTGTAGCTTTTGGAATAAGAACTCATTATTTGACAAAAACTGCTGGGAAAACTGGAGAAAGTATGGGAAAAAATAGGTTTAGATCAATATCTCACACCCTATACAAGATAAATTAAAAATGTATAAATAACTTAAATATAAATAATTAAATTATAAATAAGTTGGGTGTACATAGAAGAGTATAGAGAACATTACAAGATGTAAAATGAATAATTTTGAACATATTAAATTTAAAAGGTTTTGTACAAATAAAACCAATACAACCAAAATTAGAAGGAAAGCAACAAACTGGGAGGAAATTTTTATAACAAAATTTTCTGACAAAGGTCTAGTTTCTCAAATATAGAAAGAACTAAGTCAAATTTATAAGAAGTCAAATCACCACCCAATTGACAAATGCTCAAGGGATATGAATAGGCAGTTTTCAGATGAAGAAATCAAAACTATTAATAATCATATGGGAAAATGTTATGAATCCCTCCTGATTAGAGAAATACAAATCAGAGTGGCCAATATGACAGTAAAGGAAAATAATAAATGTTGGAGGAGATGTGGCAAAATTGGGACACTAATGCATTGCTGTTGGAATTGTGAATTGATTCAACCATTTTGGAAGACAATTTGAAATTATGCCCAGAGGGCTTTAAAAGAAAGCATGTCCTTTGATCCAGCAATACCACTACTGGCTTTGTATC
This sequence comes from Gracilinanus agilis, assembly GCF_016433145.1. Classification (NCBI taxonomy): domain Eukaryota; kingdom Metazoa; phylum Chordata; class Mammalia; order Didelphimorphia; family Didelphidae; genus Gracilinanus; species Gracilinanus agilis. The sequence continues at coordinate 571,085,668 of NC_058132.1, read as the reverse complement.
CCAACGAGATTTTTAAAAAATGGGAAAGGTTCTGGTTGTACAAAAATACTAATAGTTGCACTTTTATGGTGGCAAAAAAATTGGAAAATAAGGGGATGCTCCTTGATTGGGGAATGGAGTAACAAATTATGGTATGAACATGATGGAATTTTATTGTGCTATAAGGAATAATGAACAGCTTCATTTCTAAAAGGACTGGAAAGACCTCCATGAACTGATGAGGAGTGAAATCAGCAGAAACTGGAGAACATTATACACAGTAACTAAAGCATTGTGGGAAAATTAAATGTAATTGACTTTGTTACTAAAAGCAATGCAATGATCCAGGACAACTCTGAGGGACTTATGAGAAACAATGCTATCCGCATCTAGAGAAAGAACTGTGAGAGTAGAAATCCAGAAGAAAACATTTATCACTTGTTTATACAGGTATATGATTTGGGGTTTTGGTTTTAAAAAAGATTATTACAAAAAATGAATAATATGGAAATAGAATTTGAGTGATATGTATAACCCAGTGAAATTGATTGTCACCTCCAGGAGGGGGAAAGAAAGAGAGGAAGGAAACAACAAGAATCATGTAACCATGGAAAATTTTTTTAAAAATAAATAAAAAGAAAAAAGAAAGTAAAAAAGAAACAAACAAAAAATAGAGTAAGGTTTTTTTTTTTAAATGAAGTCTTAAAATAGAAGTTGACTTCTCATAAAGGCTATGGGTTAGATGAGGTAAATGTTACGGCTCTTTTTATCTCTGAAATTCTGTAGTTCTATGAATCTGTGACCAAATGGAGAAAGTATAAAGTACAGTGTCACAGAACTTCTTGCAAAATGGCAGACCAGTTAATTAGGACTGTAGTATAGCTACAAATTGCATATATTTTGTTACCACTTAATATCCCCCCCCCATTTATTAGTCAGGCTATTTCCCAGACTATCTGAGGTTTTTTTTTTTCTAATCAAAATGGGACTTTCCAAATCAAAATTATACATTTGCCTAAAATATATTATATGAATATTGTAGCTTTCATCTTCCAATTTTTGAATTCTTATTATAAACTGCTATCTCAAGATCCCTAAAGGGAAATAAAGCTAATCTTCAAAAACAAACAAATAAAAATCTATTTAGGATGATGGCTTCATTATAACATAAACAGTGACTGAAATTGTTAAAGGCTAAAAATGTTGTTTTGAGTTGTAGGTGTCTTGTGTTTAATTCCCTGAATACATTTCAGTTTTGATTCTGGAAATAAGAAAAGATAAGGAGAAATACTGACAAATTGTGTTTTCTTCTGTTTGTTGACCTTACATTGCAGCCAACTGTGAAATACACCTAGTGAAATAGAGAAACTCTAACTCAACTCCACCAAGACTTATGTGAGGACATGATAAAGGAAAGCAACTTAATGGCAAACCATTGACATCTATTCTGAAGGCAAAACACATTTCATTTCATTTTTTGGAGCTGGGAAGTTCAAGTATAAAGAAATTCAAGTGTGAAGAAATGTATAGATTAGGTTAATGAATGGGATTGAGAATTTGTTAGTCTATTTTTACTATAGCAATGAATAAAAATAATCTAGCATGCGGAGGGCTTGTTTTTTTGCACTGACTGAAAGGCATACCCATCTCATTTTATAGAGGAAAAAAATGGCACAAGGATGCAAAGTTCAAGGTCAAGCAACTAGTTTCTGGCTGAACTAGAACAAGAATCTAGAGTTCCTGACTTCTAGCCAATTCTCGTTCCATTATACCATAATGTCTCTCGCTAAAAGATGAAAAAAGAAATAGCATTGCCTAATGAAAAGTGAATGGACCTAAATTCCAATCTTATTGGACCTTAATCTAGTCACTCAATTTTTCTGGGCTTCAATTATCAGCAAAACAACATGGGTAGAATATATGACCTAAGATTACTTCTAGATCTATATCAGAGCATATTAAAACAACAGAGGAGTTCATCATTAAATGTAATTGTGAGATTTTGTATTTCAGAAGTAAGAAATAGTAACAAATTAAAGCTTGATTTCTTGTTTTGTTGATTGTTTTGATATTGCTGTTGTGTCATTTTCAATAATGTTTGGTTCTTCATGACTGCATTTTGAGTTTTCTTGGTAAAAATAGTTTGCAAGATTCTTCACCGATCATTTATTTTACAGATAAGAAAACTAAGCAAACTGAGTTAAGTGACATGCCCAGGGTCACCCAGGTGGTAAATTTTTGAGGTCAGATTTGAACTCAGGAAGATGATTCTTCCTATTCACTATGCCACCTCCTTGCCTTGTTGATTGTCTAGATTTAAGAAAATTTAAGAAAATGATAATGTAGAATAGATATGGAAATGTTTTCCTTGACCATACACAATTTGTAATCATTTTACTTTTCTCAAGTTTTCTAAAGAGTTAGGGGAAGAGAAAGTTGGAAGAAGGGAATTTAGAAAAGAAAATAAAGTTGAATTTTTAAAAAAATGATGAAGATTAAATTGTGCATGATTACATTTATTTATTTGGGCATGAGGGGAAAAGATAGTTGTAATACATTTGCAAGCACATCCTCTATATTGTTCTATTAACTTTGTTTGACCTCAAAAATGTACATTAAAAGGTTCTAGGAATGAAGTCATCACAAGATTGGAAGCCAATGACTAATAATGATCATTATCATCATCACTGAAATTTATGGACAGCTTTATTGTTTACAAAGGACTGCCCATCCATTATCTCATTTGAGCTTAACAAGATCCCGATTTATGATTCAATAAAGTTGCTGAAAACATTTTCTTTCCTTCCTTTAGTGTCCTAGATGACACCTGGAAAGCCGATGTTTGGTTGCTGTGACTTTAGATAACAACAAAGACAAAGATGGCTAGAAGTTAAACAAAACTCTGCAGTGACAAAGTTTGTATTCTAGGCATAGGATCTCAATATTTAAGAAACTTAAGGATGTTACCTACAGGGTAGCAGATTTACCTTTCTTTAACAAAGAGAAAAGCTGAAGCACTGGAAAGCAAATCTATAAATATATTTCCAGTTGCTTCACGCTATCTGATAGGAAGAGAAAGAAAGGAAATCATTCTTGCCTCAGGCCAATATAGCTGTAAGTATCTTACAAATACCTCTAAATTATGACTTTTTCTGACAAAAGACAGGGGAGTAAAGGAAATTTGTCTAACTTAATCACAATTAAGTAATTTCAAATTATCATCAAAACATTTGATAATTTGAGTAATAAAAAATTTCCTTATTCATAAAAGCACAATTGAGAATGATAGAAGTTATAATATATATGCATATATATACATATAAGGGATATGAGACATATATGTATAGGATAGATATGTATCATATGTGTGTATATATCTCTCATATATATGATGTCTCTAATGGCTTGAGCTTTGGGAGATGAGCCTACTTCAGCCATATGGGTGGGAGCCAAGATAATCAGATGGGGTGATGATTCAGCTCAACCAGCTGTTACTAAAAGGGACTCAAGGACAATATCATACTTTGCTTCCCCAAGCAGCTAAGAGATTGCCATTCCCTCCCTCCATTTCATTAAAAGTGCGATTTCCCAAGAATGCACTACCACGGTTTTATGTATGAACTAAAAAATAGCTATATTCATTTAAAACATATAATGAATGCATACAATACATAAAGCTTGTGTAATTAAAGTTTTCTCTTGGAGAAGCAGATGATGCCTCTTCTTCCTTTAGCAAATAAATTGGCATTTTACCAGGGTTCATCACATTGGAGGAATATATGCTTTGAGGTTCCCCAATACACTCACACTAAATATACCAAAGATTCATATTATATCTTTATACTGTAACCACTATATAAACTCCTGCCTCCCATTCATTAGTTGAAATTAAGATAGGTATGCCTCCAGTGTCTACACTTTATGTTACAGTCTCTCAATTGATTGGTCTTTCAGTCATTCATTCCTTTAGTCAATATGCATTTATTAAGCACTTGCTATCTACCACCCATTGTGTTATGCCCAGGAGACTTAATCTATTGAAAAAGACAACATGCAAATAAACTACTTAAATTCAAGAAACACATTGTGAAAACAATCAACAGAAGAAAAGCACTAACATTAAAGTGGATTGGAAAAGGCTTCTTGAAGAAAGGGGGATTTTAAATAGAAATGGAAAGAAGCCAGAGAAGTCCAGGAGACCAAGAAGAAAAGGAAGACAGTTCCAGGTTTGGAAGACAATCGCTGAAAATGTCCAGAAAGAGATGGAGGGTCTTAAGCAAGGAATAGCAAGGAAATGGGGGTGGAGGGAGTAAACATGTGTAAGAAGATTAGAAAGGCACAGAGGGGCCATATTTTTCCAGTATCTTATGTCTTAAAGGATGTCTTCTTTATCTACTTTTCAGACTCCTAGCAAGTGATACAATGGGAAATCTAATGGATTTGGAAGCATGGCCATATGCATATAGTTATAGAAAGAAAGCAAGGAAATAAACACTTATGAAGAACCTACTATGTACTGGACACTATTAAGCATATTACAAATGTCTTCATCTTTGACTCTTGACAACTATGTTGTACCCAAATTTTAGTACCCAGATTCGTTCGTGGCAGGAAGAATCACACTGACACTGCAATGTGCAAGAAGAGGCCCATATATTTTCTAGAAGAGAAGCTACGGTAAGTGGCAGAGAGGAAGATTGCCAGTCTGACCCCGAAGCCTCTTCAGCCAGGGGTTTATATAGAAAGGTTTGGGGAAGGGGGTTGGTGCATACATGATTATCAATGTGGTGTCAGGGACTGGTGGTCGGGAAACATCTGGGGAGGGGGAGTTTCAGGATCAGGGGTCAGGAAGCACCTGGGGAGTGGGTTTCAGGATCAGGGGTCAAGGAAGCACCTGACTAAATATTCATTAAAGGGCTAAATATTCATCAGGGTAATAAAACATTCCCAAGGAGGTATATATTCATCAGGGTAATAAACATTCCCAGGGAGGGTAATAAACATTTCTCAAGGAGGTGTTAAGATAGCTTCAGCTGGGTGATGAAATACTATTGTGCTCAAAGGAATAATAAACTAGAGGAATTCCAGGTGAACTGGAAAGACCTCCAGGAACTGATGCAGAGCAAAAGGAGCAGAGCCAGAAGAACACTGTACACAGAGACTGATATACTATGGTAAAATC
>NC_058132.1:571053512-571080108 GCF_016433145.1 Gracilinanus agilis | reverse complement strand
TATATATGTATATATATATATATTTGTTAATTTGTTTTCATGTGTGTCAAACTCTTTGTGTCAATATTTGGAGTTTTCTTTGCAAAAATAATGCTAGATCAGTTAAGTATTTCCTTCTCCAGCTCTTTTTTTAAATCCTTACCTTCTCTGTTAGAATTAATACTCTGTATTTCATTGAAGGCAGAAAGTGATAAGGGCTAGGCAATCGGGATTAATGACTTTTCCAGGGTCACATAGCTAGGAAGTATCTGAGGTCAGATTTGAATCCAGGACCTCTCATCTCTAGGTCTGGCTTTATCAACTGAGCCACTTGGCTGCCTTCCTTCCCCAGCTCTTTTTAAAGATGAGCAAACAGAGGCAAACAGGTTAAGTGACTTGCCCAGGATCACATAAGTGACAATTGTCTGAGGCTAAATGTGAATTCAGAATGATCTTCCTGACACCAGACCAAGTACTCTACCAACTGTACCACAAAGTTGCCCTTCAGGTACAAGCACACATACTATAAATATATGTATTTGATCTAGAACTGTGATCTTGGTATAGGGAACTCCCAGAAAAGTATTTCCCTCTACCAATGCAGATTAGTACCTGTTCTGTGGTTCAAAGTCTTAGAGAGTCACCTGGGATAGGAACAGTCAAAGTGATTTCTGCAGTCACTTTATGGGTCAGGAGTGGGGCTTTTAGTCAGTTCTTTTTTATTCTGAAGGCAGCTCTCCATCTACCAATACCTGTTACCTGAAGGCAATAGGGATATCATTACTACTTTGGGTCAGGTAGAGAGCCAGACCTGGCGTCAATAGGACCTAAGTTCAAATTTGACCTCACAGACTCTTCCATCCTATCATTGTCTCTCACTAGTTGTGTGACACTGGGCAAGTTAGTTAACTTGGTTTGTCTCAGTTTCCTCATCCATAAAATGAGCTGGAGAAAGCCATGGCAAATCACCCTACCATCTTTGCCAAGAAAATCCCAAGTGGGGTCAGAGAATTGGACACATCTGAACAATAATGACAAAATACTTGCCCGCTTCGTGGAGTTATTGTGAGAAAAGGGTTTTGTAAACCTTGAAGCACTAGAGAAATGTTGGCTCTCCTTTATTTTCACATGATATTACCTGTCTAAATTGTGTGAGGAGGTGGGAAGTGCAGGAAATCACATGTGACCATTTGTGCCAACGCAGCCTTTGCCTACAGGCAAGAAAAAAGGATAAAATGCTATCTTATACCATCTACCAGCTAAAAGTCAGGAACCAGGCAGAAAGCAAATAAAGTAAAATGTAATTATGGCATCTACCTCATCAATAAACATAATTATTGCTCTTCTCTTAATAATATCCCCAAGCCTCTGGACTCTTGACACATGCAAACACTTCATTATTACACTTTTTAAAATGCTTTAAAGGAGAAACTCAAATGAGGCAGGCTTTTTTCCCCTCTTTATCTGCTGCAGGCAGTGAAAGAATTTGCTGTGTCTCAATGAGACATTTGAAATTTCACTCATTTAAATTGTCCCAACCTCAAAAGCATTTTAAACACAAATCCGTCTTCTTTTGGCAGTCTCAATGTCAAAAAGTTATCAAGGGAACAAAGCACACCTTCAGCCTAATCAAATGATACTTTTTACAACAGACATTTCCATTATCTAGAGCTAAGCTAAACTCTACAAACAATGAGCACACAACTGAAATTCAAATTACTCTATTTATAAAAAATTGTCAAAAAATAGGAAATATTGAAAACTCTAAAGTGATGACAAACAGGAAAGTCAACTTGCTGAGAATAAAATAACCCTGGGAAATGCCAAACTCAACCCACAAAGGTGTCAAAACAACAAAGTTGGGATTGACAAGATGGCATTCTATTTCTTGCCTTTTTTGAAGTTTTTGTTCCTCAGTAGTTTGTCATGTTTAGGAAATGGATTTGTAGATACTTGCCATATACCTCTATAACTTTTATATCAGTATATACTTGCATGCAGAAAGAATAGAGGAGAAGAGAGGTCAGAGAGAGGATCAGATCTATCTGGCATTTGTTTCCAAAGTCTGTTCAGTGATCTTTGGTTGGTCATCTCTTTCAGTCTATTTTTTTTCCCTAGCACCAAATCCCATTTCACAGTACATACAGGACTTTTTTTTTTTTTTTTTAACCCTTACTTCTGTCTTAGAGTCAATAATATGTATTTATTCTAAGGCAGACTAGTGTTAAGGGCTGGGCAACTGGGATTAAATGACTCACCCAGGTCACACAGTTGGGAAGTGTCTTGAGGTCAAATTCGAACTCATGTTCTCCTGACTCCAGGCCTGAAGGTCTATCCACTACCTATCTAGCTGCCCCTCTTTTTTTTTTTTTTTTGTATGTAGGATTAATGAGACAATATGTTTGAACATTGTTATCTCTTTAAAAGAAAGCTATTATGTAAATGCAAAGAGTCATGTGAGCGCATACCACATTATTTAAGTACTTTTATAGTATAATCCAGACATTTCAAATAATGATAATATATTTTGAAAATGTGAGCATAAAAGGACTTTAAAGAACATCTATTTACAGATCAGTAAAAGTCAGGAAGACTTATTTTCCTGAGTTCAAATCTGGCATCAGATACTTAACTAGCTTACTAGTGTGACACTGGGCAAGTCATTTAACCCTTTTTTACCTCAGTTTCCTTATTTATAGAGTTGGAGAAGAAAATGGCAAACCATTTCAGTATTTTTGTTAAGAAAACCCTAAATATAATTACGAAGAGTTGGCCATGACTGAAAATGAATGAACAACCTTCCAGTGGTAACAAAACAAAATAAAAATGGGAGCCACTAATCAATACACAAGGATCCTAGAGGTTCATATATTGACTTAGCTTTAAAATATAATATTATCTATGTTTTATTATTTTTATTTATTACATTTATTATTTCTTTTCTTAAACATTTCCCAATTACATTTTAATCTGAATCAAAACACAGTCTGAAATGTTGTAGGTAACTACAACTTTGATCTAGTTTGTCTTCTTTTAGAGAGGAGGAAATAGATTCCCAGGAGGTGGAGTGATTAACCCAAGACAACACAGGTAGTAAGTAGCAGGTTCCCTGGCTTAGCTAAAATTCTAATGTAAGTCTGAAAAACAGCAAGTACTTTTTGAACTCCTCCAGGTTCTTTGTTATTAAGGATACCATTGTCTTGTACTATATTATAAAAGGATACCATTTCCTATATTTTTTTCAGGCACATTTTTAGCCAAAATAAAGAAAAATTCTGCACCTTTAAGCACTCTATTATTCTCTTTTTTTCCCCTACCTTTGCTGTAAAACAGTAATCATTTATGCCAAAAGAGGCTTTTTAAAACAGAATCTTTCATCCTCAATAAAAAAATATGGGGGTGTTAAACCTGTGATATACTGGCAAATGTTTAACAACCAACTCTCTGGGGAAAAAAAGAGAGTAGTATTCACATAGACTTAAATTTAATCTGCATTATCAGCATGTTCGTAGGTCTAGGCAATGAACAATAACAAAAAATATATCAGCCCCTGATTAATAGTGGTTCAGGATTTCAGAGGTGTTAATTCTTTTACCAGAGAAGTTATACAAGTCTTAGGAATAAAGTTAAAGAAACTTTAAAGGAAATGAAAAATAGTAGATGCTCTAGATTCCACCAACATTGTATAACTCAGGATAAGTCATTTCTTCCATATATCAGTATATCTGAGTCCTCATTAATATGGAGATTTCCTCCATTGGTGCTGACTACAACTCTTCCATGCTTTCTCATTCTTCATGGGCTCTTTATGACTATTCATGGGCTGCCATGAACAAAGAATTAATCACCTGGTGGTCAGCCTACTAATGATGTGCTTCCCTACACTTGGCTAATCTGGTTCTTAGATCTGTAAGCCATTAAGGAGGGAATCATACTTGTATTCTTTCTAGAACTATGGAAAGTAGAAGCTTGCAGCCCCCCTGTCTGCTTGCAAAAACCCAGGATTCCCTACTTCTGTCTCAGAATAAATGACATTTTTATTTAGCTAAAAGGTTAAAATCGCCAAGATTACTGAAGGTTATTGAAGGTGATAGGTTGAACAGACTTTAAAATAACACTTATTCCCTCTTTCTTTTCAACAAATGTTTGCAAAATGCAGCAATGTTAAGAATTAGCAGCATTTAGCACACTTGACAGGAAACAGCACAGAGATTTTCAAGTAATAAGACAGATACAAGCCTTGGGCAAAACTGAAAAATAGGTGGTTTAGCATGTTCATCTTCCTTGTGGTACCTCTCTTCCACCCCCTAGTTCTTGCTTCCATCCTATAACTCTCTGTTTCCCTATACTCTACGCGAAGCTGACAAATCAGATTTTCTTTCTTCTTCTCCCCCACTAAAACTCCCATTCTCACAAATTAAGGGGAAAGCAAGATGGTTATAAGATTAAACCGTTGCAAGTGGATTTTAATAGACAAAGATGAGACTCAAAGTGAAGAAAACGGCACATAACTAAGAAATGCCAATATCTTATACAATGATCCTTTTCAGAGGGTGGTCTGCTGTTCTTGTTTCAAATTGAATTTGGGGAAGTAGCACCTTCTGCCTCTTTGTTAGGTACCTAAAGGGCTGACTTATGCATACAATGCAGTGAAGCCCTACTACTGCTTGCAGTGAGGCAGGTAACAGGATGTAGCACTTCTGGCTTCCTGGCTGAGAATCCCCAGAACACATCATTTCCCTCAGCCTACTTTCTCCTTTTTGGGGATTCTGCAGAACAACATTTCCAGTCACTCACTGTTTGTGCTTGCTCTATGGATGGATTCTCTTGGATGGCTACAACACACTAGACCCTGGTTCTGCTTTCCTACGAATGATCAGATAATTACAAGCTTTGTCAACCAAGGCATTGATGGAGTAGATGGGAAGAAAACCATAAGCCTTCTAATCACTTGTGTTCATTAATAGACCTTTTTTTCCATCCACTGATACTTTGCCAAGTCTCAGTATTCAAATGGTTAGTATACTCCCAACTTTTCTTTTACTTGCTCTCTGTCAGTGATACTGAACCCCTGAATACAAAGGAATAACTCTTACACTTGCTGTTTGCTTCCTCATTTCTGCCTTCCTTAAATTTTACTCTCTCCATGTCAAACCACCTATTTACCTATAACTTCTACATATCCTCTGTGACTACCTTACTGTAACTAAAAATCTTCAGTTTAGACTTTTCCCCTTTATCATTCCCTACATTGACAATCACTGTATCTGACTTCTGGTTACAGTGTGTCCTTGGAAATTATTATTTACACCGGTTGTGCTTTTTTGAATACTTCCCAACTCATAAACCTGAAGGAGGAGTCAGAATACTCCTTGATCCCCATTTTCATTTCTAGAGTCCTTCTGCTGCCATGACTCAGCAATATTTCACGTTTAAGATTCTCTCTCTCATCAATTCAAATCCTGGTGGCAATTATGTCCTATTTCCCAGTACACTTTACCATCTTTCTCAGTGAGCTCAGTGCTTGGATCCCAGTCCTTCTCTCTACCTCAAACGTCTGCCTTTCCACAGAGACTTCAAAAACCCTGTTAATGATACTTCAAAAATCCTAACTTTCTACTTCCCTAAAGTAATCTCTGTGGGTTTTGAAAAAAATTATTGTATGCTGGGGGAAACTACACACCCTTCAGCATGCTTTGCACCTCCCCCCTACGTCCCGGCATGGGATTGGTCTGTGAATGGACCAATCCCGCCCGAGGGAGGGACCCCTCCCACCTACTTCCTGGCGTGAGATTGGTCCAATCCACACCAAGGCGGGACCTTTGAATTGGACTAGAAGCCGGTTCAGTGGAGCAGAGGGAGGGAGCTGAGGAACTGGTCCTGAGCAAAGGTTATTTTTTTTCTTATTAAAGACCCTTTTTTCTCATGACATTCCTCTGCTTTCTTTTATTTTTTAAACATCACATCTCCTAAAATCTACTCTTCTACTTTCACTCAGCTACCTATAACGATGGTTACACCCATAAGTATTTTACTTCCGTTTTTTAAGAACTCTGAAATCCTATTCTTTCATTATTATATTTTATCATCCACTTCCGCTTCACATTTATACCTCTATTGGCATAACTTTTGGAACTCTGAAGCAATGGGAGGAAGACTGTATGTACACTGTTTAGTTGTAAGCCTCATCCCTTCCCCAACACACTGATTTTCCTTCTCAAGCCAGAGGAGGCAACAGAAAGCAATAAACCCTTATATAGGAAAAATTTAATTTTTCTCCAATTCTAGGAGGGGCTGAAGGAAGGGTCACAGTATGTGAGGTAAAATAAGAGACCTCCAACCCAGCTTTGATCTCATGCACCCCAGGGACTCAATGTAGAAATCATAGTCACATAGAAACAATAGTCTAAAACTTATTGTTTGTCCTTACTGTGACCACAGATCTCTCTAATCCTATAGGCACTTGCCCAAACCAACTGCCTTCATCTACAGTCTCTTTTCTCAATATTGAAACTTTAGTGAACTAGCTTAACTCTACGTTATTCCCAGTCTCTAATCCTTCCCTGCTAAAAAGTAGACACATCAGACTCTCTTCTTAAGTACTGGTTAATGATGAAGGTAGTAAACATCTTCTTTCTAAAGGAAGATAATGCTGTTAGTTGACAAATGTTGTGAGATACTGCCACTGTTAAAGATGAAGATTTTGCTACCTCATGTGAATAGAATACCTCACAAATTTTGTTCTAATCACACTGCTAAAATATGTGTATAAAGAAATGGCTTTCAAATAGCCCTTGGCTTGTCAGAAATTGCCAGGCAAGATAAACACTCAGGGAGAGGTGCCAGCCCAGAGAGTGAGTTAGTTAAAGTCTGGAAGCAAAGAGATCCTCCCTGCTTCTAGTGCTGGCTTTTCAAAATGTCTTCTTCTCCTTCTTTGGTGATGCAAACTCTCATGAGGCCACCCCCACCCCCTTACACTGGGGATTCTGGTTGCACTGGGAGCTAAGGTCAGGGTATCAGACGCGTGACTATGATTCCTACATTGAGTCCCTGGGGTGCATGAGATCAAAGCTGGGTCAGAGGTCTCCTATTTTACTTCACATACTGTGAACCTTCCTTGAGCCCCTCCTAGAATTGGAGAAAAATTAAATTTTTCCTATATAAGGGTTTATTGCTTTCTGCTGCCCCCTCTGGCTTGAGAAGGAAAATCAGTGTGTTGGGGAAGGGATGAGGTTTACAACTAAACAGTGTACATACAGTCTTCCTCCCATTGCTTCAGAGTTCCAAAAGTTATGCCAATATCAAGACAAGATGTGTATAGGGAGGCAGGGAGTTGGGAAGGGGAACAGAACAGCAAGGAGGAAGCTGATAGCCAAAAGACTCTACCAAAGAACTGAGGAACAGAGGGAGAAGTTTTATTGGGAATATATAGAAAGTACCAATGTTGAAAAGATAGGAAGCACAGCATAAGTGAAAACCAAAGGAGCCTGGGAGAAAACAGTGGACCTGCAGACATGGCACCAGAAATTTTCCCCTGAGCACTTGTCTTCTACCAGTTTCATGAAGAATTACATTTTACCTGAAACAGTCGCCTAAGTTTAGGTTCTTCCAGTTGTTACTGTCTGTGTTTTGCATACACCCTTTTTAAAAATGAGATATTACTCTATAATGTAGAGAGAGCTGGAAGGAGAGTCAGGAGGACCTGAGTTCAAACTCCATTTCTGACATATACTGAATATGTAATCCAGTTATTCATTTAAACTTTCTATGGCTAGGGCAACTCTTTAAGATTATATGTTGCATAATAATTGCTAATATATACTTTTAGATGCCCTACTTACAGTTGCCTAGACCAATGTAATCATTGGTTTAGGACCAACTTTCATCCCAATTCCTGTATTTGCTTCTCTGTAAGAATATTATCAAATACAATTTCTTTTTTTTCCCTACCTCGACTTCTACGTGTACAGAATGTTGAGGATATGGACCATGTCATTTCTATATTTTTCTCCTTAACATATAACATAGTTCCTGGCATATAGTAGGTACTTGATAAATGCTTGAGGACTGACTGACCACACGGAAAGGAATAGAACTGTCCATTTAGGTACTTGCCCCACATAGGTAGGAATGGGCAGGGAGTACTAATCCAACAAAATCAATAGAGATGGTATCTTTTTTTAAAGCTAAGTTTCAGTTATAATAATACAAATTAAATGATTTCCATGATCATCCAATGTAGATAATGATTCCCTCATAAACCATGTATAATACTTCAGGAACTTTACATTTATTACAATTCCTAATTTAAAACTAGGGAATCATTTTCACCTTAGCTCAATAGACATCATATAGTATCATTGTTGAACATGACAGTGTGTAGTTATTAAAATCTACAATATATCTGTCAAGAATTGGAAATCTGAATATAAAGTTCAGAACAGTGAACACAAAAAATGTATTACTGGATTTTACTTGTTGCAGAATAATATCTATTATTAAATAAATGCTATGTAAAGGCTTTCAGTTGCTTAATTAACTTGACAATGGTCATGTGGAAAGAGGAAATAGAGCTGAATTTTGATTGCAGAATTCTTGGCTTTCTCAGTCCATGTTCTTTCTGCTAGATCACACTAGCTTGGGAGCTAGTTCCTTGCCAGCTAGGGAAAGTGCCCTAGGCTAGGATCATTCCATTATGAAAGTTAGTAATAATGAGAAAAGGGATATAATATTCCTTATATTTGTAAGGCACACTTAGGATAATGAATGCAAGACTGCAACCCTGCAGACTGAAAAGTTCATCACCTGACTGTTTTATCTCTGCTTCTTTGACCCATGGAGTCTTACTTTTGTTTGTTGAAATTGTCTATTTCTTTAAAAGACATAATCAAATACAAAAACTCCCGGAAGAATAAAAGTTCTTTAAAACCTGGAATATTTTTTTAAGCCTTTAAACCTTTAACTTCCATCTTAGAATCAATACGATGTTCTGGTTCCAAAGCAGAAGAGCAGTCAAGAGCTAAGCAATGAGGATTAAGCACTTTGCCCAGGGTCTGATGGCAGATTTGAACCCCAGACTTCCCATTTCTAGTCCTGTCTCTCAATCCACTGAGCCAACTAGCTTCTTCCAACTCTTTCATTTTTGTATCTCTTTAATTCCAGCACACTTCCTTATTCCTAATATTTTATAAACATTTCTTGAAATGAATTGATTTGAATATGTTCACCTCTCTGGCATCATCCTCTTTCTCATTAGCACTCTGGATCCAATCCCCTCCCATCTTCTCCAGCTGATTGCCCTCATCATTATTAACACTCTTTCTCTAATTTCAATCTCTCCCTATCTAGAGGCTCCTTTTGGTGGCTCACACACATCTCCAAATCTCTCTCGATGTTAAAATGAAAACAAAAACAGCTCATTATGTCTGCAAGCTTTCTTCATATATAACCCTCCCTGTCCCCTCCCAACTGAACTCTTTGAAGAATTCATTTACACATAGTAGTTTCACTTTCTTTCCTTACTCTTCTAAACTCACTGAGATTTATTTAATGACCTCATCATTCAACTGTATCTATGCCCTCTAGAGTTACTAATGATCTTTTCATTACTAAATCTTTCTACCTTTGCTCATTCTCCATCCTTTAGACCTCTCAGAATCTTTTGACACTGTTGACCATTTTCTCCTTGTACTGTAAAGACTGAGATAATCTTTACTATGTAATTAACTCATTTGTTGTCTGATGAAGTATACAGACCTTTTCTCAGAATAATGTTTTTAAATGCATATTGAAAAATAGGTTTCTTTCTTGGTTCTCTTCTTACCTATCTTATTCCTCATTCTCTTTTTTTCTGGATATCATGTCCACTAAATGTATGTGTCCCTTAAGACTCTCTACTTTGACCTATTCTCTTTTCCTTTTCTAGTCTCTCATTTAGTGGTTTCATAAGCTCAGAAGAGGTTTAGTTAATTTCTTCATGCAAATCATTCTTGGGTTTGTTCACCCAACTATAGGCTTCCTCATCAGTTCTAGTTTTATATCACCAACTGCCTACTGGATAAAATGAACAGGATATCTATAGTCATTTAAAATTCCACATGTCCAAAACAGAACTTTTTAGCTTTATTTACAAAATCACCTCTTTTCTGAACATTCTTATTACTAATGGCTTCTCACATTAATTCTACCCACTAGATTTTAAAATCTTCTCAACTTTGACTCCTTTCACTGGAATGTATTTAATTCATTGCCAAATCTTGAATTTGTTTTCTCTTTGCCATTTTAAATATGTCCATTTTTCTACACTCACTTTAGTTCTGACTCTAACAAACTCTCAAAAGAACTTATGCAATAGCCTTCTAATTGATTTCCCTGCTTCAAGTATCCACCCCTTCCAATCTATCTTCCACATAGCTTCCAGTTCAATTTTCTGAAAACATAGGTGTAAACTTGCCAAATTCAGTAAACTCAGTAAACTTCACTGGCTCCCTATTGCCTTCAGGACCAAATGTAATATTCTTTCTTTGGCATTAAAAACTTCTTACAATCTTACCCCTCCCTACATTTTCTCACCATAAATACTACAATCCAATATGACTTGCCTACTCGCTTTTCCTCAAACAGAATACTTCATTTTTAAATCGATGTGGTTTTCTTCCACTGGAATTATTCCATTAAAATATAAGCTCCTTTAGGGAAGAGACTGCTTTTTATTTGAATACCCAGGGTTTAGCACAATGTTTGGCACGTAAAAAGTACTGAATAAGTATTGATTGAATGAATGAATGACTTAGAAAACCAAGCTATATTGTGTACAAAATTTAGTAATTACACAAATCATCTAGGGTTTCTTTATTATGAAATATATGACTGTAAGCCTATTACAATCTGAAATCATATTTGATATTTTTAAAAGGCCAAGACTCTGAATCCTTTATACTTGCTATGTGAGAATTTCAAATTAATTAAATGAACATTATCGTAGAATTATAATTTCCTTTCCATATACAACAAACAACTCAAAGCTTATTGATCTAATGCAACCTTAGCAATAAAAATGAACCATATGTTTTGTTCAAATTAACCAAAATATTATGGGAACATATTTCTGTAATACAAGAGAAGTGTTTCTATAGCTCATGCTGACAAGTAGATTCTTGGGTTTTTTTGAACCTATGACAGCTATGATTAAGACTGTGAAGGGGGAGGGAATTTATCCTCTTTTGAAAATTGAACATATGGTAACTATGTAGCACAGTGTACACAGACCAAGGAAAAGGTATACAAAGTTGGTCTACATTTTGTTATGTTATAATTACCTGGCATATTTCTTTCATCAACATCTGTCAGATACCTAAAAATTGAACTAGAGAAACGAGATAACCAACAGTTGTTATTTTCAGTATCATTTTATAGGCATTAGTTTGGGGTTTGGGACATATCTGTTTTTGTCTTTGTTTTTTCATAATAATATCCAGTTTCTAGTTGATAAGCAAAAGTAGAATCAATATGTGTAAGAAATATTTCATGATCTTGATTCCCTGATTGAGAAGCATATGAGAATATGTCAAAGGGCTTATTTGTAGCTGTATTCTCAGCCCAAATATTCACTTTAGTTCATTGAGCAGTCAGTTCACCCTTGGCTCTCAGCATTACAGAACCGTTTCCTGTCGTAAATAAAATAGTCTCCTTTATGTGGCTGCCTCCTGATCTTTTTGATTTACTTTTGGCAGCAGACAAACACATGGTGGTCAGTAATTATGAATGATCTTCAATTTTTCATATGCAACTTTACACAGAAGTCTGTGTCCTAGGAACATAAGGCTATAAATGAAAAGATTCAATGTGATGCCGTTCCCCAGAAAGAGTAAAGGTGGTGAACTTAAAAATAAGCAGAAACATCTACAGTTTTAATATTAGTTCTCTTTTCGTTGTTGTTGTTCAGTCATTTCAAACAACTGTCAGAAAAGGGTTTTGACATCAAGCACTTGGCTTCCTAGCTAGACTTGACCTTAAAAGATGGTCATTTGTTGTTGTTCAGTCATTTCAGTTGTGTATGGCTCTTCATGATTCCATTTGGACTTTTCATAGCAAAGACACTGGATTAGTTTTACAAACGAGGAAACTAAGGCAAACAGGGTTAAGTGACTTGGCCAGGATTGCATAGCTAGAGAGTATGTGAGTCCAAACTGGAATTCAGGCCTTCCTGACTTCAGTGTTCTATCCACTGAGACACCCAGCTACCTCCTACATTGATTTAAAATCCTAAAATTGAAAGGAATGACTAGATGAGTCTATTCTACCAAGGGTAGAGACTAGAAACTATAGTTTAAATTGCTGGGAAAGATTTCACTGCCAGGACAAAACTGAAATCTGTACTCTAAGTAGTTCCAATGGAAATGGAATAAACTCTAAAGCAATAAATTCATTTCAACAACACATGCTACATTCAAGGTGGGATGCAAAAGCTAAGGATATGTCAATATATACATGAATGATATTGAATTATCATAAAGAAAAACATCACTACTGCCAAATAAATTCAAGTGTAGCCATGATTTTTCAGTCTCCTTTAGAAGTATATCTGACAGCCTCTTATAACTGGTGGGAGGCCTCAAAGTAAATATGACAATCCTCTCATAGTACAGATGGGGCTCCACAGTTATGTGATAGCCCTATAGAGCTGCAGTAATTGACAAGCCAGGTGCTTTGATCCCTTCTGTTTAGAAATCAGAATTCTCAAAAAAAGAAAAAAGTGAAAAGGAAACAATTTGTACCCCAAAAAAATTTATTGCAGCACTTTTTGTGGTACAAAAGAAGTGAGAATGTAGGTGATGTCCATCATTTGGAGTATGGCTAAACAAGTTATGGTATATGATTTTAATAGAATACTATTGTGCTACAAAAAATGAAGAGGAAGATGATTTCAGAAAAACCTGGAAAGCCTTACATGAACGGATGTAGAGTGAAATAAACAGAACCAGAACATTGTACATAGTAACAGTAATATATTTTGATGAACAATTGTGAATGACCTAATTATTTTCAGAAATACAGTGATCTAAAACAATTCCAGAGACTTTTGATGAAAAATACCATCTGCCTTTAGAGAAATAACTGGAGGAGTGTGAAGGCAGATCAAAATATACTCTTTCACTTTTTTTTTTTTTTTGCTTGAGATCTGTTTCACAAAATGACTAATATGGGAAAATGTTTTACATGATTGAACATGCCAAATCTGTATCAGATTGCTTACCATCTCAGGGAGGGGAGAGTGAGGTTAGAAAGGAGGAAGAGAATTTGAAAATCAAATTTTTATTTTAAAATGAATGTATGGAACAGCTAGGCAGATCAGTGGATTGAGAACCAGGTGAAATTAATACTTGTAATTCAAATTGCTATACTTTGCACTTTTCTATGTTTCAAACCGCATGTGTAGTATTTGTATTGAGCACACCACAGAATCAGAATTATCCAAAGTCCATTGATTTTAATGTATTTTGGTATGAAAACAAAACAATACTTATTTATTGCACATTTAAAAAATAATTGTATAAGAATTTATGTATCTGCTTGTAGATATAATGTGTAAGTAAAATTTCATCCCCCTCCCCCCCAAAAAAAAAGAATTTGGAATCTCTCAGAAGTGAATTTTCTTTAATAACAAAAATCTCTGACAAAGGTCTAATTTCCCAAATGTATAAGGAACTAAGTCAAAGGGATCTGAATAGGCAGTTTTCAGATTAAGAAATCAAAACTATCAATAATCATTTGAAAAAGTGTTCTTTCTGGTTAAAGAAATGTAAATCAAAACAACTCTGAGGAACCACCTCACACCTAGCAGATTGACCAATATGACAGTAAAGAAAAAATAATAAATGTTGGAGGGGATGTATCAAAATTGGGATGCTAGTGCATTGCTGGTGGAGTTGTGAATTGATTCAAACATTCGGGAAGGCAATTTGGAATTATACCCAAAAGGCTTTAAAAGAATCATGCCCTTTGTTCCAGAAATACCACAACTAGGTTTGAACCCCAAAGAGATAATTAAAAAAAGGGCTACACAAAAATATTCATATCCATACTCTTTGGGGTGGCAAAAATTGGAAAATGATGGGATGTCCCTCGGTTGGGTAATGACTGAATAAATTGTGGTATATGATGGTGATGGAATACTATTGTGCTATAAGGAATAATGAACTGCTTGATTTCTATATGAATTGGAAAGATCTCCATGAACTGATGCAAAGTTAAATGAGCAGAACCAGGAGAACATTGTACACAGAAACTGAAACACTGTGGGATGACCCAATGTAATCAACTTTGCTACTAACAGCAATGCAATGATCCAGGAGTATCCTGAGGGACTTAAGAGAAAGAATGCTATCCACATCAAGAGAAAGAACTGTGGGAGTAGAAAGAAGAAAAACATATCATTTATCACTTGTTTATGTGGATATATGATTTGGGGTTTTGTTTCTAAAAGATTACTCTATTACAAGTATGAATAATATAGAAAAAGGTATCAAGTGATAATACATGTATAACTCAGTGGAATTTCTTGTCAGCTCCTGGAGTGGGGAAGGAAGAGATGAGGGAAAGAAAATGATTAATGTAACCATGGAAAAATATTTTTTTAAAGTGACTTTTCTTATTAATTTGTAATTAAAAGCTGGCTTAATCCCATTACATTCACATGCCTTGTATGTTATAATAAACTCCTTTTTGCCTCATTCTCTTGAGCTTGCCTGATTTGTTATGGTGAAAGCCTAGTGATGATTTTTATTTCAACAATGATTAATTTTCAGTTTGGTTAATCTATGAACTGGAACAATTTACAATCCATCCAAACCTTTTGATCTATATGCTTTTTGTCTTTGGCTTCTTTGAGTCCCAGCTAACTAATTGTACCTTCTACAAGAGGCCTTTCCTGCTCATTCTTATTCTACTGTGATTCCTTTGTTGATTACCTATAGATTATCCTGCATATAAAATTTTTGTACAGTTGTTTGCATGTTGTCTCTCTCATTAGATTATGAACTTCTTGAGAGTAGAGACTAGTTTTTTTTCATTCTTGGTATATCCAGTCCTTGGCATCTAGAAAGCAATTAATAAATGCTTGTTGGCTGACTTTTGACTGACAGTCTTCCAGTAATTCCTTCAATATAGTTCAGGAAATAATTAAGAAAGAGAAGGCATTAGAATTAAGAATGTTTAGGAAGGGACCACCCACTAGTCACTCTCTTAAATGATTTTCTCCCTAGGCGAGGAGATAACTCCCTCAGATAACTGTCTTAAGCAAATGAAAATATAATGAGTCTAGAAACATAAACCTGAAACTAGATACAATTCTTGGTTTTGTGGAGCTTATAAACTAGTTCTATGATCCTAGATGCATAGATGTAGAACTGGAAGAAAGCTCAAAGGCCATATAATCCTATTACCTTACTTTAATTTTTTATTTTTATTTATCTTTTTATTTTCAATTATAGCTAGAAACAATTTTTGACAATTGTTTTCTGACATTTTATAACTGAGATTCTCTCCCTCCTTCAATCTCCTCATCTCCCTGAGGTAGTAAATAGTGTGAGGCCATTTATACCAGCTCTTTCATTAATATATATTTACATATTCCCCATGCCATGACTGAAGACATATCACACCTACAATAGAAAACCCTTGAAGGAAATATGTGATGAGGTGCTTTGTTCTGCATACTCCAACAGTTCCTTCTTTGGCTGTGGATAGCAGTTTAAATCGAATTCCTTGGGACCTTGTTTATCTAAAAATAAGTTAGTTCTTTAGAACTAATAATCATACAGTAATTTTGTTTCTGCATATACTGGTCTCCTTGTTCTGCTCATTTCACATTGCATCAGTTCTTATGTCTTTTCAGACTTGAACTCATCCTGTTTGTCATTTCTTATGGTACAATAATATTCCATTACAATCATACACAACAACCTGTTTAGCCATTCCCCAATTTATGGACAAACTAATTTTCCAATTCTTTGTTAATACAAAGATAGCTGCTAAAATATTTTTCTACAAGTAGGTCCTTTCTAACTGTGCATGATCTCTTTGGGTTTCATACCTAGTAATGATATTGCTGGATCAAAGAGTATGTATAGTTTTATGGCCTTTTGAGCATAGTTCCTGATTATTCTCCAAAGAATTTTATCAGCTCACAGTTCCATAACACAATGTATTAGTGTCTCAATTTTCCCACATCTTCTCTAACATTTATAATTTTCTTTTTTGGTCATTTTAGCCAATCTGATTGGTGTGAGATGGTTTCTCAGAGCTATTCTATTTTGCATTTCTCTAATCAATAGTGATTTTCAGCATTTTTTATATATGACTACAGATAATTTTAATTTTTTCCTCTCAGAACTGCCAATTCTTATCCTTTGCCTATTTTTCAGTTGGGTAATGGTTTGTATTCTTAAAAATTTGACTCCATTATTTATATATTTGAGAAATGAGGCCCTCGTTGGAGACATTTATTATAATTTTTTTCTCAATTTGTTTCCTTTCTAATCTTAACCAAGATTTGCATTGGATTTGTTTGTATAAAGACTTTTTTAGTTTGCTATAATCAAAAATATCCATTTCAATTTTTATTATATTTTATGTATCTTGTTTGGTCATAAGTTCTTCACTCATTTACCTTGATTTTTCCTATATGGTGTTTAATTAGGAATTTTTAATTTGTTCATTTTTAAGGGTTTTTTTTTATTTAGTTGCATACTCAGTTCAATAATCAACTCTTTCTGTATTTTATTGGATGTAGGAAGTGAATGATATGAATTTCTCTCTAAGTACAGCTTTGGATATATCCCATGACTTTTGTTATCTTGTCTCCTTATTGTACCTCTCTTTGATGAAATTATTGGTTTTTTCTATGACTTGTTCTTTGACCCATTCATTCTTTGAATAAGAGTATTAGTTTCAAATTAATTTTTATTCTTTTTTTCTTCTGCTCTGTTTTTATTGCATTGTGGTATGAAAAAGATGTAATTAACATTTCCACTTTCCTCCATTTGGGTGTAAGTTTGTTATGCCTTATTATATGGTGAGTTTCTGTGAAAGTTCCATGTACTGCTAAGAAAAAGACATATTCCTTTTCTATTCCCATTTAGTTTTCTCTAGAGATCTATCATATAATTTTTTTCTAAAGTTCTTTTTTTTCCTCCTTTACTTCTTTCTTATTTATTTTTTGGTTGGATTTCTGTATTTCTGAGAAGGGAAGGTTGAGGTGTCCCACTAGTGAAGTTTTACTGTCCATATTTTCCTATAACTCATGTAACTTCTCCTTTAGGCATTTGGATATTATGCCATTTGGTTCTTATATATTTAGTATTTATATAGTTTCATTGTCTATGGCCCCCTTTTTCAAGATGTAATTTCTTTTCCAATCTCTTCATTAAATCAACTTTTACTTTTGCTTCCTCTGAGATCATGATTGCTGTCTTAGTTGTTTTTTGTTTGTTTGTTTGTTTGTTTTTACTTTAGCTGAAGCATAATAAATTTTACTCTGGCCTCTTACATTTCTTCTGTTTGTGTCACCTTGCTTTAAATGTGTTTCTGGTAGACAACATACTATGGAATTTTGGTTTTTAATTCACTCTGTTCTCCTTTTCCATTTTAAGGATGAATTCATCCAATTCACATTCATTGTTATGATTATTAGTTGTGTGTTTTCCTCCATCTTATTTCCCCCATATTTGATCTTCTCTCTCCTTTCAGTCTTCTCTGTTCAATAATGTCTTGTTTCTAACCACTAACTCCCCTAATTTGCCCTTCTTTTTGTCCATACCTACTACCCTCTTCTTTTTTTTTTTAAACCCTTGTACTTCTGTGTATTGTCTCATAGGTGGAAGAGTGGTAAGGGTGGGCAATGGGGGTCAAGTGACTTGCCCAGGGTCACACAGCTGGGAAGTGGCTGAGGCCGAGTTTGAACCTAGGACCTCCCATCTCTAGGCCTGACTCTCACTCCACTGAGCTACCCAGCTGCCCTACCCTCTTCTCTTATTTCTTTTTCCTCCTCCTTTCCTATAAGTTGAGTTCTATAGCTTGTGGGTGTGGGTGGTATTCCCACTTCTAACTAGTTACAATGAAAACAAGATTTCAACTTTGCACACCACACATACCTGTCTTACTCTTAGGTCCTCCTTCATGTGCAATAATTTATCCCTTTCTATCTTTATTTTTCTCTTTTCCCCATATAGCTGCCTCATTTTATTGGTAAGGAAAGCAAGTTACACAGAGGTTAATTTACTCAATGTTCTCTAGGTAGTGGTAAAAATAATAATGTTATTGCTTCAGTATATTGGAGAAGTGACTGTAAGTTTATGTTCAATATATAGTATTGTAAAAAACAAAATAAAAAAACTTTTATTTGAGAATTGGGGCAGGATAGAAGAAGTAATAAGAGGAAAATAAATGCTGAATTCTATCATTTAGTAATAACATTTCCATATCAAACATTAATTGTCTTAAACCTTGGGTTTTGAAAGTCAGCCTGCTTTTGAAACTAAAGTAATTTACTCCCAGTCTTCAAGGTATCTAACAAGGCTGGATACATTTTGGCTTTTGTTATAGGCATACTGGAGAACTGAGATGGTTGAAACCTATTCCTTATTTATCTGTAAACAAGAACACTCTCCCTAAGGCATTCGAAAGTACAGCTGGTGGGCCAAAATGAATTTTCAGCCACTTGAAGATTATTGGATTATTTCAAAAAGCCTTGTAAGGGGGTGGGGCAGAGAAAACAATGACAAGATTTTTGAAATAATCCAGTTTAAAGGGGATGAATATCTTGCAAAGTTATATGAGTCAGGGAATTAAACTACATCAAGATGTTAATTAAATACTTGGAAGCTGATGACACCTCCAAAAGGGAAAACAAAAAGAAAAGAAGGTCCCAGGTAGAGTCTTGGGTTTAGTTGACGTTCCATAGATGATAGAAGAGTCAGCTAGAAGGAGTACCAGGAGAGAGCAGTGTCAGGAAAACCTAGATTGGAACTAGCATCTGAGAGAAGATATAAAGGAAGGTTAATATAGAAAGATCAACTGGAGAGAACTGGGGAAAAAAAAAAAAACTGAGGGAAGTATAGAATTGAGATTATGGTGAATTCAAAGAGTAGAATTAGTGCCCCAAAGCACAGGAAAGACATAAAGATAAAACACTATGAAAATATAAAAGAACTTCATTGATTGTGAACATAGATATAATACATGTGGGTTATGAAATCTGAAGTTTGACCATTTCTGCTTGTAATTTACGTGAAATGCAAGAATGGGTCATCGAAGTAGAACTGAGAGATTAAGATGTTTTTTTTTTTAATTTTTTTTTTTTATTTTAAACCCTTAACTTCTGTGTATTGACTTATAGGTGGAAGAGTGGTAAGGGTAGGCAATGGGGGTCAAGTGACTTGCCCAGGGTCACACAGCTGGGAAGTGTCTGAGGCCGGGTTTGAACCTAGGACCTCCTGTCTCTAGGCCTGGCTCTCAATCCACTGAGCTACCCAGCTGCCCCCGAGAGATTAAGATGTTTGAAAGAATATCATTATTATCTTTAAAGGCATTCATATAGGGCAACAATTTCGTATAGATAGAAAGAATATAAACTAGGTATATAGATCTGCCTAGTTTTGTCAACAATTTGTAGGACCTGGGATTAGTAATTCGACCTCTATGAAACTCGTTTTACTCAGCAATAAATGAAAGGAAGTGAACTCAGTGTTATCCCAAATAAATTATAACATTCTCTGTTTCTATAAATAGAATGCTAAATAAATTGTATAATTTCAGAAGTAATAATATGAAAGGACAGTCTAGTGTAGTGATTGGAGTATTATACTTGGAATTAAAAAGATCTGGGTTTAAAATATGACCAATTTACAAACTCCTAAGTCTCACTAAGGCTGAAGCTCCTCTGTAAGAATATGAATTGTAGACACATTGCAATTTAAGTGGAGAAGGGTGTTACCACACTGGTATTTACTATTTCAATGAAATCACAACTTTTTGATGTAATAATAATAATAATTCTGCATATCTACAGTGGTTTGAGTTCCTAGAATATTTTTCTCATAACACATTAATGCTATAAATTTTGTTTTGGGTGAGGATTGATAACTCTTTTTCCCTCTCCCCCATTCAGCAACAAATGCTTCTTAATGACTGCTCTTTATTGTGGTAAATCAGCAGCCAATCTAGAAAATGAAGACAAACCACAAGTAAAAGTTGTTTTTCCCAAACCATGTTTAGTGAATTAAGTTTAGGGAGGGAGATCAGCTAGCCCTTGGTTTCCAATGTATAGAAACAAAGCTGTTAAAGAAGAGGCCCCTGAGCACTTCCAGTTAGGACATGCTCTTCTAAACCTGTGGGAGGCTCCTGTTTCAGGTATACCATTCATCCCACTCTTCTACATTCTGACAGCTTGAATGCAGGTGCTGGAGAAGAGGAAGGAGGGGAATGTCTGGGAGTTGCCTCACTCTGAAAGCAAAGGAAGAAAAAAAAAAGCAACTCTCATAAAACTGCAGATTTGTGTAAAGAGGCCATGCTGCTTCTCGGATCATTTATTATAGTCTATAAACAGATTGCTTATATTTCTTTATATCTATAATTAACTACATCTAGTTATCTTTATCTATACATACATGCTTTCAAACACTCAGTCAATTAATACATAATTCATGTCTCTACAACTATCTGCATCACTTCATCTGTAAAAAATCAATACAGTTTTATTAAGTACCTACTATATGTCCATTGCTAAGATTGAGGATACAAAAAGAGACAAAAGACAATATCTGCCCTCAAGGAGCTCACATTCTAATGAATGAGACAATAGGAAATTAATGTACAAATAAGCCCTTTACAGGATGACAAGAAATGATAAAGAGAGGGAAGGTACTAAAATTACAAAGGATTGGGAAGGGATCATTCTCTAAGCACCCCCTCAAATGACTTTCTCCCACAGCTAGAAAGCTATTGTTAACTACTCCCTCAGATAATTGTCTTAAGCAAGTGAAAATTTAACTTGACACAGAGAAAGGAAATGATATTACTTGTGCTTTTGACTGCTTTTAGGGAAGAATGATTATAGGAGGATAGATTGAATCTGGATCTTCAAAGAAAAAGTCTTTTTGAGATAAGGTGGAATAATCTATTGCTAAAATTAGTAGATTAACTGCAGAGACTTTCCCTGTCAATCTCAGGGTTTATTTGAATACAGGCTTCTGCCTCATTCCAGGTTTGAAAATTTAAAACCATATAGAATAAATTATGTGTACTTCATATATTCAGCTAGGTGGCACAGTGGATAGAGGGTTAGATTTGGACTCAGGAAGACCAAGATTCAAACTCATCCTTGGATATTTACTAATGTATAAATGGAGATTTTGAACCTTGAACTTCATCCCCCATAAATCCTTAATTTTCCCAAAATCCCCTTTAATCTCTCCTTCTCCTCCACCTTTACGTGGTCATGTTATTGTTTTATAGTTGGCTGTAACTCCTCCCTCCTCTTTGGTGGATTTGGAGGGGAGCAGGATGGGGAAAGGAGGTAACAGGGTACATCTTTTAAACTGACTCAGTATGGCACATGGCTTCATTTTTCTAGTGGCTACCAATACATTTTTTAAAACCGTAATATTTTAAAATCTTTTATATCCATTTTATTTCTTACACTAAGAATGTGGTCTTGGGCAAGTTACTTAACCGCTGTTTGATCCAGTTTCCTCATCTATAAAATGGGAACAGTAATATCACCTACCTTCCAGGGTCATTTTGAGGGATCAAATGAGATAATAATTGTAAAGCACTTAGCAAGTGCTCTATAAATGTTAGCTGTTATTATATCGGAGTGTCGTATTGGAGAGGATTAACTGACAATCACAGAAGCTATGTAATGATCAGCCAGCACATTTAGGAAGATTATACTTCTTGTTTTTAGCTTAACTTTGAACAGCTGAGCTGAAGTGTAGTTTCCTCCTTTATCAGTATATCACTATTCATGGAATTACTCAGAACCTAGGGTTACAGGATGAAAAGTCTAATTATTGGTAAGGATAGAAAATAAGGACTTATTTTTTTTCAAACAGCATTACCTCAGCCTAAGACCCATGAGACTGTATACTGTATATATACCAGAGCTAAAGTACAAACCATATATCCAGATTTTCCTTTTGGTAAATAAAAGTACATTTACTTTTTTTTAAAAAAAGAAAAATAAAGTAAATAAAGATAATCATAGTTGCCTTTCAATTATCAAGCCTATTTACCTTCATTTCTTTCCTCCTACTCCTTATTTGTGAGAAAAATATCCCAAAATAATGGTGTCATTAACAGAGTAAGTCACTGTAAGAGCTAGTTGAGTTATCATTGTATATGTTAGCTTTAGGGACCTAAACAAGAATTAGACTTGCATTGCTCAGGGCACAAACTTGATTTATCAAAGGATACAAACAATATCCTCTAAACGGAGTCCACCACCATGCTATTTTAACCAGTCTGTTTTGCTCCTTTTTAATGGAATCCCTGAGGTTCCCTCTTTACCTAAGTGGAGGCCTTGGATCTCCCTCCTTCAAAACCAACCAGCATGTGCCTCCAACCAATGAGGACTTTATCAAGTATCAACTACTGGGAACGCAGGAGCTTCTCTTAAGAGATTTAAGATTTAAGAACATCCCTGATGACTTTTTTTCTACTGTTAGCTAAAGATGGTGTATTGCTTGATTGGTGGTTTAAATATAATTACTGATAATGTTGTTTTAAACATTTTTAATTGGTGATGTCTTATTGAAGGAACTACATATGTCTTTCAGTTATTTTTTAACAACATACACATGTTTGATTTATCATATCACACAGATAAGTAGCTTATTGAAAAATAACTTATTCAGAACAGTTAAATCACAAAATGGAGACCTAAAACCAAAATGAATCAGCTATGCTAAGTGGACAGATTATCTTATTATGGTAATAAAAATCATTATCATTATATTATCCATAATTATACTGTATTGATAAACTATAGTTTAAATATAAACCAGTACACAATGATTTATAAAAGCAGTATAAATAGTTATATTACATTGACAGATAATAGAACTTAGTCTTACCATATTATCAGTTATGCTGCATTAACAAACATATTCCTCCTATCTTATTGAGGTGTTTAAATTTATTCTCACTATAGTCCCTGCGCAAGTATTGTATAACATTTTTCTATGACATTCCAGGCCAGAATTGTTACTATACTTAACCCTAATATAAAATGAAATTTATTAT
Source organism: Gracilinanus agilis (assembly GCF_016433145.1). Classification (NCBI taxonomy): domain Eukaryota; kingdom Metazoa; phylum Chordata; class Mammalia; order Didelphimorphia; family Didelphidae; genus Gracilinanus; species Gracilinanus agilis. The sequence goes on along the minus strand of NC_058132.1, from coordinate 571,056,828 downwards.
TAATTTTATAATGGGAATTTTAAAGCTTTATAACTCTTGCAATTCTTGGTTAATATTAACCTTTCTTAAGTAAAACCTGTCCCATGGGATGTAAAAACTTACTGAGAGCTTTAAACAATCCTTAGAGTTGGAGAATCTCATCTGTCCCCAACTCCTGGGTAATATTATTTGGGAACCAACTAAATATAATTTAATCTGTAACCTAACTTACTTTATCAATGAAGTTCATTTCCTTAAGGGATGTGTGAAATTATGACTGTTTTAAGTTTGTTCAAATTTTAAAACTCTGAAAGAAGTATGGGATAATGGATCTATCTCTAACTTTTATTGCCAAGAGGAATGTGATAGTCCTCATGAGAGTTCAGGTTTTCTCTGAGGCTTGAACCTATACTTGGGCATAAAAATAAAACCTAAATTTTTAACTCCATAATTTCCATGTTCTGATAAATATAGATTTGTCATCAATTTGTCATCAATTGCCCTCAAAACAAACACAGTGGGGAGATATTTTTCCCATAATGATGTGTATAATATATGTATCTTATACATATATTATATTATACATAATACATATATTATACACATAATACACATATACATATAAGATATATACACATATACATATTATACATACACATATTTTATGTGTGAATGTGTAAATGTGTATCTTATATATGGATTTCAATCTAAGTTATGCACAGAATCTATGGTCTATAGAATTAATTCATATATGTATGTATGCCTATATGCCATATGCTTCTGAGTCAATTATCCTAGAAAGCATGACAGAACCCAGGCTAGCAACAGAGCAAGGACAGGACAAATTAATAATTTAAAGGCATTGAATCAAAAGCTTTCCTGACATTTCTATTCACCTTAGTTTATAGCTCTGCTTAGGTAAGTATTTTGCAATTTCTGAATATCTCACAGTAGACACAGAAAATTAGTAGTGATTCAGGACTACAAATATCATATCATTTAAGCTGAGAACTTCAAGGAAATCAAGAAGTCAACAAGTATTTATTGAACACTTACTGTGTATCAGGGACTATCCTAAATTCTGAGCATATAAGAAAAGGGGGAAAAACTATCCCTCTAGTAAAAACAAAAACAAAAATGTTTAAAAATTCATATATTAGTTTAAGTTTTAAAAATTTCAATAAAGAAATAAATAAGCTTTTTTATAGAAATTGGAAATTAGGACTGGAGTCAGTTTTAGTCAATTCAAGGCACAAAACAGTTGGCCTTGTGCTTTAAGAACTCACAATCTAATAGGTGAGACAATATGCAAGCAACTATGTATACAAGCTATCTATGAGATAAATCTGAAATAATAAACAGAAGAAAGACACTAAGAGGGATTAGGAAAAGCTTCTTTTTAGAAGGTGGGTTTTTTAGAAAGGACTTTTAAGAATCTAGGGAAACTATGAGGAAAGCATTACATTCATGGGAGACAACCAGTGAAATTCCCCAGATCAGAGAGAGCAAGTTGCCAGTGTCAGTGGATTGAAGAGTGGTCAGAAGGGTGCAAATTCTAAAAAAAGATTGCAAAAATTGGGGGAGGCCAGATTACGAAGAATTTTGTATTTGATCCTGGAGGTAATATGGAGCATCTAGAGTTTACTGAGTATTGGGGGTAACATGGTCACAACTGCAATTTAGTAAAATCACTTTGGAAGCTGAATAAATGATAGATTTGAATAGAAAGATATATATGATAGGCAGAACAGCCGGTAGGGAGCTGAAAAGTCTTCATCAGGGTGGAAAAGGAAGTAGGAGATCTAAGATATATATTTGAGAGATGCTGCAAAATTGAAATGCACATTTGTTCATTGCCCTGAATTGGAATCTAAGGCCAATTGCAGCATTCTTCACATTGTTTACTGCTAAACTTCTGTGAGATGCCTTATGGAAAGAAAACATCTATCACTCAAGGAAAAACCTTTCATGAAGAGTGGAACAAGGACATAAGCTATTACTATCATTAATAAGTTAATGGCTATGAAACATTGTAATTTTATTCCAAGTACTGTTAGATTACAAGTGTCTACTTGGAATCTAATTTTTCTTTTTCTTTCTCTCTTTTTTTTATTTCCTACTTTAATTTGCAAATCTGGCAGAGTACTAAAAGTTTGCAGCTGAGAAACCTGGTGATAGCTTCTGATACTTAAGATTAGGACTAAAGAAACAGCACTGATTTGAGACATCTCCTTATGAACTCATAGACATCTTCTATAAGTGCACATCAAGGCTCATTGTATTTCAGAGATTTTTGAACAGAGCTAATAGTCTAGCTTCATCAGTGGAAGAAAAGTAGACTGACTAATGTGTCAATCACATATACCAGGTTTCATCTCATAAAATACCAATCCCTCTGTTGAATGAGACTTTAATCCATTATACCCTTTTTATTTTTCCTTTAAAGGGAATAAGGTTTACATGCAAAAATCTCTTAACTCTCATTCCATTTATATTATTATTTAAGAGAAAGGAATTTAGAAGAAACTCCTCCACCTCTAAATATTGCTTAAGGCATAAACCATGTGCTAAATAGTTAAGTATTTCACTTTCTTCCATCCAAGTTTGAAATTGCTTCATGAGACACTGGAATGCATAACCAAAGTAATATCTTTCTCTACAGATATTTCATCTGCCTTGGGTAGTTTAAATGTAGTTCTGCCTGGAAATAGATATTTGGGCTAAATGACCTTTTAGACTCTGTAGCCTATAATTGTATGGGCAATAATCGCAAAGAAATCCAAAGAACAGCAAGCCCATGAGTGATTGCTTAGTAAACTGTGAGATAACAAAAGAAAAGTCTTTAAAGTATGAGGTGAAAGAAGGGAGGAAGGTAAGATAGGAGAAGGAAGGGAAAGGAAGGGAAAGCCAGAGGAAGGGAACGAAGGTAGCCCAGCCTGTAGCCCCCAGCCCCAGTAGGGGAAATTGACCCAGAACTCTAAAAGATCAGGTAGCACTTATTGTAGAAGAGCTAGGTTTTTATTTAGTTAGGAAAGGGAAAATCTAGAGAAGGTAGGAGGTAGATGTTAGGAAAAGGTGCTGAGAGAGAGAGAGAGAGAGGGAGAGAGAGAGAGAGAGAGAGAGAGAGAGAGAGAGAGAGAGAGAGAGAGAGAGAGAGAGAGAGAGAGAGAGAGAGAGAGCTCAGGACCAAGAGAGTCTCCAGGGTCGAGAGAGCTGAGAGAGATCAGAGTCCAGGGTAGAGAGAGTGAAAAGGAGCCAAAACTCTCTCTTTTATTCTTTCTCCCACACCTCCCACAAAGGAGATCAGAAGTGTTAGGGGAAGTTGTAGGAGGGAGTC
>NC_058132.1:571035810-571053389 GCF_016433145.1 Gracilinanus agilis | reverse complement strand
GATGAATGGAGGGATGGACAGACAGAGACAAAAACATAGATGAGAGAGAGAGAGAGAGAGAGAGAGAGAGAGAGAGAGAGAGAGAGAGAGAGCGAGCTCAGGACCAAGAGAGTCTCCAGGGTCGAGAGAGCTGAGAGAGATCAGAGTCCAGGGTAGAGAGAGTGAAAAGGAGCCAAAACTCTCTCTTTTATTCTTTCTCCCACACCTCCCACAAAGGAGGTCAGAAGTGTTAGGGGAAGTTGTAGGAGGGAGTCCTGGGAGACATAGCCTCCCAGGGCTTAGAATAATTTAAACAACACAAAAGCCTTGTTGTCATTAGAATTGGACAGGTTAATATTTGAAGACTATTTCTGTATTATGTACTTAAATGTGCATAACTTAATCTTTGCAACAAGTATATGCTCCTGGAGTATGCTACTTCAGGGCAGGTGATAGTGCAGTGATAGAGCACTGGGCCTGGGATGAGGAAGACCTGAATTTTACAATTGCCTCATTTACTAGCTGTGAGACCCTGGGCAAATCACTTAACCTTGATTGCTTCAGTTTTCTCATTTGTAAAATTGATAAGAGAAGGAAATGGCAAACCATTCCAGTATTTTTTTCCCCAAGAAAACTCTAAATAAAGTTACAAAGAATCAGACAGGGCTGAAACAAGCTAAAAACAACAGAATATGCTACTGGAAAGTAGGCATTCCTTCCTTTCCTTCTCCCCATTACAAAAGAAGCAGGAGGTATACCATGCTGGTTCCCCTAGCTCCCTGCAATACATGGGCTGTGACACAGCAGTTGACAAGGTGGAACCAAAGGTGAATGTGTGGCATTCCCTTAAGGATGCTTGGTGGCGGGTTTCTTCTTCACTCCTCCTCTCCCTTGTCCCCCAACACTTCAGTCTGGCAAAAAAATTCTTTGACTAATTCCTGTTGGCTATGAGCAGTCTTTTATTTGTCACCTTAGCCAGAACTACAGGAGCAATTCTAAAGGGACAATGCTTGCTGCTTGAGCACTCCTTCCTCCTGCCCTCAAATTGTAAGGATGATTCCCTGCACTGCAGAAAGTCAGTATGAGGATTCCCTTCCACCTACTTGACTGTGCCAGAAGTTCATGGACTCTTGAGCAAGCTTATGTCTGAGACAGGGTTTATCTCCTATTTGTGTTTTCTAATGCAGTCTTACAGAATGATGAAGGGTAACTGGCAATACCACTTCCTGCCCCCTACTCCTTGGGCACCTGAGCAGTTGAATCTGGTTTAATAGTATTGGATACAAAGGACAACAGCAGAAACAATGAGACTTTAGGTCCTGAGATGCTGGAGTAAGGAGGGAACATGCCTGATCTTTCCCAAATTCCTCTTCTAATCACTTTAAAACCAAGCCTCTTATGAAATTTTGGAGTAGAGAAACAGTTCTCCTACCAGGAGAGCTCAGAGAATCAACAGGAAAAGGTTTTTCTCCTTGGGGTGGGAGGGAAGCTCAGTCAGGAGCAGACAGCCTGAAACAGGGCAGGTAGCACCCAGATGCCACAGCAGAGAAGCTTCTACCCAAAGAAAGCCAGAAGTAGACTGAGCAGGCTTACAATTAGACTCTACACTCCAGGGAAGGCTACTAGCAAAACCTCCTACAATGCAAGCCAGCAGCAAGACAAGTGAACAGTGAGACTTCACTTCCAGTGAAAACCAGCAAGGAAGCCCCATCCTTACATCAGCAGGCAACTGCTAATAGCCAGACCCTACTGCCAGTGCAAGCCAGCCACAAGGACCAATTTCCATAGCAACAGTCTCTATCCTTGTAAGGATGGGTTTTGTGCAAGGGGGGGGGTGGGACAAAAGGAGCCCAAGGAGGAGTGGCTGACAGTTGGTGACAGTTACTGAAAGTTGAGACTAGAGAGAATTCTAGGTAATTTTCCCAGAAGGAGGGGTGTGTGGCTTCCAGTGGAGGACTGAGAGAGGGAGGAGGAGAACATCCCAGCTTGGATTTATTCCTAAGGTCTTCCTGAGGATCTTTCTTTGGACATTGAAACCCTGATTCCCTGGTCAAAGATTCCATTGCATCTCACCAAGCAAGACTTCAATCATAGGGTCAGCTAATTTTTTGGACTCCAATTTGGAGCAATCTCTTAGTCTCCTTCTCCCATTACCCAATCTTGCTGAGAGACCACCTTTCAGTCAAAACTTACAATTATAGAAAGGGATAGAAATAGAAACAGAAGGAGAAGGGGTGGGGGAAGAAGCTTGGGAGTGGGAACCCCAAAGGTTTCCTCCCAAGTGATGGACCCCATAGAAATAGAGAAGAGGGTACCCCAAAATCCTTCTGCACTTCACCCCTTTTCTAAACCCCTGAATTGTGAATAATAAAAGCCATCACTAGTCAGATAGTATTCCAGAGTGCCTGAGAGACAACGAGGGAGAGGGAAACCACATCTTGGTCAGGCAGCCTCCATCTTGAAGCCAGACTACCCATTGGGGAGATTTGTGTGAACCCCATCCTCATTCAGAATTGGATTGGAGTACCACATACCTCATCATATAGGGAAGCCTTGCCCCCAACTCCTGTGTGGTGGCACAACCATCCAGGTCACCCAGTTATAGGGTGACACCCCCTCAAAGTCTCCCAATGTTTATTAGGCACGAGGGGAGAGCTAGAAGAGAGCCTCACCATACAGACTCTCTCTCTCTCTCTCCCCCTTCTATCATAACATTGGTTACTGGATATTTTTATTATTACATCTTACACAGGGTACCAGTGAAGCCACATCTTCAGGGTAAGCCAAGAGTGAGGTTCAACACCCATGGCAAGCCAGCAAGGAGAACCCCCATCCACTGTGCAAGCAAACAACTGACCTGGAAAATAGATCAAGGAGATATCATTTAAGAATTGTTGGATTTCCTTAGATCCCTAATCAAAAAAAGAACCTGGACATCATATTTCTAAAAATTATCAAGAGATATTATCCTGATATTTTAGAATGAGGAGAAAATAGAAATCAAAAGACTCCATCAGCTACCTCTAGAATGAGACCCCAACCCCAATGTAAAAATCCCATTATTATAGCCAAATTCCATAGCACCTAGGTTAAGGAAAAAATACAAAAAGCAACCAGAAAGAAATAACTTAAATATTATGTAGCCACAGTCAGAATTACACAAAATTTAAACTCTTCTACCACAAAGGGTCAGAGGGCCTGGAATATAACATTCCAGATGGTAAAAGAGATACGTTAAAACCAAGAATTATATACTCAGCAAAAATAAATTCAGTTCTTCAAGGGGAAAAAATGGACATTTAATGAACTTGAGAACTTTCAAACATTCCTAATGAGAAGAATAGAACTACATGAAAAAAATTGATATTCAAGAGAAACATAAGGAAGGTAAACAGAAAAGAATAGTCACAAGCAGTTCAATAAGATGAAGAAATCAAAGTTATCTATTATCATATGAAAAAAATGCTCTAAATTACTCTTGATTGGAGAAATGCAAATTAAAACAAATTTGAGCTACCACCTCACACATATCAGATTGGCCAATATGAAAAGGTCAATGATAAAAGTTAGAGGTGATGTGAGAAAATTGTGACATCAATGCATTGTTGGTGGAATTGTGATCTGATCAAACCACTCTGGAGAGCAATTTGGAACTATGTTGAAAGGAATCTTAAACTGTAGATAAGCTTTGATCCATTTAATGCCATTCCCATATCTGTATCATAAAAGATCAAAACCAGGGGGAAAGAATCTATTTGTACAAAATTATTTCCTACAGCAGGGAGCAAAGAATTAGAATTTGAGGGGTTATCAATCAGCTGGGAAATGGTTGAACAAGCTGTGGTATATGGTAGTGATATAATAATGTTGTGATATAAGAAATGAAAAGCAGACTGATTTCAGAAAAATCTAGAAAGACTTACATGAACTGATGTTAAGTGAAGTGAGCAGAACCAAAAAAAAACACTGTACACAGTGCCAGCAGTTTCTTGATGAACAACTTAGTTATCCTTAGCAATGCAGTAATCCAAGATAATTCCAGGGGTTTATGATAAAAAATGTCACCTATCTTCTGAGAAATAACTGATGGATTATGAATACAGACTGAAATATTCTATATTTCATTCTTTTTTCATTTGCAGTCTCTTCCACAAAAGGACTATTATGGAAAAATATTTTATGTAATTGTTCATGTAAAATCTACATCAGATTACTTTCTGTCTCAGGGAGGGCAGAGTAATAGGAAGAAAGGATCAAAAGAAGGGAGAAAATTTGGAACTGAAAATTGTAAAAAAAAATATCAAATTTGTTTTTATATGTGGTAAGGGAAAATATTTTTTTTTAAATGCAGAGCCTTTAAATAAAACAAAACAATACAGCAACAACAATGACAGATCTGCTGGGAGAGAAAGTCATCCACAGAGAGAGAAACACTAGAAAGAAAAAAAATCCATTTGGTATTGTTCTGTTTACTCAGTGAAAGTGAAATGCAAAATATCTAATGAGCATCCTTCTTGCAAATTTCCTGTTGAGACATATTAGCATCTCAACTGTAGTCATAATATGACTATTTATTCCTGTGTTGCTTTTTAGTTGGACATGAAACTTCTTATTCCCTATCTGAGCTGTATTGGTACCATTTTTCATACCCTTGCCTTTAAAGGGTTCCCTTTAAACAGTCAAAATTACAAAGGAGTCAGAGGTGGGTATTGCAATAAATTAGTGGCCATCTAGTTTCTATACTGAGAAATTAAATAATATCAGAGCAATGAACTTAGGGCAAAATATGAAGAGATTGGGGAAAATTGCCAAAAGCTGTTACCTCTGCCTAGTGATTTCTGGATAGTCATTGTATTAGGAAGGGAAGAGCTTTTCTCCTGAAATGGACAGAAAAAGGAGAATTTTTAAAGGTGAAGGGGAGGAGGTTGATTGTGCCATTTTGGAGCAAGAAAATGGGTAGAGTGAGAAGTACCAGGGGTTGGGGCCACTGCCCCATTGATCAAGAATAGAGATCTTTGCCTATAGCACATTCACCATTGATAGCACTAGGTTATAATAGTTAGAAATAGAATAATAATGGATGAAATCTAGCCTTAGAACCAAGAAAACCTGGGTTCAAGTCTCTTGAGACATACTTGCTCTGTGATCTTGAGCAAGTCATCATTTGACTCTCAGTCTTCTATGACATAGGTGTTTCAACTTGAAGGAAACAGATTAAAATCTAATCAGGAAATGTTTAACAAAATAAATAAAAATAGAATGCAATATAAAGAATATTCATTTGTGGTTTTATAAGGGAACCATTTATATTTGGTTTTGGTTCCTCTGTCCTAAGTAATTCTCTTAAGACTACAAAGAAGTTGACATAATGCATTGATGTAAAATTTCTTAATATGCAAATTTGCTATACCAATAAAGTCACATCTTGTCCATAGTTCTTTTTCTGTGGTAATATGACTTCTGATTTTTATAAAAGGGTCAGAATATTTTGAGATTTAGTACACCTATGCATTCTGGTAAAGACAATGAGTCTGTGAAATCTATCTTTGGAGGGAAGGTCCTCAACTCATCAGAGCTAGGAAAGCTGTCCAATATACAAATGTATATATATTTATATATATAGATATATAATTCCTACCCTTGATTTTTTAAAATTTTAACTGAAGCATAGTAGGTTTTACTCATGCCCTTTACATTTACTCTGAATATGTCTCCTTGCTTAAGAGTTTCTTTCAGATACAGTATTGTAGATTTCTGTTTTTTAATACACTCTGATATTATATTTAATATTTATTGATCACAATGATTCAATTTATGTAACAGGTGAGTTCATCTCATTCACAATCAGAGTTATAATTTCTTTTTTTTTTTTAACCCTTAGCTTCTGTGTATTGGCTCCAAGGCAGAAGAGTGGTAAGGGTGGGCAATGGGGGTCAAGTGACTTGCCCAGGGTCACACTGCTGGGAAGTGTCTGAGGCCAGATTTGAATTTAGGACCTCCCGTCTCTAGGCTTGACTCTCAATCCACTGAGCTACCCAGCTGCCCCCAGAGTTATAATTTCTGTGTATTTCCCTTTAATTTCTATTTTTCATTCTTGCTCAAGAATATCAGGTTAATTTTCTCTGATAATTTCTTTCAATTCAATGTTCAAGTTTTTTTGTTTGTTTTTTGGCGTTTTTTTGCTTATTATTTTTTTTTGTTTGTTTTTTATCATGGCTTTCAGGTAATTTAATGATTCTTAGATTATCTCTTCTAAATTCATTTTCCAAGTCAGTTGCTTTTCCAGTAAGAGATTTCAAATTTTTTTCTATTTTCATTCCTTTGAATTTGCTTTAGTGTTTCTTGATGCCTTATAAGCTCCAATTTTCCAGTTCTAATTTTGAGGGGCCATTTTCTTCTTTGAGGCTTTGTACATCCTTTCTTAGGAAGTTATTTTCATGTTTCGAGGTATTTTGTTTCCTTTTCTTAGGGGACTTTTTTGTTTTTGTTTTTTTCAGTAAGTTTTTCTTCTAAGGTATTTCTTTTTTCTATCATTTTCTTTTCTAATTTTTCTTCTAAGTCTCTTATAATTTGTTTTTTTCTGTGTTTTGTGGGGAACTTTTCCAGTGGTTTATTTTAGGCTAGATATCCTTTCACATTTTTCCTTTGAGGCTTCCTACATTATCTGGCTTGAACATGTGGGGTCACACTCTTCCCACTGCTGATTGTTTTGTATTATGTTGGTTTCCATTCTTCTGCTGAGGTTGAAACAAGCTGACTATTCTCTTTCCCCTGCCGATTGCACCATATCATATCTGGGTTCCACTGAGACTTTTTCAGCACTCTCTCCTCAAAGTTCAGTGAGATAATTCTTCTTTTCTCTCTTTCCCTGTTGTTTCCCTGTTGTTCTTGCCCAGAACACTGCTTAATCCCCTCTTCTGTTGGTTCTGGTGCTCCAGGATTCATTTTGAGGAATTTTTGTTCTTTTGTGGTTGTTTGAAGGGTGATCGGTGGATTCTAAGTTGCTTTTTGGTGTTTTGTTTTTTTTTAACTCCACCATCTTTGCAATCAGGAGTTAATTCTCCCTACGATCTTTATTCCAATCCCTCCCAATCTCTTTCCTCTTTTAACTCTAGAAAAAAAAACACTACATCTTTTATACTCATATTTTCTAACACTTAACAGTGAGGTTTTCATGTAGAAAAGACAATGGCTCTCTCTGGAGCATCTTTCCTTCAACGATTATCAAAGGGCTTAATTTCTGGTCAAGGAAAATGAGCTTTATTAGTTTAGATTTGTTGTTGAAATGAAATGAGATACTCATAAGTCATTCAGCAGTTAATAAACAAAGTTTACTTAGATGTAGCATAGAAAAGACAACCAATAAAGATATCAGAGCCCTTGCATAGATGCAGCCCCTCTTACTTTCATATGGAAAAGTGTCTCAGAAGCATGTGTGGTCCTATATAATCTTGGAATATCCACCAAGTCTAAATGGCTTGGAGGATGTCCCAGTTCTTACTAAGGCCTTTTTGTTTTTTTGTTTTTTCTTTTTTTTTTTTTCTTTCAAAGATGAGGAAACCTTTCAATAAAGCAAGAGGCTATCTCAAAGTTGCTTCAAGGGAGGTGACTTGAATGTTAACTTTTTTAGTCAATTAAGTACACTGTTTTTAAGGAAAAAAACTAGCCAAACGTATTGTGGAGAAGGGGGAAATCCTAATAGAGAGTGGTCTTCTAACAAGGTTCTATAACACTCCATGCATTGTGCAAAGTGCTGTCCTGAGGTTACAGAAACATAAATAAAGTCGTCTCTGCCTAACAAAATAGACTTATGTAAAGCTGTAGTAGTGATTGTTGTCTTTAGTACTCAGACAGGACCAAAGCAACCTCATAATGTTGGGATTAATATACTGTGAGTATTCAACTATGGCTAATCAGACCAATATGAGCTCAGAAGGTTCACCACAGTTAGAACACAATAGTTTGTAGGAAAATTTGAAATGGGGATGTTTCTAAGTTTGTGCATCTCACATTGCTTTTGAGATACTGCAATTCAGCTTTTCTCACAGAACACAGCACCTTCTTTGCTTTGGGTTTCCCATGCAGGATAATTCTATGGCAGTGTCTTCTGTGTCTCAAAACTGATAAAAAATAAAAGCAGGATGCACTAGTAGCTCAAAAGATCAGAGATAGGTTCAAGTATTAGAATCTATTTGACCCAAGTCAAAGGAAATTAAGGATTCCAAGATCAGAAGGTTAGTTAGACAGAAGTGCAAGGTATATAATGAGATAGTATACATAATAAGGTTAGAAAGGCATGTGGGGATGTTTTTTTTTTAATTTTTATTTTGAATATTTTCCCATAGTTACTTGTTTCATGTTTTTTCCCTCTCCCCCAAACCCTCTTAACCCCCCTTAGTCAACGCACAATTCCACTGGGTTTTACATATATCATTGATTAAGACCTAATTCCATATTATTGATAGCTAGACTAGAGTTATTGTTTAGTGTCTATATTGTGGGGATGGTTTTTGAAGAGCTTTGTGAGTCAGGATTTATATGAGTCTTAAAGGTAATGAGGAGCCACTAGAATTTATTGATCAGAAAAGTGACTTGTTTCAGCTTTTTAGGAAAATGATTTTTTTTAGTTGTGTAGAGATATGGCTCCATGAATGTAGAGATGGGGATATATAATAATTAACATTTATATAACACTTATACTATGTGCCAGTCACTGTGCTAAGTGCTTTATAATATTCTAATTTGATCCTTACAACAACCTTGGGAAGTAGGTGCTATTATTTTCCCATTTTACAGATGAGGCAACTGAGGCAAATAGAGGTTAAATGACATGCTCAGGGTGAGTCCTGTGTATAGGTCACATATGAACTCAGTCTTTCACACTCGAGGTGTGGTATTTTATCCACTGAGACACCTAGCTATGAGATATTATAAAGGTATAAATAACAAGATCTGACAATTAACCAGAAATGAGGAGTGAGAGAGAGGGAGGAATCAAAGACTATATACTAAGCTTGCAAGCCTGAATGATTGTGGTATCCTCACAGAAATAGGAAAGTTCAGAAAAGGGATGAATTGAGTCTCAGGTGAAAAGAATGAATTCTATTTTAAACATGGTGGCATGCCTATGGCAACATTCAGGTTAAAAACCCCAACAATAATTACTGAAGCAAGATTGGAACTCAGAAGAGATACAAGGGCAAAAGACTTAGATCATGGAGTCCTCTATGTAGAAATTATAAGTAAACCTTTAGGAGGTAATGAGGCCTGCAAGGAAACAAGTGTGAAAGAGAGAAGGGAGCCTAAGACAGAGCCCTGGGATAGATGTGGCAAAGGAACTATAAACCTACTCTACTGCTAGGAGGAGAGTCAGTAGAGAACAATGTCATGAAAACCCAGGGAGGAAAAAGTTCAGAGGGAAAAAAAATAACAGTAAATAGTTATAATAGCTGCTGAGAGCATCAAGTAAGAAGAGAACTGAGACCAAGGAGATCATTGGTAATTTTCAAGAGAGCAGTTGCAAATGAAGTAAGCAGAAAAAAGTGAGTGAGAAGAAAAAAAATTAGAAGAAAAGTGAGTGGGAAGAGAAAATAGGGAAGTTGAGTATAGACTTCTTTTTCTAGGAGTTTGGTTGACTGAAAAAAAAGTGGAAATATTAGATATTAGATGGAGGTGGAATAGCAGGATCTAGCTGAGATTTTTTCAGATTATTTCATTTTTTTAGAATATTTTCCCATGATTTACATGATTCATGTTCTCTCTTTTCTCTCTTTCCTCCCCTTCCTGGAGCTGATCACTTGATACCTATATTTTTATTATTCATACCTGTAATACAGTAATCTTTTAAAAACAAAACCCCAATCACATATCCAAATAAACAAGTGATAAATCATACGTTTTTCTTCTGCCTTTCTACTCCCACATTTATTTCTCTCAATGTGGATACAGTTCTTTCTCATAAGTCCATCAGGATTATTGCATTGCTATTAGTAGCAAAGTCTATTACATTTGATCACCCCACAGTGTTTCAGTAGTTCTGCTCATTTCATTCAGCATCAGTTCATGCAGGTCTTTCTAGTTCATATAGAAATCAAGCAGTTCATTATTCCTTATAGCACAACATCATTCCTTATAGCACATCATTCCTTATAGCACAACAATTCCTTAAACAAGGGAGACCAACCAAGAAAACCACAACTATAAATAATTTTGTAGAAACGTTTTATATCTCTTTGGGGTACAAATCCAGAAGTAGTATGGCTGGATCAAAGGGCATGATTCTTTTAAAGCCCTTTGAGCATAAATCCAAATTGCCTTCCAGAATGGTTGGATTAATTCACAATTCCACCAGCAATGCATTAGTGTCCTAATTTTGCTACACCTCCTCCAACATTTATCACTTTCCTTTCTGCCATATTGGTCAATCTGCTAGGTGAGAGGTGGTACCTCAGAGTTTTTTTGATTTGCACTTCTTTAATCAGGAGGGCTTCAGAACACTTTTTCATGTGTTTGTTGATAGTTTTGAATTCTTCATCTGAAAACAGCCTCTTTGTGTCCTTTGACCATTTGTCAGTTGTAGAATAGTTTGATTCCTTTTTAGGTGAGATGTTTTTAAGGATGAAGGAAATCTGGAAATGGAGGCATTTTTATGCTCTTGTCCAGGAATAGAGGTAATAAGAAGCAATGGAAGAAATGTGCAGCTTTATTTCCCACAGAATATTCCAATAGGAGAGTATAGAGAAACTGAGGGACTGATGATAAGGGAAACTTAGTTCCAACTTTTGGGGTCTTGGATGCTACAAGATAATGAAAGTGAAAGAGTAAGTTGTCTGAAGACTGAAAGTTTAAGACATGTTAGGCAATTCATGGTGCCACAACTTCCATGTTGCTCATATAATTTTCAAATTAGCAGTTTTCTTCCTACCAATCATATGCAATTGCAAAGACAGGTATATGATATGCACCTGATGTGTAATTATATACACCTGCAATTATGCCATGGAAAAATAATTAAAGGTCAAACATTAAGCAGAAAGGAGAAACCATCATTTGAAAATTACCTAATGGCACAAATAGCTCATTGAATGATACTGTGATAATATTTAGTTAATATTAGTTGATTATTTATGCCATATGCCATTTATTATCACACTGTGCTGCAAAATAATATTCTAAAAGGATTCTTGAATAGTTGGAAGCGGCAGGTAGTCTGGTGTTTGAGACAACCACTCTTTTCTTGGGCAGGGGAAGGGAGTAATGAACTCTGTTATATGATCTTAGCATTTTAACTAATTCATATCTACAATTGTAGAAACTTGTTTGTCAGAAAAAAGAGATACTTTTCTGTTCAGACAATAAGCCAAATTGGAGATATAAGTATAGTCTATTGTGATCGTCGATGCAATTAGTGAGGACAATTATGCTCTGAAGCTTAACATATAGCATCCTTTACAATGTTGAGGGAGTCCTTCCTCCCCTCCTTATGAGCACTTAGCTCTGCTCGATGTCAATAGGAGTCACTTCTGCATGTCGAGAAGAAAATAGACTTACTAAAGTTAATTATAAGACTCATTTTTTGTTTTATTTTTAATGCCTTGTTTATTGGCCATGGAAATCCAGTGCGAAGCTCACTGTGATTCCTACCTGATTCTTCAACATTAGTAACAGAAGGGAATAGCTGTGTATAGAGAGGTGGTAGCTGCAAATAGACACACTGAGGGCTTGTAAAAATGAATTCCACCTTTTCTGGGGTTTCAGCTAGATTGCCTAGTGATACAAGTTAGGCTATGGTCACTCTAGGCTGAATAATTTTTTTTGACTCTTTCCTTTTATATTGATGTCAAATGGCACAATTGTTATCTATATGATTGATAAAATAAATAAATAAAAACATCATTTAACTGTGTGATTCATAAAATGTATACTTAGCTTTAAGTAGGAAAGGATAGGTTCACTTCAAAAAAATCAAAGTTTCATAAGCATTTCACTGAAGATCAATTGATTTTTTAGAGATGAATCAAAAAATTCCTCTTTTATGACAAAAGAGTTGAGGTTCAATATAGAAATAATACCAAGTGCATATAGAGGCAAGCTGATATAATGAAAAGAACACTGTATTAATTTTTTTAATAATGCAAGACTTGAGTTCAAATCATGCCCTCGATCACCTTCTGTATGATCATTTCAAAGAGTCACTCAGACTTAAAACTCTGAGACAATTATTGCTGATTTTTTAATGTGACAATCTATTGTATGGAGAGATTTAGGTAAAAGAATGGTTTTATGATTTTTAGGACAAATATAATTTATTTGATTATAGATAGAAGATAAGAATCTATTGATTAATCATATGCTATAGTGGGGTCATTCATAGGGAGAGTCAAGAGTCTAAATCCAAAAAGATGAGAGGTTAAAGAAGTCCAAACTCTATAAGTAGAACCTAGAAAAAAATGGATATAATACATTGTTGAAACTAGAAATGATGGATATAATACATTGCTATTGAGGAATAAGTTCAGCTGAGTAGAACAGCAGCTTGGAAGCAGATAAGAGAAGTCAAACTCAGGGTTTTGACTAGTTTAAGACATATTTGTCATTGAGGTATTAGTCAAGCCTAGTGAAGATAAACTCAGTTGAGCAGTTGAAGTATCTATTCAACACAAAGGCTGTGTTCATTAGAAAGGAACCTTTATGAACATTTCCTGAGACAAAAGAGAACACTGAAATTTCCAATTCTAGAACTATCTAAGCACCGAGGATTTTTTCTTTTCTTTTATTCACATGTCTGCTTCGTAGGTTTCTATTAATGTCTGCCAATACAACATTCCCCTATCATCTGTAACCTCTATAGATACTGAGTTCATTGTTGGAAGATTGTGACCATCCGGGGTTTAGGCATAGATTGTGGTCTATTTATCACACTTACAAGCAGTGGACCAGGGAAAACTTTTTTTCTATTGTCTTTATGACTTTTATCTCAAACATTTGTTATATGAAAGAGGGATTATTCACTCATTTTGCCAATTGGCATTCTTTGTTATAGCATCAGATAGTACTTCAATTTTTAGCACTGCTTTGTGGAACGAGCGCTCTCATTAAATCAGAGCATCAAATAAAATGTTCCCTTGTCTGAGGTATCATTTTAATCATTATCTGAAAGGTACTATCACCCAATGAGAATATTCCATTTTAACTAAATTGGGAACAATTGATGTAGTGCCAGGGATTGTCAAAATTTGAGTGAAGTTCCAGGATATGAGGAAGTATTTCCAATGGACCTTCTGATTTTATATCAGAAGAATATGACCATTCTCTGTCATCATGACTATACCCACTGAGAACATATATGTTGCATTTGATATTACCTGAGCTGACAAGAGATCAAAGTACCAAAAACTGTGTCACAGAATTTGTCATGAAACCTATATGCTATCATGCAGTGATTGTGTCAGCTCTTAGGGGTGAGATACAGTCAATAGTCTTGTGTCATCTAGACTAAATCTTGGAGATTCTGTCATCACATGAGAAAATGTATATTGTAGGATGTCATCAGTTGGAATAGGGACATTTATCTAGCACATAGTATTTATCTAGTATATATATACACATATCTATCTATACATGTACATATATATGAGAAAATAGAATGGACAGAAGGAATGCTTATTTTATACAGAATCAACTAAGGAGGAATTATTTGATTTTTCCTTGGAATATGTTGTTAAGATTTTATTTTTCATACTGATTGATTGCATTTATATTATTTTGCATGAGCATTTTTGTAACTATATTGATTTGTTCTCATTTCAGCCATTGTAGAATTTTTAATGCATCTTTTGCAGATTGCCAAGAGTTTAATTGCATAGTCAAACATGTACTGATATTTGAAATTTCTTCTACCTACTATTAATTAAATAAAATAAAATATATTTTAAGGAGGCAAGCACAGATAACACTAAGTATTTCTTATGGAAAGCACTATTTCGATTATAATAAAATTAGAAGAACTGATTTTATTAAAAGAGAATTTGAAAATTATATCCTTTGATCCTCCAGTTAAATATATAAGAATCTAATGACTTAGTGAATCCAGTAAGATCTAGGATTATTGGATCCTACAACCTTTATTTATATAAATGATACTCTTTTCTTTACTGTCTCAATGTAATGAACTGGAATTAATGGAGAAGCGTATAGGAGATCAGTATGACTTTTGAAATCCAACTTCCTCTCTATACTTTCAGAGGAAAAAGTTATCAGAATAATTTCAGAAACTCAATAATTCTTTGAATTGTGAACAATCACATCAAGGTGACTTAATTTTGAATTGGGTTATACACTAATTTCGTACATGAGTTCTTAAAGTATAATACAGACTGAAAGAGCATTGGAAAAAAAATTAGGTCAATCCAAAGAATATAGGTTCCTTGATGGAAATTTAAAGGTTTCTATTAAATATAGTTTATATATCAAATAAGCAAGCAAAAATATAATTTACAGTATATATAAATATTGTGGGATGGAAATTGAATTTTGATTATATGAAAAAGAGTGGAAATTTTTGCCTTTGTATTTTCATTTTTAACATATAGTATTCATTAATAAATATTGATTAAAGCAGATTGCAGGATCTCAGATTCAAAAGAGCCTGCTTTCACCATCAAGATGAGCCTGGATTTAAGGGTCCTGAACAGAAAGGTCAGAAGTTGTAAGGGTCCCCAGTAGTTCAGATAGCAAAGCCTAGAGCTCTTGAGAGTATAGAGGCAAGACATATATGATAGGTATTCATGATCTCCATTTGCAGTCATCTAGATCTTCCCAACTGGCAGCTCTGATTGGATGTAGACCCTCAAGGCTGCTGGAGAGAGGCAAAGTGAAGATAAGTGGGTGGTACCTCCTAGTGATGACATGACCAATTTCATAAGACCTAGAAAGAGGAGTCAAGGAAGGAGCTAAAGGGAAGACAAAATGTTGCCATGGAAGAAACTTGTTTGTGTATATTCACTCAACTGGATACCACAGAAAATGTTTGCAGTGGTGGAAGAATGCCCATTGAGACACTCAGAAGTTTTTAATAAAAATATAAGAAAGAAGACAGACAATGTACACATGTTTATACTCAAATGCCCTTTATCTTCTCAGAATTGTAAATTCTGTCACTGCCTTCTGATTTTCAGGTATCTGTGACAAACACAAATTAGTCAGCTCTAATGACAGCTCTGAGTTTAGTATCACAACAATTTTTGAAGGGCATCCAAACAAAAATATTATTTTAGTGGATTTTAGAATGTGATATCCTATGAAAGAGTGCCAAAGTCAAGCTTCATTAAATAACAGTGATAATCATATATACCTAATTGGTAAAAGTTAGGCAAGATTTCAAAGGATAAGAGGAGAGTGATTTTGTTTATAGCTACAACTATAGAAATTTCTTAAAATATATGCTGTGACTGGATAGTTTATATCATAATTGTCACAAAGTTGGAATGTATCTCAAATATTATATAATCATTATTCTTTATTTTATAAATTATAAAACTTAAACCCAAAGTCTGATACTATCATTATCCAAGGCAGTATATCAGAAAAACCTGGATTTATACCCATTACTCTTTTCATTATGCAACATTTGATAATTTCATAAAGTTGTTGATTATTTTAAATCCTCTACTATATTTTAATCTACTACACTATCTAATTTTTATTTAATATATTTGTTTTTAAAATGTGCTGTATAGATTATAGAGTGTGCATGATACATAATTGTGTCTTTAGTAACACAAGAAAGACATTTAAAGTTTAAAAGGAAACACAAAACAACTAAATAGTAGATTTCTTAGGTAGGGAAAGCAAGTGATTTTTTTCTGAGACTTTTTAAAATAAATAACAAAACAACAATGAAGACAACAGGCCAGAGCTTTTAAAAAAATAAATGTAATTTTTTCTTCTGTTTCATATTAGTTTAATTTGTAGTCCTATAGTGTATGCTTTTGGCATGCATTTTAGAATCAAGGCAGACAAGGCATCCCTTTCATCCCTCTCTGCCAACCTTCTCACTAATAATAATTATTCCTGGCTTCCAGCCCTGAGAGTTCAACAAATACTGAAATGTTCTCTGGTCTTCAGCTGCATTTTTAGCTTTGGCTCTTCAAGTACAAGGAAAGAGCTATGTGATTACTGAGATTTTTAAAATTAAGATTAGAGGGAGATCAAATTAATCAATTATCTGTACATTTATGATGACTAATTACATATCTATTTACATACATGTCTTATCAGTAGTTACACATAATTAATATGATACAATTGTATAGATCAATATGCCTATATATAACTACATTATATATATTACAAACCTCTTCATGTATACAATTTTGTATACAATTTATACACATACTTCTATCTTTTATACACATCTATCTATCTATCTATCTATCTATCTATCTATCTATCTATCTATCTATCTAATCTCTCTATTTCTCTATTGGTCTATCCATAATATAATATACTGAACACAGTCATCATTTAATAATTATTTATCAAATGACTGTAAGTATGATTATTGGAAAGTCTCAGAAGATCTGGGCTATGCCATTTACTAACTACAACTCAGTTCTTAAGGATGTAAATTCATTTTTAGTGCTTCAGTATTTTTCATTTGCAAAGTGAGGGGAGAGGACTAACTGGTCTCTAAGGTCCATTTCCAGCTATAAATTTCATTGATTATGTTTATTCTATGCCTGTGCATGAACAATGATCTAGTTACCTGGGGTAAAAATATGAAAACTGAACTGTCAAAGTTGGTTTGACCTATGACCCAGATTCCAATTTTTTTTTTCAGGACCAAGAAGAAAGGCAGTTTAGACACTTTTTTTTCAGTTTTAAACTCTCCATGGATCAGCTTCAGATATGTATTCCAGTTTACAGAGCTTTCTTGATCCCCAAATTTTTGATGGGGTCAGCACTTAACTCATTTTGTCCAGAGTCCTTTGATTTCACGTTGGATCCTTTCAAAAATTGACACATAATTCTTGTACCAAAATAGTAGCTAGCAGGAAGTCAGTTTAGTATTCTTAGATTTCCTCACGAAGGGATCCTTGTTGACAATTTAAAAATCCCTGTTTGTATCCTCAGGTAAGATTATGACATTATTAGTTTTTGATTCCCCCATTCTCCTGTCAACAAACAATGTGTGTTTCAGTTTTAAAATGTACCTTTCTAAATATAAATTTACATCAGAGAAAGAAGAGAACAATCCATTTTCACAAAGAACTAACACAACACAATCAGGAATTCAGAACATTTATTGCAAGAGCTGAATAACTGTAAATAACGTTGAACTGGCAAAGCAGTAACAAGGATAACTGTTTAGATATTTATTCTGTCAAAGTCATCAAACACCCTTCACAAACTGACATAAGTACTGCAATAAGCAATGCACCCCCAACCCATTTTATACCATTATAATGTGAAAAAAAAAAGTGAATTGCTATATACAAAATAACTTTTTGGTAAGAACAAATTAACTATCAGATTAGCAAACGTTTTTATTTTTTATTATTTTTATTATTATTATTATTATTATTATTATTATTATTATT
>NC_058132.1:570984253-571030825 GCF_016433145.1 Gracilinanus agilis | reverse complement strand
AGAGAGAGAGAGAGAGAGAGAGAGAGAGAGAGAGAGAGAGAGAGAGAGAGAGAGAGAGAGAAACAGACAGAGAAGACAGAAAGATAAAAGGCAGAGAAAGAGTCCTTGTTTTGGGTGTGAACAGCTGTCAGGCAGCTGTATAAACTGATGCCTTGAAAGGAAGCAGGTTTAAGAGGGAAATTATCTATGCCAATAGAATCCTGACTATACCTAAATGGTAGGAAATTTGAGTGGTCTTTTATCTTATTTTATTACACCCAGAAGCTAAACTGTTGTTTCATTGATTAACTCACTGCTGTAATTAGCAAGTAGCTTCTGGCATGTTGACCAGCTGCTTTTCAACCTGCTTCTTCAAAATTCTCCAACTCCAAAGAGGGAACTATAGTTGTGTTTTTTTTAACATGTTGCCTTACATGTTCTAGTTAATTTTCATTTAGATGCATTTCTGTCTCCTTGTATGAGCAGATAATTCTTTATTAAGAACAGTCTGCTGGTGAGTAGAGTAGGGCTGAACAGACTATGAATTATCAAGTCAGGTATACACATTTTATCTAATTTTTATAAAATGATCCTCTAGTTTCATTAGCTTTTTTTAAGCCTCTGTTCAACTTTAACTTCCTTTTTCTATGTAACACATAATTGTAAGTCTACCTGTGAAACGACCTTTTTTTTTATGAGAACAAGTATTGCCACTATTATGGAACCTCATTTGTTCATACATTCTAATTTTACTGTTTTCCCTAAAGACTGCACACTAGGGTGAGAAAGTCTCATGTATAGAACTGGGTATTGCTGAGTATCCTAAAAAAGAAGGATGATTTGACACTCGTTTTTGTTCAAATGGGCACAATGAAAAACCCAGTTAAATTTAGTCTTGGGAGTGACAGCTTTTTTTTTTTTTATTTTCTCCATCATCTTCCATTTTATATAGACTTTTCCTTATGATTTATTATTCTCTTCATTATTATTAGTCTCTTGGCAATACCATTTAATTGTTAATGCCTACATTCTCTCATAGGTAACTTTCCTATATTCTTTTGGGCAAAGCCAAGGAAGGTACATTTGTGGACCTTAGGTAAAGGCTGAAAACTGTAGCTCCTTTTCATTCCAGATCACCAGACTTTAAACCTTTAATACAACACAGGAAATTTGACTAATTTTTACAAAAAAGAATGTAGGCAGGACAGAGAAAAAAACTTAGTTGCTTTATTTAAAAAGTATCCTTCTTGAGGAGCTGGATAGCTCAGATTGAGAGTCAGGCCTAGAGATGGGAGGTCCTAGGTTCAGATTTGGCCTCAGACACTTCTCAGCTGTGTGACCCTGGGCAAGTCACTTGACCCCCATTGCCCACCCTTACCACTCTTCCACCTATGAGACAATACACCGAAGTACAAGGGTTTAAAAAAATTTTTATTCATATATATATATGTACATATATATATATGGTGAATTAATTTAATTAAATATTTTACTCAAAGTAAAATTTATTCAAGGCATTACAAATTGCTATGGCCAGCAACATTGAATGACTATTGACCAAATTTCTGAGCCCTCTGAATTGTTCTCTGATAACCCAAGGCCAGTCCCTAGGTCTATACCCATGTTGGCAAACCTATGATAAGTGTCCTGGAGGGGGCTGCTCCCCTTCTCCCTCTCCATGCATGCCTAAGACATTTCTCTCATCACCCTCCCCTCTGCCCAGCACCCCAATGGGAGCGCTTCCTCCTTCTCCTATCTGGAGTAAGGTGGGGGCTCACAGGCAGCATGAGCTCTTTGGCTCCTTTTTGTCCCATCCCCCTTGCACAAATCCCATCCTTATAGGTTGCAGTTTGGACACTATCTCTAAAATATTTGCCATTACTGTATATGCCCTTCTTACAGTCAGAAAATAACTAATATTGCCTACTATGAATTCACTCCAAATACCAGTTTGTATGAGAATCTTAGCAGAGGTCTTCAGGGATATGCACTTGTCCTAAACTTCTACTTTCTGTCCTCTGATAGTTTAAAAATACATATACAAACCATATATACACACTATGCCAGTATCGCAGAGTTGCTGTAAGGAATGCATTTTCACATTATTGTGTGTTAATATAATTATTCTCTGATGCTACATTCTCATTGCTGATTTACTTAATTGTGCCTCCTACACCCTGTTATGATATTTCTCTAAAGTATTTTTCTCTCGAAATAGTCAGGGTGTGCTCGACTACTTAGGAGTTCAAAATTTCTGAGTACAAATTCTAGCTCTCCTGTTTACTACTCAAAGGACTTTGGGTATTTCATTGAACCTCTTAGAGCTTTGGTTTCCTTATGCATAAAATGAGGAGATTAGATTAGATGACCTTCAAGGTCCCTCTCTGCTTGAGAATCCATTATTTTAAGTATGATGACATTTTTTTTTTTTTAGAAGGAGGTTAAAGGGAGAAGGGAGACTAAATCTTTGACTTTTATTGATTTAGAAATTGTCAGAGGGGGCAGCTGGGTAGCTCAGTGGATTGAGAGTCAGGCCTATAGATGGAAGGTCCTAGGTTCAAATCTGGCCTCAGAGACTTCCCATCTGTGTGACCCTGGGCAAGTCACTTGACCCCCATTGCCCACCCTTACCACTCTTCCACCTAGGAGCCAATACACAGAAGTTAAGGGTTTAAAAAAATTAAAGAAATTGTCAGAGAAGAAATTTTTCCACCAATGCAGATAGGACAACTTCCAGTCTTATAGAAATGCCTAACATATTTCTGCATTATGAGTGAATTGTTTAAAATGCCACAGATATCAAGCTGCAATATTTATATGTAGGTCTTAATAACTTCAAGTCCAGTTTTCTATCTAAATACCCAAGGTATCAAACACGCAGTCCAAAAAATCCCTGATAACTACTCAAATCAAAATGTAATTGGACAATATTTAGCAAAATAAATAAAAATATAATAAATCATGTTTAATATTATGCATTTAAACTAAATCAATATATAGTTCAGAGGGATCCTTACATACAAATTAGTGCCCCCCACCTTTCTATTTGAGTCTTACACCAGTATACTAAGCCATGCCGCCTTTTCCAATTTACTTCTAAGGAAACTGAGGTATAAAATGAAAAAGAAAATGCAATTTTAAATTTCCTCTTTACTGCAGTCCCCAGTAGATCACCTTCCCAATTTGTTCACATGTAGTTTTTTGTAAGTCAATTTATATTTATAATAACTATTTACATTTCTGATTTTAAGTTAAGCTTAATTCTTTAATCAAAGTTCTACCATATAAGTCAGATTTAAGCACCACATTGGGAATGCATCCACAATCACCTTGAGAAATAAACAAAGACACAGCAGGATTTGACAAAAACCTTTGGTTAATGAATAAACAAGGATTAAATATTTTACACATTCCTCATACAGATTTTATTCTCTGGTCACAGATGAAAAGTCAACATTTGCAGATGGAGATAGTCCAAATAAAATAACACATGGTCATCCCAAGCAGATTCTCTGCCTGAGAGGATTCTGTTATTTAGACAGACTTTGCAGCTCACAATGAAGAGGATGCATATATCCTCTAGTATCTGCAACCTTTTTCTGCCTAGAATAATGTCACCTGCCCTCTTCTCATCTCTTGAAGTTATTGTTGAGAATACTATCTCTGTTAATTTATTTTTAAAATGAACACTTCTTTGCGATTGTAATTTTGCAATTCATTTAAGGGATAATTTAAAAAAAAGACTGAAGGAAAAATTAATTATAACTTTTAAATTCTGATCAAATTCCTTTTTAGGAAAGACCTTATTTACATTACTTTAGACTATATTTTTCTACAATTAACCTTTGAAAGAATTTTTTTAGAATAAAAGGAAAATATATTCCATCATACTGCAAATACTCTTATATTTAGCCCCCACAATTACACTTCATTTCTTAGAATCTGCAAAAATTTCTCAGAAATGTTCAATGGATTTAACCTTGTTTTCTATGAAATTAGTTCCAAAGTATAGATACAAGTCCTGTAAAAGGCCCAATGGTTCCACTCTCAGAGACACAATTTTTTTTTTTTTTTTTTTTTTGGTATGGATGGTGTTAAAAAGTATTCAATTTGATGACAAGAGGCTTAGCTAGCATTATGCGAACTTGGGTCAGATCAAAGTGTTGAGAAAAGGAAGAGATAACAGGGGATCTGTTATCTTCGATTCTCCTCTTCCTAACCAAGGGCTAAGCTCTATTATTTCTTTCAACCATATTTTTAGGGCTTGAATCACTCTCTAAAATCTGGTGTCTTAGAACAAAGCTTCAATTTCCCCTTCTTAGGTACAGCTCTGAGAGAAGTTTCTCAACATGAATTGCAAAATAACATTTGGGTAAATCTATAATAATTTATCCCTTCATCTAATTCAATCTCTTCATTTAATAGATTAGGAAACTAGGTGTAAACTAACAAGGCCCAATGATATTCCAGACTCATAGAATCACAGAACTTTAGAGCTATGGGTAAGTCACTTAAAACCACGGAGGAAAAGGGGTTGGATTGTGTAAGATATATCTCTAAATATTTCATTTCTATATGATCTCTTATATTATCTATATGACCTTTAGAATTTTTGGTTACTCAAATAATAAGACATTACAAAAGTACAATACCAAAGACCTCCAGATTCCAAGGTATTGGCAGTAACAAATTTGTTCTAAAGGCCTGAGTGTACAAATTCTTGTAAGACTGTGGATAAGTGCTATTTTGATTTTTTTTCTTTTTTTGGTACAAGAAGCTTTAGAGGCTTGTGGAATGAATATGGAGAAAAATAAGAGTTTAGGACCTAGAAATCAGGATGAAATGAAGGTACACATGGCTTACATATGTCAATCAGAGGATGTGGTTGCTGTTTATAACTTGAAAGAGGAAAAAAAATGGCATTAAAAAAGGGAAATTGTTAAATATGATGTATCATAATGAAGCTAGGAAAAAAAAGCAGAAATTTAAAATTGGCTGAATAGAAAGGATAATTTTCTTAATAGTGAGAAGTGTGTTTATGAAACAGTCTCCTAAAAGAAATGGTGGAAGTACCATCTTTCATGCCATTCAAAAGCAATCCTGTCCTGACTAGAAGATTGAGAGGATTACCTGTTGGGACTTTTCTATCTATAATTTATATTTATCTCTATGAGAGCATCTTGTGAATCTAAGGACGTTATTTGCTTCATTCATATAGTTATTTCCTTAGTAAGTTTCTCTACTTCAGGATAGTAAGTATAAAATATGAATTTTTACATCTCTATAAACTGGCTGTGCTTTTATGCTATATTTCCTGCCAAGCCTATTGACAATCATGTAATATTCCTTTCTAATGAAAGAGGGAAGTTACTGCCTTTCAATTCTTCACTTTTGCTTTGATAGTTTAGCCTTCAGAAAGAATATTTAATTGCATCAATATCTTTATAATAAAAGAAATTCTGTATGATTTTCTTTTTTCAGATACATAAAATTGGAAATAAGTTTGTTATAACTCTGAAAAGATAAAAATACAGACTCCATTAGTAAATATATCTTGGAATAAAAAAGAATATTTCACTGAAATTAATCTTGATAGCTTTATTAACATTATCATTAAAGCTCCCCAATTTAAAGCTGATGTTATCATGAAAATGTGTTGAGAGAATGAGGATTGTGTTCAGAATAAAAGAAGATTCTTTAGGGAAAAAATACAAGTGGAATATATTTTCACGTAGCAAGAAGCCAGGCACAAAGCTCTGTGTCTGGAGTCCATCATTAGTAAAATTCTTGAAGAGATGATTTTTTTTTTATTTACCCTTATCCTCTTCTGATTCTCACCTTTTTGAAATGACACATAGGATAAAAAAAATTTTTTTTATCCTCACCTTTTTGTAGTTTCTCTTCTCTCCTTATTGGAGAATGTCCCTTTTAACTCTGTTCCTTTGGATCATCAGTTAATAACATCATAGGATTTAGATATGTAAGGTTATTCAGAGATTATCTAGTTTTAGCCACAGCTCAGAAAACTGAGGCCCAGACTCTGTGCTGAATGCTTTACAAATATTATCTCGATGGATTCTCACAACAATCCTTGGATAAAGGTACTATTTTTTATTATCATTTTACAAAAAAGGGAAATAAGGCAAACAGAGATTAAATAATTTGCCAAGGGTCACAAAGCTAACAAGCATTTGAGGTCAGACTTAGGTCTTCCTGATTTTAGAAAATGGGATTCAAACTAAATTTTTTTTTTATTATTTCTAAAACTTTGGTGTTTAGTGTTCTCCAACAGTATTTTAGTGCCCATAGAGATAGGATTTGAACTCAAGCTCTCTGACTCTAGATCTGACTTCTTCACTCTAGATAAGTCATTTAATTTCCAAATGACCCTGAAAGATTTTAAAAATCCATTCATTGTCCTTGTTGTTCAGTCTTGTCCGACTCTTTGTGACTCCATTTGAAGCTTTCTTGGCAAAGTGTCTGCTTTTTTCCTTCTCCAGCTCATTTGACAGATGAGGAAACTGAGGCAAAAAGGGTTAAGTGACTTGCCCAGTGTCACATAACTAGTAGATGTCTGAGGCCCAACATTGTGTCTGTGAACCACCTAGCTGCCTTATCTCCATTAGTAGAGGGAAATTATTCAATGAGAATTCTCTATCTGGATGCACATGAAGAAAATATAAAGTACATTTCATTACAAAGGAAAGTGTTAGAGTTGCTAGCAAATCTTTGAAAACCCAGAGGAAGATCCAGAAGTAACTACAGTGGAATACATATAGGAAAGAGGCAAGAGAGCTTACAGGATGACAAAAAAGAGGAAGACAATGGGAAAAAAAAGAAACAGAAGAGGATTTCCTAGGAGGTTGCTAGAGATAAAGCCATAATTCATTTCTTTGAGGTAAGCCTCAGATTGTTATTAGACTTTGGGGGACTTACTTGGACTAAACAGAACCTCAGAATCTTTTGTGGTTCATTCATTTCTAATCCTAACAGGTGTGCTCTACAGATGGGGAACATTTCCTGCCTGCTCTCTATAGCTTACACTTAAGTCCATTATTACGAAAACAAATCAGAATAAATGTCAGAAAAAGATGTTGTTGAATGCAATTTTGAGACTCGATGCAAAGGAAACTTGCCCTAAAATACAAGTGGGAATAAGAGTGAATATTTCATTGTCATTACAAGGATAAGGGGATAACACCAGATTTTAAATCAATTCAATATACTTTTTTCCTTTTTTTAATTAAATTTTTTTTCATTTTTTATTGTCATGTAAAACATACCTCCATATTGGTCATTGTTGTAAGAGCAAACTCATACATGACCAAAACCCCAAAATAAAACCATAAATACACTGATCATTGTACTTTTTATAATATTTTTGAAATAGTGATAGGTGTTCATGTGTGCATGTGTGTATGTATGTTGTCTATGTGTGGTGAAGTTCCAAAATGAAAACCTCATCTCTGGATGCAGATCAGCAAATGTTTTTATTATTGTTTTTGTTCAGTCATTCAGAGATATACAACTCTTTGTGACTCGATGGACCACATCACACCAAATTCTTCTAGATTTCTTTCCAAGTTCATATTTATTGCTTGCTTCCATAATTATCTATCCATCTCATCCTCTGCTGGCCTCTGGTTTTTTTTTTGTTTTGTTTTTTTTGTTTTGTTTTGTTTTGTTTTTCCTTCAAGTTTTTCCAATGTCAGGGTTTTTTTTGCCAGTGAATCTTGCCTAATCATTGACTGACATATTTAAGCTTCAAGATTTGACTTTCCAATGAAGATACTGGAATGGTTTGTCATTTCCTTCTCTAGCTCATTTTTCAGATGAGGG
The DNA here is from genome assembly GCF_016433145.1 of Gracilinanus agilis. Lineage (NCBI taxonomy): Eukaryota > Metazoa > Chordata > Mammalia > Didelphimorphia > Didelphidae > Gracilinanus > Gracilinanus agilis. The sequence continues at coordinate 571,023,007 of NC_058132.1, read as the reverse complement.
ACTGAGACAGAGTTAAGTGACTTTCCCACACAGTCATGCAGCTATTATCTGAGGCCAGGTTTGAACTCCTGACGATAAATTTTCCTGATTCTAAGCCTAGTTCTCAAACCACTGTGCAACCTAGCTATGCCTTGCAGTTTGTCATCCAAGAGAATGATTCGAGGCCCTGAGAAATTTAGTGACTTTCCTAGGGGTGTTGAATAGTATTTAAGGAAGGGCTTGACCCTGGTCTCCTTGACTCTGAGGCTGACTCTTTACCCAGCAGTCTCATTGCTTCTTATATATCAAATATCCATAAGCTACATGGATCAATACATATATTTACATCCATGAGCCATTATCAAAGAACTAACTTAGGTTAATGTCCTTGTAGGGGGAAAATAATTAAATAAATGTAAATCATGGGCCTGTTTCTGTTGTTGTTTTTTTTATAGAAATGAAACAAATCCCTGTGCCTTTTCCAATTTCACAGTTATCTTGAACTCAACATATCTAATTAAAAAACTCATTATATTTCTACCTCAACTTTCCCTACTGTCTGTATTTCTTATTATGATTAAGGGTACCACCACCCTCCCAGTTGTCTACACTTAAAACCTTTGCCATCTTCATCAGCCCATCCCTTACACTCACCCCACATACCTAATCTGTTGTTCAATCTAGTTATTTGTACCTTCACCTCATCTCTTGTGTTCATTTATCCCTCATTTTCTACTCACACAGTCATTGCTCTTGTAGTAGTCATCACTCCTGTCTAGACCATCAGAGCTTTCTCATTGGATTCCTGCCTCAGTTTTTAGCCACTCTAATCCATTCTCTTTTCCATCCTTCAGTTTTGAGAAAGGCCAATGAAATCAGGAAGATGATGTCTCTATTTGTGTGTGAACTGAATTTAAATGAGGCAGTTATGCAAAGTCATCAGTCTCATTTTCTCTTCCAAAGAGAATGTCCGGTCAAAGTCTAAGGGCAGTTCAAAAATCAAGGTGACTGGTGATGGCCACGGAGGCAGTGGAAAACTTTGGTATTTTTGATATCTGACCAAGCCCTAAGTGCTCCATGCTTGCTTCAGTCACCTTCTTGACTGTTGGAATGGATTGTTTTCCTCTGCCCATTCTGCCAGGAGAGGTCTTCACGCACTTGGGGCAGACATTCCCCCAACTCACTGAAGGGTCAGAGGCTTGACAGTTATGCTCATTTTGGTTCAGCCACACCATGGCTGCTGGGTAGACTACAGCTTCTTGGAGCCACTGTGGAGAAATGGATGTATGGGGTGTTCAGGGGTGACTGGCACCTCTGGGGTCAAAACTTGCCAAGACTTTTTCAAGACTCTCATACACTTTGGGTGCCAATCTCTCACCCAATCCATTCTCTACTTAGCTGCCAGAATGTTTTTCCTAAACCACAGGACAATGTTTCCTTCTTCCCCCTTAAATAATCTCCAGAGTGTCCTTATTGCTTCTAAGCTAAAATAGAACATTTTCTGTTTTGAATTTAAAGCTCTTTAGAAGATGGACCATTCTACCTTTTAATTCTTCTTATTCTTTACTCCATTCCATGTTCTTTCTAGTTCAGCTAGAGTAATCTCCTTTCTGTTTTTCAAAAAGGATACTCCATCTCCCACCACCATGTATTTGTACCAATTATGTTTCTTGGCTTATCATATTCTCCCTCTTTACCTCCTTGCTTCCTTCAAAATTCAGCCCAGATCACCCTTTCTGCAGAAGACCTTTTCTAGTTACTCCTGCTACTAGTCTCTTCTCTTTAAAATTAATTTCCATTCCTAATATCTCTCTTTTATATTCATAGTTATTTACAAGTTCTCCTCTCCACCAGAATGTGAACTTGAGAGCTTGAGACCATTTTTGTCTTAAAACAAACAAACAAACAAACAAACAAACCCTTATGTTCCATCTTAGAATCAATACTGGGCATTGTATCCAAGGCCAGAGGTGGTAAGGGCCAGGGGAAGGGATTAAGTGACTTTCCCAGGGTCACAAAGCTAGGAAGTGTCTGAGGCCAGATTTGTACTGTAGGAATATAGTTAGGGATGGTCTGGTATTCTAGGGTTAGTTGAAAGAAGGGAATTTTGAGATAAGCCCTGGGAAAGGATTCTGGTTAAGAAAGGAATTGTGGGTCTACAGCTGAAAATAACTGAACTTCACTCCTTTCTTGGATTTTCTATGAGTTGGGAGTGGCTTTTGTCTCTCTGCCTACAATTCCCATCAAGCTAAAGGAAGGTTTTTTCTCTGAGAGATTCTCCCTGGACAATCAGGATTTCATGGAGAGGCATCCACATAGAGGATTTACTTGGAGACAACCAATTTCCCTGAGTCCAGTTTTTATCTGCCACTGGTCCAGCTGCCAGAATTCCTATTGGTTAAGATAATCCAAAGCTTTCCATCTATAACTTTGGTTACTTAGTACAGCAGCCAGACCTAGGATTTTTTCCTTTTCTTTCTTATTAATTATTGGTAGGAAGTTTAGATTAAGTCAGGTAGCTTGGGAAAGGGTTTAGATTGCATAGGGAGGATTAAGTGGGGCCCAGAGAAGAAACAGAAGGCTTCCCTAAGCAGGGAACATACAAGTTGGGTGGAGGTAGTGTGAATAGAATTAGGGTCATACCTATCCAGTTACCTTTATTCCTTTTTTGTTAAATAAACTTTGTTCCTAAGATAAAGGGTTTGGTGCTTACTTGGCCCTGAGGAGTTCCTAAGTGGGTTGTAACATCCAATATCCATCTAGGATATTTCCACATTACAGTACCCAGGACCTCCCCTCTCTAGGCCTGACTCTTAATCGACTTAGCCACCTACCTGCCATTTATGTTCCCCTTTCTTTATATCTCCAGTGCTTAGCAAAACACCTGATGTAGTAAATGTTTAAAATATTTTTTGACTAATTCTCCACAATATGGGGGAAATGTGATTGGATACTTTTAGAGGGATCTGGCTTCTGCCACTTTGTCTCATTCCACCATATTAATAAAGTCACAAGACAGCTGGCTCTTGCCAAGTATTATTGATACTATTTAGGATGTCAAGTTGTTTTTCTCTAATAGAAATGGCCCATACAATGACCCTTTTCTTTTTAATCTAGATAACAGTCAAAGGTTTCTAGCTCTGTGAACCCCGATAAAGATTTATAAAGCTAAACTGTCATCTGGAAAAATCAGTATGGCTTCAGTTCAGAATCTATCACTAAATATATCTGTAATCATGCTTAACTACACCCAAAGTGGGTCTCCTGGAAGATGGGGAATCCATATGCAATAGCAATGACATGGAAATTCATTTTTCAAATATGTTAAAACTTATGGCTCACTTGGGAGGAAAATATAAAAAGTAAAATTGAGAAAGACTATGCCACACACAATCTGCTGAATGCTTAGGATTTTAAAAGTACTTTCTGAGTTCAGAGTTATCTATGATCTATCCCCATATTACATAGGCATTAGATAAACTATGGATTCACATGTAGAGCATACTCTGAATCTCATTAAGTTATCAATAGAGATTTGTACCTGTTTTCTATTAAATTTTTTGGCATAAGGAACTCCCATTTGGGGAAATTTCCTCTATCAATGCATTTCCTCACTTTGTCAGTAATGTTTTGTTCCTTAATGAATTGGTTGGAGCACAGAGAGATTAGTTGAATTGTCGGGGCTCACGTGTGTTAGAGACAGGACAAGGTTTAGTTGATTAAGGCATAGTGGTTTAGATATGAAAAACTGCATTAAATCCCCACCTATTAGCCTCATTACTGAAACAAAAGTCTAGGTGTTAAAAATTGAAATGACTATAACTGAGCAGACCTAGAATTCATATAATATGTAATATATTCATGTTACCCAACCAAACTTTCTTCATCTCAAATTTGCTTTCATGGAAATAAAACTACTTGAATCTGTCGATTACATTTCAATGCATTATTGATGACTATGTTGTCAATTCAAAAGGTTACAAACATTAGGATTAGTGTTTGATAAAAAATACCTGCTTTGGATATATGTTAATGACAAATTGTACTATTGTGTACATCAAAAATTCTGCCAATCACTGTTGGTAATCTTGTATGATTAATTATACCTAATCTTTAACAACTGTTGAACTTTTCAGATTGTTTTTCTTCCTTAATGTATTTTTTTAAGTACCAAATAGTTGAAAGAAGAAAAAGAACTTATACGTAAAAAATGTGAAACTACATTAAATTTACTAGTAAGTTTCTTAAGGAGTATTTAGTGAATGTCTTAGCAGCATTAAATATAAATATGTGTATATGAATACATGTATGCATATATACTTTTTGCTGCTAAATATACAAATGTACATACCTAAATAGACAGACCTAATGATGGAAAGAAAGAAGATAAACAGACTGTCCTAAACTTCCTAGACAAACTTTAATGTATAGGAACATTACCCACTTTTATATATAAATGGGTAACAATGTATATGCTACTGAAAAAATTCTTTGGCTTCTAAAAAATGTTATTTTGACTCCATTAAAGAACACTTCACAGAAGAAACTCCTAGAATATGAACTCTAATGTAATGAATTCCTTTTTTTAAAAGTGAAACTACCATTTAACAGAAATATTAAAAAAAAAGTTGTAAAGGCAAAGAATGAGAGAATTTCACAAGACTTAACTTATTCAGTGTTTTCAATGACGACAGCAGCACAGATGTTAATTATAATTCAAAAAATGCCCTGTAAAAACACCTAAAACTCATGGTCTTGGATGCCCTCTGGCCCAGTGTTTAGGTTAGATGATTGGCTTAAGTAGGAGAATGGTGAAATGGATCACTGACAGTTTAAAAATGTGAAGCCTTCCCTCATCTACATCTTTTCCAGTAATGCTTGGCTTTATTCCAAAAATTTAGCTCTAGGAGAGGCACTATTATAAAATTGTAGTTATGAGGGAATTAGCACTTGCATTTAAGCAGATTATTGCCATTGCACTGAGTGAATTAATTTATTAAGGAACAACTTCTGAGCAGTGAGTCATTTAGCACAATGGCATAGGGATGAATTCAAAGAAATTAACTAAAATGCTGGGAATAAGAAAAAAACAAATTCACCTTCATTGTGGAATTTAAAGAAAACTGTTGTATGCTTTTTTTTTGGTATGCCCTTAATTTCAAGGGACTTTGAAAAATGCAACTCCTCTTTTGAATGTCCTGGGACTTATTTTTTTTCTGGCCCCAAAGTCTAAAACAGACAAATGACCTCATTTTTCTTAGGAAATAAAATTTCTTGGCAAGTCATATTGTTGAAACATATGCTTTTTGTATTAGATTTTTTTTAAAGAAGGAGGAGGGAGACAAAGTTAACACATGGATTATTGCTAATTTGCTGAGCTATGCAAAGACCATAGTTGTCTGGTTAAATTCAAGGGGAAAAGGAAGAATTGGCTAAGTGATTTCAAATAGAATGAGACCTTAGAGATTTTGTTATCCATTCCTTCTTTTTACAGATGAGAAAATTTTTGTTCAGGGGAGAGGAAGTGAGATATATTTTTAAAATAGCCCTATTTTGGATTTAATAATCCATTACATATTTTACTCCACATATCAAATTTAAAAAAAAATTGGTCATGAGATCATAAATTTGGAGCAAGAATGGCCCTCAAATTCCATCTATTCCAATACCCTAATTTTGTCAGTGAGGGAACTGAGATCCAAGAAAGGGTAAGTGGCCACTGGTCAAATAGGCAGCAAATATCAGAGGTGAGATATGAACCCAGAAGTAGATAGAATGCTAGGCCTGACGTCACAAGGTTTGAGTTAAAATTTGTCCTCAGGTACTAACTGTATGACCTGGAAAGTCACTTAACCCTGTTTGGTTCACTTCCTCATCAACAAAATGAGCTAGCTAGAGAAGGAAATGGTAAATTATTCTAGTATCTTTGCCAAAAAAACAAAAAAACAAAAAAACAACCCATGAATGGAGTCACTAAGAGCTGATTGATATCTGTTGAAGTGACTGAACAACTTCTGACTCCAGGGGCAGTGACGTTAGCACATTGCAAACTGTAAATTTTTAGATAAAAGCTAGCTTTTATTATTGTAATTTCATTTTTTGCTCATCTTTTTCAATGGAATTCAGATTGAAATCATTGCCAGGGACAAGTTTTTCTCCTTTATTTGGTATCTAATATTAGATGAGTTATTATAAGAGGAATAAAATAACAACCTTTTTTTTTTTATTTTTTATTTTTTCTATTTTAAACCCTTAACTTCTGTGCATTGACTCATAGGTGGAAGAGTGGTAAGGGTAGGCAATGGGGGTCAAGTGACTTGCCCAGGGTCACACAGCTGGGAAGTGTCTGAGGCCAGATTTGAACCTAGGACATCCCGTCTCTAGGCCTGGCTCTCAATCCACTGAGCTACCCAGCTGCCCCCAAAATAACAACCTTTTATAATTGAATACAAATTTGGGGGTCTAAGCTCATCCTATTAGGATAACTAAAAATTCCTTCCTACTCTTCATTCCAGTATAACTCCACTAGCACATAGGGCAATAGGGATATCAGGATATGTCTCATCCTGATAAAAAGAGGAACAATCTGAATGTTTTTCTTGTAGAAAAAATATAGAGATGTGGGATAGGAAGTAGTATAGGTAGGTTGTCTTAACTGGTAGAATTTGAAAACCCTAAAAGTGATAATTAATGGGTTGAAGGAATAATTAGTAGAAAGTGGTTTCTATTGACATCCATTGCCCTGAAAACTTCTTGGGAGAAAGGACTCTCGTTATGACTTTGTTTAATACAGTATTTCTGACTTTAGTACAGCCACTGTTCATTATTAGGTGCTTAATAAATGTTTGTTGATTTGACTATTGACTTATATTTGTCTTCAAGAAAGACATAGATGATTTGCTTAGCAAATTTACGGAAGATCTAAAATTAAGAGGGGCAATCAACAGAGTCATCCAAAAGGAATAGCTATAGGCTAGAGAACATTAGATGAAATATAACAAGATAGAACTTAATAGGAAAAATATAAGATTCTCTACACTGGAGTTAAAAATCTAATTCACAAGTAGAGGCAGCATGCTAGCAGTTCATCTGAAAACCATCTAAGGGATTTGCTTAGTGGACTGCATGATTAAAAGATTAAATTTATATCACTTGATCTCAGAAGGCAAAATTGCAGAGATGGATTTGTCCATACAAGGGACAACTTCTTACCCATTAACACTATCTCAAAGGGTAATGGGCTGCCTTCCAGCTCCCTTTCACAAGTAAATACTGTAAATATCTTGCCTCTCTCTTAGGATCTCCTTTCAAGGTTCACCTCAGATGCTGTATTATACATGAAACCTTTCTTGACATATTTAGTTATTAGAACCCTGCTCATTTCCAAATGATTCTTTGTACTCATTCATTTCTTTGTATTCCATGCTGATCGCCCCAGAAACTTAGACCAGCTTTGTTTTCAGCCTGGGCTGGTTTGCCTTTCCTTAAGCAACTTGGTGGCTTCTACTCTCAGGGTTCACCGTGCTGAAGTCAGATCTACACTACACACCTGCTTTTCTTGTCCCAATCTGGCTCAGAATTCTTACATTCAAGAGATCAATTAGTTCAAACATCCCTCGTGGCTGGAATTACTGGAGTGTTCCACCACACTTGGTTTATTTGCTTTTGCCTGGTTTTTCTCTTTTCCCATCTGAAGATAACTAAGGGGACACAATTTTGCCTGTCAGATATGTATTTCTTTTAGTACTCTGTCATCATAGTTCTACAACTACTGAATTGTTCTTAATTGGCATTAAGAACTAGAGCTGAATCTCACCAGGTAGACACATATTTGGGCATTTTCTCCAACTGCTAACTTGCTAATCAACCATTGCAATATTACCTAACTCAGTGCCAATGCAAATGGGCAACTGAAAGGGTGGGCATATCTATATTCAAGTGTCCATAAAACATATTGGACTTGGAATCCTTGATTAGAATTCTTCCTCTCCCATGTATTAGCTATGTGACCTTATGTACTTCGCTTAATCTCTAAGGGCTTCAGTTTTCTCTTTTATAAGGTTTGAATAATAATATTTGCGTTAATTTCCTGACAAAGGTATTGTGAGGAAAAAATGAAAGAACATGCAGGGCTATATAACTACAGTATGTTGGTTGAACAATTGACTGCTAGGTTTTGTGGCAGGGTACTGACCACTATAAAAAGGTGGTGGTGGGGGGAAAGTACTCATAAGATTTAAAGTCTGTGATAGGCAATCTCTATTGTATTACATGTAATGGAGAAATGAAGGAACCATGAAGCCAGAGGCACAAGAGAGAAAGTAGTATTCTGAACTAAACTTTATACTTCTTTTCTACTAGTAGAGCTGACAAGATTAGCCTACCAACTTTAAACTATTTTCTTTTAAACCAATAGATCAGAAGATAAAAAGAGAAGCCAGATATTCACAAGAATGAATCCTCTCTATCTCCCTTCTTACACAAGATTACACAAGTAAACCAGGAACTAGAAGCATAATCATATCCAAGCATTTAGATTATGTAGGCATTTTCCATTAATTTTCTGCAACACCAATATAAGATTTTTTCCCTACCATTTTTATGTCTTATGTCAAGAAGAAATCAATAGGTAGTTCATTTTATCTATGATTGTTCACTAGTGCATCCTATCTCTGATTTTCAATAAAGAGAAAAAGAGTCACATAATTATATTTCCATGTGTTTTTTGTGTCCTTGGAGTTTGACTGAACTGGACTGAATGAGAACAGGAGCTAGTGGCTAGTTATAACTGTAAAATGAGTCAAAATTGGAAGATCATTCTTATCTCTTCTGAGAAATGAAATGAACTGTGTCTTTCTTCCCCTATAGTGTTTCTGTGATCTCTGATCTTCCTCCTCCTTTCTTTTCTCCCTTTATCAAATCTGTTATATATCCTTTAATATATGTAATATTTATATACAAATCTCTTAATCAGATAATTATAATAACTCATTTTTCTCCAGCTTCCCTGCTTTCACATTTTCGCTTTTTAAGTCTCCTCTAAATACCATGCTAACATAGCTATATTTCTTATTCATCCTTTTGAAAATATTTTCTTAGGGTTTCAACGAAAGAAAACACCAAAATGCCTACTCACTTAAGGTGTGCATGCATGCGTGTGTGTGTGTGTGTGTGTGTGTGTGTGTGTGTGTGTGTGTGTATTTGTATACAGTGTATATTTTTCAGTTAGTTGTCTATATATTTATTGCTATAATTTTCTCTTGACATAAATTTAAATTCTTGGGTGTTCACAATATGTTTTATATTATTACATAACATACAGGCAGTACACATGTAAGCCCTATTCTTTGAATGAATGTTAATTTTTTCTGAATATGAGACTTCATTGTGAAGGGAAGTCACTAGCGAGACACTTCTACGATTACCTGCTTTATAATTTATGCTCTTAGAGAATGATCTGTGCCACCAAGAAATATTGTTGTTCAGTCATTTCAGTCATGCCTGACTCTTCATGACTCTATTTGAGGTCTTCTTAACAAAGATACTAGAGTAGTTTGCTATTTCCTTCTCCAGTTCATTTTACAGATGAGGAAACCTGAAATAAATATGGTTAAGTGACTTGACCAGGATCACACAGTTAATAAGTGTCTGAGGACATATTTCAACTCAAGTCTTACTGACTCCAGGTCTGTGACTCTATCTACTGTGCCATCTAGCTAACCCAGCCAGTATATGTTTGAAATGGAATTTAAACCCAAATCTTTCTATTTCCAAATCCAGTTTTATCCACTATTCCTGGCTAGATCCTTAATATATGTTTATTAATTAAAAAAAAAAACAACAACAATGTTGGTGGTTATACTGACTTGAATAACAAATGGCTTTTAAAGAAATTCATAGATAAAGCAATAATTCAGTGACTGCCCATAACAAAATTAAGTTTTATATATCCCTAGTTAGGTATATAAAGTGCTCAGTGAAATAAAGAGTCACAAAAGAAAGAAACACATGATCTAGATAGTTCAATCCAGAAACACCTTGCCCTACTTGTCCCTTCTCTAGGATTTTAGTTATCCAGCCCGATGGCACTGAAGATATTTTAATACAGCTTTCACCTGGAATTTGTTATACTTTGACCTTGATTTAGTTTCCCTTTGCATCATTAAGAAAAGATTAGTTAGTGAATCAGCATATATAAGGCAATTGGAGATGTTCAATTTATTGAAGAGAACAAATTATTTTAAGGGATTTGAACATTATCTACATGTGGGTAATTATAATTATAATGGCATATACCTACAATTTTAAAGGTTTACAAAGTGCTTTACAATATTTCCTCATTTTATGCCAAGGACAATCTGATTAGTTGCTACTAAAAATATTATCCCCATTTCATAGAAGAAGCAGCTTAGACTCAGAGACATTAAGTGAAGTGTCAATCCTTATGCAGCTAATGTAACAATAGCTAATGTAAGATCAGAGGCTAGGCTTCTCTTGACTCTTCATCTAGCACCCTTTTGACTACACCATAAAAATGAGCTGCATCTATTCTTTAGAGAACATCCAGCAGGAACTCCAGATTGAAACACTTGTGAATCAGTTTAAACTGAATTGTATGCACTTGAATTCAAATTTCTCTACATTTTCCCCTCTTATTTCTGATTTTTTTTTACTGTTATGTCTCCATTAGTCCAAATTATGTGAGGAGGCAGGAAATGAGGGTGAAGAGTCAGGGAGTTACTATACTTGATATAATTAACATGTCAACTCTATGTGATGTTATGTAAAACTGATCATTGTTTTCTCTCCTCTGCAGCCAAATAATAGGCAGGATCTTGACTTCATACGATTATTTGTTTGTGAGACCACAAGATGGGAAGGAGCTCTCATTTTACCATGTGTTCTCCACTGCACTCCTTCTTAGGGCTGTGATTTTATCCTTTCTTTAACAACCTCTAAAGAAAAAGGTCTCTAAATCACTCTTACAGACTACTCTAATATTTAAGAATGGCATGGCCAAAATTGCTTTCTTTAGTGCTAACCTAAATCCGCCATCCACACATGCCATAAAGGGCTTTATCATTTTAAAAAAATACGAAAGGAAATTGTCTGGGATTATTTCTTCCTGGTATTAAGAGCATAGAGCAAGGTTTTAGATGTAGGAATAAAAACTTGAATGAGGTCTAATTGCACCTATCTCTTCTTTTCTTCATTTTCCCCTTTTGATTCTTTCTGGATGCTTTACTTGTGGAGAAAGTAGTAGAGAGCTGCCACAAAGTATGAACGTATGGTCTCAAGCTGCCATGAAGATGATATTCCATGGCTGTATTGTGACAGGAGGTACCGTGACTCTTTTTCAGACTCTTGGCTCTCATCACAAAACAGCTACCAAAAACTAGAGCCAAGCCTTCTTTCTAGCTACTCCTTCGACAAGGTACCTTGCCTCTCCCTTGGATCTCCCTTCAGAGTTCAACTCAGCCGCCACCATATACATGAAGGCTTTCTTAATGCATCCAATTGTTAGAACCTCTCTCCCTTCCAAAATTCTTTATTTTCATTTAAAAAATATATATTTTGCATGCAGATTGAATTTAAATATATTGAGGGCAGGTGTTACTTAATTTTCTTTTTTTTTTTGTATTCACAGAATTCTAATACAAATTTTTGGTATATAATAGGTACTCAAATGTTTGTTGGATTGAAATGAAAGAGGATATTTAAATAAAATTGCCCCCAACTAACCTACATAGATAAAGTTAAGGAGACTGCCTCAAACACTTCCCAGCTGTGTGACCCTGGGCAAGTCACTTGACCCCCATTGCCTACCCTTACCACTCTTCTGCCTTAGAGCCAATATACAGTATTGACTCCAAGACAGAAGGTAAGGGTTTAAAAAAAAAGTTAAGGAGACTTTCTTTGTAAAGCAATCATTTCTAAATGAAATAAAGCAAATGATCAAGATTACTGGGTTTCTGAATTTTTTTTCATGAAATATTCATCCAACAGAATGAATCCATTCTTCTTTTCTCCTCTAACATATCTATCATCTATCTATCTATCTATCTATCTATCTATCTATCTATCTATCTATCTATCTATATGTATATATATCATATGTTTATATACACAGTATTGACTCTAAGACAGAAGGTAAGGGTTTAAAAAAATGTTGAGACTTTCTTTGTAAAGCAATCAGTTCTAAATGAAATAAAGCAAATGATCAAGATTCCTGGGTTACTGAATTTTTTTTCATGAAATATTCATCCAACAGAATGAATCCATTCTTCTTTTCTCCTCTAACATATATATGTATATATATCATATGTATATATAGATATACACACAAATATATGTCTGTATCCCATTAGAGGACCAGGTTCATAATAATTACTTGCTTAATAAATGACAAAATCTCATCCATAAGAAGGCATTTAAAGCAATTATGCAAAACATTTGCCTGAATTATCTGGATAACTATTTCTAATAACTTCCTGACTTTCACTGTGAATATTGATTCAACAAATGATATTCCCAAAGTCATTTAAGTATTTCTTAGCCACCAACCTAAAAATAAATTTTATTTTATTAATCTCCTATTTTTTCTCTTTCAGTATTGTTTAAATTTTTCAATGTTGTGTATTTGAACTCATGCCATTTGAAAAAATAATTAATGAGCTTTTAGATGCATGTTTTAGATCATTAATGAAAATATAAATGAAATATCATTGACCCTTCAAAGACCTCAATTGCTATCCAACATAGATGCAGGTCATTTTATAATTGGTTGTTGTTTATATTCAGCCCATCAGCCAATTTTTAATCCACTTTAGACTACTACTGTCTAAAGCAGAACAATTTAATTCTTTCAAAAATATTTTCTGAGGCACTCAACAATATGTTTTACTAAAGCACCAAAACAAAAGAAAGTGACTTTTATTTTGAATTTTTAAAAATTCTGATCATTGAAATGAGGTTGTTATGCCATCCTGCATCCTGATCATGTAAAAGCACTACTCTAACCTCCACATTGCCTTCATAATGCTTAGTAAATAAAATCTATATTCTTTAGGTGGTGTTCCTTGCCCCTTCAGTTTTTCTCCCATTATTAATCTATTAACACCTTACTAAACATCAACGACATACCAGATACTTTATTAGATATTGTGGATAAAACTACAAAAAGTGAAATAGTTTTAACCATCAAGGAGTTAAATTCTATTGAAAGAATCAACACATTAACATATAATCCAAGAAAATTAACTTCATGTCATAAGTGGTATTTGGGAAAGTAGGAGAGTAAGACAGAAAGTATTTCAGCATATTAAAGGAATATTAAAGGAATGAGAGATAGCTTATGAAATAAGACAATGGAATGTTGTATGTTGAGAAGGGCACACTGGCCAGTTGCTAGGTATGTAAAATGTATGAAGAGAAGTACTATGCAATAATTTTAGGAAAATTTGTTGCCCTTAAGTCATCAAGAACTTTTAACCAAATAGAGAAGTTAGTATTAGAACCTTGAGAAAGGATCATGTATCATAAATTTTAAGATGGATGGACACTTGGACATAACTTAGTAAAGTTCATTCATTTTATAGATAAGGAACCTAAGGTACCAGAATATTAGTAGACTTGCCTGAGATAGTATAAGTAATCAATAGCAGAGGGAGGACTTGAATCCAGATTGTCTGACACTAAAACCAGAATTTTTCCCACTATTCCATGATGCCTCACTAATTTGGAGTCTTTAAAGTTTATAGAAAAATGAAGTAACATGATAAGTCCTATGCCAATGATGGTGAACCTTTTAGAGACCAAGTGCTCAAACTGCAACCCTCACGCCACATGTAAACTATGCCTTTCCCCCACACAGGAGAGGTAGGAATCCCTCCCATTGGGTTGCTGGGCAGAGGTGTGGATGATAAGAGAAATGTCCTCAGTTGTGTGTGGAGAGGTGGAGGGGAGCAGCCCCCTCTGGCATGCATGTCACAGATTTGCCAACATGGTCCAATGTTTTAGGAAAATCATTTTGAAAGCTTGTGGCAGAAAGCCTTTAATTTATGAAATACTTTCTATGATATCTGGTCTCTATAATAAATTTTTTATTATATATTTAGAGATATTGTTTCGCTTCTTAGAAATTTTTAAGTATGAACCTTATTTTCTTCAATCAGAGGAAGGCAAATTACTAAATATTGCATACTACAGAATCGATACATAAATATACACAATGATTATATATTTAAGCCATTTTAATTAATTAAGCTATATTATTAACTGAGTCCCTAAAACTCTCTTATTTGTAAAAGAAGAGGGTAGCAAGCCAATTATATAAGGTACTAGATATGGCATCAGTAAGAATTGGTTTCAAATTCTGACTCTTATGTGTGCTATCTGTGTGATCCTGGGAATGTTATTTACCCTCCTTGGACCTGAGTTTCTTCATTTGTAAAATAAAGGTATATTTTAGTGTTCTATACACAATAGATGTTTATTTATTGAATGCAGAAAAACTAGTTTGAGAGACATATGAACTATATTTAATGATCGAGTGGCCAATCAGGACCCTAGAAGGCAGATAAGTATGTTTTCCACATCTTGGCAGAGAAGTAGAGAATGAGACAGCCATTTTCAGAAAAAAAAAAAACAGCATGTATACTTATTTTACTTGGTAGTATTTATTTATTTAGTATAAGTGAGGGATTCTGTTTTAAGAGTATATGGGGGGGGGCAGCTGGGTAGCTCAGTGGATTGAGAGCCAGACCTAGAGACGGGAGGTTCTAGGTTCAGATCCAGCCTCAGACACTTCCCAGCTGTGTGACCCTGGGCAAGTCACTTGATCCCCATTGCCTACCCTTACCACTCTTCCACCTATAGGTCAATACACAGAGGTTGAGGGTTTAGAATAAAAAAAAAATTTAAAAAAAGGTAAAAAAAGAGTATATGGGTTAAAAAAATAAAAAATAAAAATAAAAAATAAATAAAGAGTATATGGGATAGTTAAGGAGTAATAACAGAGATGTAAAAGAAGTAAAAGTAAAAGTGTTAGTCAAATAATGAGAATACACAGAAGTGAATATGAGGACATTTTGAGGAAGATTCAGAGGAATAGAACAGTGGTGGTACTGCCATCTTAAATTTGCTTTATGCTAAAAAAAATGAACAGTTGGTATATAATAAAGATTCATGGTTACATGTACAATTCTCTCTTTAGATAAAATGTTCATGTTGATATTTTCAATTTCTCAGTCTAAAAAAGAAAATAAAGACTGATTTTATCTACTAAGATTATGAGAAAGATAAAAAATATATACTATCTATAAAACACCTTTAGCTTCTCAGGGAAATGTGAAATGATACAAAAATATAAAATACTACAGAAACATTCCTTTTTAATGCCACTTGCCCACTCACTGCCATCTACTGAAACCTATCTTTCAAGGGTCATTTCAAAGCCAACTTTCCCTATAAATTTTCTCTTGAATCCCTAACCATCAATGATCTATGATCTATTTTCCACTTAAATGTTCATTATCCTTTGTATTTTTCCTATGAATATCTTAATCACACTGTTTTGTACCACTTTATTTTTGTACATATCATATCCCCATTAGACTATTAGCTGCTACCTGAAGGAAGAGCCATGTCTATGTCTTAAATTTTATTAGAATCTCCTTCAGTGTTTGCTGCAGTCTTCCAACATAGGTAGGATGAGTTAGATCCTTCCTTAGTGGTTACCCATTAGAAATATTTCATGGGTAGGACTAAACCCTGAACCCTCCTGTTTAAAAGCCTATTCTGTACAATCTAAAAGTTTCAGTTGCCATAAACACTTCCCACAAGCTTGGTCTCTTTCTTTGACCTTGATCATTGTCGATTTTTTTGACTTTTACTTTATTCTTGCACTGCTGATACTTTACTCTCACTCCCCACAGTACAACCACTTCATCAAGATGTTTACTTCAAAACAGACAAAATCTTGGTGTTGACTCTCTCTTGGTTGTCCTATTCTATGAGACCTCAGTTTGAGCTATAATTGAATGCTGGCTGCCTCACAACTAGGTCTTGCCCTGATTCTGAGTAGAACAGATTGAACAAGACAATTAAGTACCATCATCATCATCATCATCATCACACATTTTTAAGACCTTTTCTAACGACTTTATAAACTATGGGGAATAAGTGTCATTTATTATTAATTTCATTTTACAAAAAGAGGAATCTTGGGTTCGCAGTGATGAACTAACTTTCCGAAGCATCTTTCACATAGAATGTGCCTATTGTGATGTCTTACCTTCAACAAATGTTATTTAATTGAATGAGGAAATCATTAGATGATTTTAGATGAATAATTTTAGATAAAAGCAATCATAATATTCTAGGAAAATGCAGAGATTTTTTTCCAGATGTTTTTCCCATATTTGGACCTAATGACATCCCTCTGAATGTGTGATGTGTCCACTGGATATAGATTCACTAAATAGCGTTATCACCAAACCACAGTACTAATCAGGGATATTCTGAATTACATTCTGATAAAGTGTATTTGAATGAATGAACATTTGCCCTTGGTAAAAGTTAGCTTCTGCATATCCTAAGGGAGGCGCTGCATGGTTTCTATTCTTTCCCTTGGTCCCTATTAACTGAGAATGAATTTTTTTGCCTGTATTGGAGAGAATCTCTGCGTGTGACAACCATGAACACCTCCAGTGGCACAAGTAAGCGTAGCCTTTCCATATTATTGATTCACGTGAGAGGTAAAGCTCTTATAACTATACATAGACTTTAACTCTACACCGTAGAATCAATGACTGAATTCGGATTTCAGCAGAGCTGATTTTGTCAGAATGACTCTCAAAGTGGAATAACTATTTGAAAATAGCAGTGGTCTCCAAATTCAATTCAACTCAATATCTGTCTGTTAATGGCTTCTGATGCTTGAAGCATTGCGTGGGGTCCTTGAAGATGGAAGCTGGAAATTCACATTGAACCAGTTGTCCAAAATGCAACTCGTCCTCTCCTCCTCTCCACTCCAAATCTCTCTCTCCTACCTTTGCTGTCAGTGTCAATAGCACTGCTCTCTTCCCAGTGATTCAGGCTGGATATTCCCTTTTCTCCATCCCCATAGCCCACCCCACTGGTGCAAGCTGTCATCTCAAGCTTGGAGTATTGAAACAGTCTTCTGGGCTCTTTCCCCTTATTTTAAGTCTCCCCTCTTCAGCCCACAGTCCACTCACCTGCCAAAAGTATTCCACCAGCACAGGCCTGACCCTCCCAGTTCCTCTCCCAATAAATTCTAATATTTCCATTACTCCAGGATCAAATATAAAAGCCTTTACTTTGCTTTTAATGCCTTTCACAATCCTTTTCTATGTCTCTACATATCTAGGCTTCTTTCACATAATGTGACATTTCTTCCAGCACCAGTGCATCTTTACTGGCTACCATCCGTACCTGGGATGATCTTCCACCCACCCTCCTCACCTCTGCCTTCTGGTTTCTGTGTCTTTCTTTAAGATTCAGCTCAAATCTCTCCCGTGCAAGAGGTTGTTTCATCACTACCTCTTCCCATCCCAGTGACTTCCCCCTGGGAATACTGCTCATTTAGACTGTATATATGCAATGCAACTGCCTTCTAAGGTCCTTCAGGTCTTACCTTCTGCCTTGCCTCTAGGTCCTGCACGTCCTAAGCAGTATCATCTGATGTGCTGCCATATCATGAGGATTTCTGGGACTTGCCATCTGTCACTGCATCTTTTCCATCAACCTTGTATCTAAACTTTCTCTTATTGTTGTCTCCCTTAATTAGAGAATCAGCTTCTTGAGAGCAAGAACAGTCTTGTCTTTTCTATTCATGACCCTGGTGTTCTGCACAATGCTTGGTACCTCTAAGTGGTTAATAAAATGGCTATATTTCCCAAATTTATTCCTTTCATATGCAAAATATGGCTAATAATGCTTCCATAATATTATGAAGAAAACATTTTATAGTCCTGAAATACTGCAGGGATGGTGATGTGTCATTAATATTTTTCTAAATCCTGAACCCTATGAAAACATTACTTAATAATAAAAGAAGAAATGGGATGAAAATGGGCAATAAGTCACAAATGTTAGAAATAAATGTCTTAGTTAGGTATGGATGGCTCATGCCTATAGTCTCTGCCACTGGGGTGGCAAAGGATAGTGAATCAATTGAGTTCAAGTGAGTCAGTATAATGGGTCCATGCATGATCAAAGACTCAGGAGACTGTCTTAAGGACACACAGGTCAGAAAAACTAAACTAATTAAAGAAACCACACAGTACTGAGACCAGGCTATAACTGGCTATTCTACTTTTAGCCTGAATGAATTTGGGAGACCCAGTGGCCAAAAAAAAAAAAAAGGATAAATGGCTCAATTTAGATTGTTTACATACACAGTAGCCAAATGGTTCCATTGCTATCCTCACTATAATTTGTGGCCAAAATGAATTCAGCCACAGCTGTCTGTCTACAAGCAGTGTGATTTAGCATACCCAGAAATATTACTGGTTATTGACACATCCCATTATGTAGAAAACGTATGCTCATTGGTTTCAGCCAAAGTTATAGTAGTAGTAGTTCTGGGAACCATTTTGCTGCTGTACATGTATTTAAGTCCAAATAATCCACCTGGCTCCCCAAAGGTGCTACTGAAAGAGATGTTCATAAATTCTTTTTCTATGAGCAGACATGGTACACTACAAAATCACTGAAGTCATCCCCTACAGAGGAACATGAGATTCATGTTACTCTCAAGTAACTTTCCCTTTAGCTAATACGCAAAATAGTTTTGTTTTTGTTTTTGTTGTTTGTTTGTTTTTTTAATTGGAGCGAGAACTCTACTTAACCCTAGTAAGCCAAAAGAAACCATGTTATAATTCAGTGCCCTGGACAGCAGCCTGTGGAGGTCTGTGGTCAGGCTGAACAGGTAGGATGGGCAGAAAATTAATGAATGAAGCTAAGCCTAAAGGAAATTGCTATGAAAGATATTGTTAAAGCAGTATTTTAGAGAACCCATCCCCTTTGCTGAGCTTAGATCAGACTTAACTGAAACAAAATGTGTATTCTATGTTATTTCAGAGCACTGCATTTCTAGAAAGAAAATAAATACTCCCAAGTTTCTACAATGAAAAGCACCTGGAAGATGCTCTAAATATAAAACTTTTTTTTTCTTATTGAAAACCTAAACCACATCTTTGCAGGGCTGATTAAACTAATTTAACACAATTAGAGGTATAAACATTTTGTAAGTACTCAATAGTATGACTGCCTGAGAAAAATTCTACTCCATCAGCTTAGCCACTCATGCTTCTCGGGCATACTTGCATGAATCATAAGGAAATCTGTTCTGTGCTTACTTTTTTTTCCCTCCTCTCCACCTCCACATCCACTCTTTTGCTGCAAAGAAAAAACAAACCTAAGAAATTCTCTAGTCCAACAGTTTGGCATTTGCTATTTATTCTAGATGTATGCTAATTCACTCTGTAATTGCTTGTGGGATCCCATTTTTGGAACTGAAAAATGGAAGTAGGGAGATCTCTCTGTTTCATGCTGATGAAGTGACATATTTGATTAAGTAAGCTAGGAAGCACTCGTCTATACAAGTGTCTGTCTCAGCATGTCCTGAAGCAAAATCCAGCACCCACCGGAAACACTTACACAGGACTGCATATTAAACATGTTTGAGTCACCTCATCCTCTCTGCCAAGACCCACTATGCTATAGTTGTTACCCCCTAGATGGATTTCTTCCTTGTGCTGGGTTCCTACCCCCTACCAACTCCCACCTCCTACTTTCAGAGAAGAAAGGAAAATGCATAAATAAAACTATAACTTAAAAATAAATCAAGGACAAAATAATTTGTAAAAAAATCTTTTCATGACTTCTCCTGGTATATTACAGTACGAGTAAATGTGGATCCTGAAGGGTTGCCAGCCTTCTTTTAACTTGTAAAGAACTGCACACAACGAGGAAGTTCTGTATAAAATAAATGCCTGCAGTATGTTAAGACTTCAAGTACTAATGGCCGATATTCATCTTGTATAGTCTTAGTGTAAGATAGTTACTGAAGTAGCTGACTATATTTTACATAGAGAGGCTATGGTTTAAAAATTATTAGGCTCTATCTCCAAGAGGATATGAGGTTTCTTGAGAACAAATGGGCATCGTGAGAGATCTTATTTAGATCTCAGATAATGTCACACCAAAAAACACTTTTCTACTTTGAGAGAAAATGAAAGCTGGAAGGAACTCGATTTGGAAATGGTAGAATCTGTCCAAGAATAATGAAAGGAAACACAAGTTTTCAGGCATTCTCTAAATGGAGCCTGATATTTTTTTCTAGAATTTCATCAGGTTATTTAAGACTTGGGGTTAAACTATGGCTTGAAAGAGATGAGGCACATTTTTAAGGTTCAAGGGTATTGAGAGTTTCATGAATTTACAGGACCACAGTTACCTTCATTTAATATCCTTGCCTCCCAAAGCCACTCTCTTCAAAATGAAAAGAGTTGATCAGCTCCGAGGCCTAATAAATATTGGGAAAATTCTGAGGAAGGGAAAGACCCATTTATTAAACCGAATAAAACAAGCTAGCACACACCATATCCTTCAGTTACCTCCATGTGTCACTTGGTACCTACCTTCCAAGTGTTACCAGCCATTCAAACCAAAGTAAAAATATTTTAAAAGGACATGAAATATTTAAATCCTGTTATGTAGCATAATTAAGGAAATAGCCAACCAGATACCTAATGGGTTACCAAGAGATAAAATAACTACTTTCTGAAAATGATAATTATTTCATACAATTTCAGAAGGTTCTGCTTTATGAATAACAGATTTTGAAAAATTTGGAATGGAAAGAAGGTTCAATAGAAGGGGAGAAAAGGAAATGAAGGACAAAATGTGCTGTAAGTAAGCAATAACAAATGGGCAACTCAAGACCTGTAGTAGTACCTACAGTAAAAGGTATTTTGAAAATTAGAATGGTTCAACAATGGGGAATCATCAGAAAATATAGACAATAGTCATAGTAGATGAGAAAATTTTATGATCTTAAGATACAAATGTGTTGAATTTTGTGTTATTGAAGTGATTTCTCTCACCAATATGCTAATGGATCCATTAAGCTTAAAACAGTTCTGGGGTAGTTTCAGTCAATGTGGTCCAATAACTGTTTAATAAGGATCAAGTAAGACTAAAATAAAAGAAAATTTTTGAGTGTATACTTTTTTTTTAGATAGGTGAAAATATATCTTTATTTGCCTTTTAAAAGAAGTTAATGAGCATTTATTAAGTATCTTCTAAGTGTCAGAAACTGTGCTAAACACTGGGATAAAAGAAAGACAACAAATATCCCCTTCTCTCAAGGAGCCCACAGTTTAATTAAGTAGACAACATGCCCTGCTTGACTTTTCCACTCCATGGAAAAAGATACTGTCGTGCTGGGTATTGCCTGACATCTTCCCCCTGCCCCTTTGCACCCCACTCACTTTGCTGCTTCTTTTTGCATGCTATCTCTCTTCCTTCATTGTAAGCTCCTAGAGGGCAGGGACTATTTCCTTTTTTTAATAATCATTATCCTCAGGGCTTAGCACAGTGCCTGGCACATAATAGAAACTTAATAAATATTTATTAGATTGTATTGATTGACTAGAGAGAATGAACAGTAATTTGTTGGCCACTTTTTAAGTCTACTAACAAGCTCGCTACGGTGGAGTTCTGGTTTCACTTTCCTTACCCTTTGTGTCAAGAGATTTGCTCCTTAATTTTGATGCTGAGAGAGACTTGGTTTATATTTAACCCAAAGGTGGCATTTACCACTACAAAGACTCTTCATCATATCAGAACTAAATAATGTACTGCGCCTTTATCTGAAAAGTCTAACTCCCATATGAGAAACAAAGCTGAATTTTGCTTTCACCTAATTGTGAATGATTTAGTAAAAACAAACAAACCCAAAATGTTAACACTCATAAATCAAAAAACATAACAAATTACAGAAGTCTGCCTTTTAGTTTTACAAGGAAACAAGCATATGAAATGTGGGAGCTTTCAGTAAAAAGAATATCACATTAAATCCATTTTTTTTTTATAAGCTGAGATAGTGTTTTGTTTTTCCCTAGCACTAGAAGTTTAGCTGCAGGAGACAGATTTAAAATTTGAAACACCCTTTGCCATTCCAACTTAACACTGAGGTAGAAATGATGGAGTAGGAACCCCCATGAAGACAAGGACAGCGGGTGTGCCATGTTCTTCATACCATAGCCACAAGCATCTTGTCCCTTTGGAATGAATGTTCTTTCTCCTTCTGCCTTATAGCTAGTACTGGGCTGGCTCCCCAGTGATAAACTACTCCTATGCAAAGAGAAAAATTACTTTGGAGAGAATGAAAAATGGACTAGGATAAGAACAAAGATCTTACTTTGCTTGTGCTTTACCTCTCATTGTCAAAATTATACAACTAAAAATAGGAAGTCAACAAACAAATGAGGGAGAAAATGTAAAAATAGGGATTCTATTATTTCAGTTCACTGGAATATTAGTCAGGAGACATCTCTGTAGGGAACCTTCTATTATGTTTAGATTGGATTTATGCTGACCTATTATCAGACATTACATTATTTGTATATTGTATATAAAAACTATACTGCTCCTTGATAATGAAATCATATTTAATTTCATATGCCAGATTGTGTATATTCAATTGTCGTATTTTTCTAGTCCTTTCCTACTCTTTAGGACTCTATTTGAGGTTTTCTTGACAAAGATAAAAGGAGTGGTTTGCCATTTCCTTCTCCATCTCATTTTATAGATGAGGAAACTAGGGAAAACAAGATTCAGCGACTTGCCCAAACTCACAATATGTATGGGTTTCAGGTCAGATTTGAACTCAGGAAAACAGTTTTCTTAACTCCAGATCTGGTACTCTATGCACTGTGCTATCTGGTTGCCCTAGAATGATGTATCTACAATACATATATACTACATGGATACATTATCATGCACAAATATAAATATATAGATGTACACATATGTGTATATGTTTATATAATATGTATAATTTCCACTTAGCTATAACCAGGTTCCTCACTTCACAAAAGTATTCTTCATTCATTAGAATTCAACAGCTACTTAGAGTGCCTGCCATTTACAAAATGTTAGGTGATACCTGAGATATAAAGCTGAATGAACCCTATTCTCTTTTAAGGAACTTAGAATAAAAAAGGGGGGCTGTCAGAAGGTATCTCGGGTATAAAACAGAACATGATACTTGCCATAGGAGAAACATCAATAAAAACCTATGAGTATTTGCAGAAAGGAGAGATAATGTGCAGCTCTGGATGAAAGATGGAGCCATGTAAATGGCAGCATTTCATCAGGGACTTAAAGAATGAGTTTTTAGAAGGTGGAAATATAGCAGGAGGTCCTTTTTTGTGGAAGGACAGCATAAGTGAAGAAATGGAAGACACGGAAAGAAGAAGAAAGTCCCAAAGTATATTCAGGTTATCATATACAACTTAATTTTGCTGGAGTCAGAGTACATGTAACTGAATGCCAGTAAATAATATATTTGTAGATAAGTTACGACAATATCATCTTGGACAATGTTGGATAACAGATTGAGATAAACCTGATGTAATCATTCATACAGGCAGGAAATATAGAATGAGGGAGGTCACAGTCTAACTGATTTCTGCCCTTGTCAAACCATATGTGGATTATTACATGATGTTCTGTATGCCCTGTTTTATTAAGAACATGGACAAAAATTGAGGGCAATCAGAGGAGTGGGGGACTAGAAAATATATAGCATTTACAGGTCTTAAACAGGAGTATGTTATTAACCTATAACAACCAGTTCTCTAGGAAAAATACATATATCAGACCTTTAAATTTAATTTTTATTATTAATATTTTCTCCATCATAAATGGAGTTTATCCATTTAAAGTTTAAGTTTAGGACATCAAGAAACAAAAAATATCAAGCCTGGATTTGCGGCATTTTCCAATTTCTAAGCTGTAAGTGCTCATACTGAAAATTTAACAATCAGCTCTCTTGAAAGCTGGTATAATCTTATTCCATTAAAATGCTGAATAAGTATTAAATAAAGGAACAAAGAATATTTAGGCTGGAGGAGGGAACATTTGAGAAGTGAAAGGACACAATATAAGTGTCTTGAAATATATGAAAAAGTTATTATATCTGTGTTAGGCAAGAATTTTTCTACTAGGACCCTATAGATAGAAGAACCAGGAGCAATGAATAGATACTGTAGAGAGGCAAGTTCTTGTCTCTCAAATTTAGGGGAAAATAGACAAAGACAAAAACAAAATGTTCTATCAAAAGACAGGAAGATTTTATCTGAGAATGTAGTACATTCTCTTATTAAGTGGAAGTTTTAAAATAGGAACTCTTTGATAACATGTCAGGGAAATTATGGAAAGATATATTATTTTTTATCAGGTACAGGCTAAATTAGATGGCTTCTGAGGGCCCTTCCATTTTTTAAATATTTCACCTGCACATTGTTTTTAGGAAAGGAAATAAGTTTTGAGCCTACTTTCTTATAGAATGAAGTAGTATTGGGGAGGCTATCTCCCCAATATATTAAAAGAAATGTTTGTGCCTCTATATTGGTATATCTTTGAAGTAAATACACTTTTTAAAAGCTCAGAGATGTTAAGCAAGTTGCTAGTCGTGCTCCTTACAACGGGGACTTGAACAGATGGCATTAGAGAAGAAAAACTACCTTTTAAGTGTACCCTCTAAGAACTCCTAAGGGCAGATGCAGCAGACCGGCTCTAGGGGAGTGAGACAAATTATATTTGTGGAACAACATATCAATAAGCTATCCAGAGTGACAATTCTAGCAAATAGTTGGAAATACAGAAATGAAACTTTGGAAAGAGATTTTAATTGGACATATAGATTTGAGAATTATCTTCATAGAGGTAATAGCTAGGATAACTTTGTTAATCTATTAGATGGGATTCATGAAAGCGTGAATAGGCATGTATTTAATTGAATGACCTCTATGATTCTATCAATTCTAAAATGCTTTGATTCCATAAGTGGATAAATTCAACAAAGAATGGTGGACAGAGAAAAGAGAATAGAGCTGATAATTTAATTTAATCATCATAAGCTATACCTTTTTTTCTTTATGTCATTATTTCAATGTTCTCTTTGATCCACTTAATATGGATTATAGGATCACAGATTTAGGCTTGAAATGGAGTTTGGAGAGGATCACATCCAACTCCCTCATTATATAGATGAGAAAAATGGGGTATATGATAAAGGATATTTTAAGTCTAAATGAACTGTGATGGGGGAAAAGTCAGATTTATATTTAC
The DNA here is from genome assembly GCF_016433145.1 of Gracilinanus agilis. Lineage (NCBI taxonomy): Eukaryota > Metazoa > Chordata > Mammalia > Didelphimorphia > Didelphidae > Gracilinanus > Gracilinanus agilis. Next base: position 570,997,642 of record NC_058132.1, on the reverse strand, counting down.
AATACTAAATTCATGGTTTATGCTATATGCTAAATTGAATAAATGATGTTCAATTCTCAAACATATGATACTCATACTTTTCATTTATTAGAGGTAAGTGTTGGTTTTGTCCAATGACTCTGTGCTTAAAATATCATAAGGAAAGAATAATTATTTTCTCTTTATTTTATCACAAGTTGGGGAAAATAAAATATTGATGTTACTGACCTACCAACAGAAGAGTACATACTTTCACCTGTTTTTTTTTCCAGTAGTGGCAGTGGTTTTGAACTAATCCATTCATTTTCTCAAATGCAGAGCACTTTTAATCTATACTATGTATTACGGAGGGGTTTTGTTCAGTGTTAGGAGTGCCTTTTATGATTCTGAAATAGAGCAGAGCTAAATAGCCAGCAGAAAAATAGTAGACAAGAGTGAGGAGAGGCTATATTCTTTAAAAATATATTAATACAAAGAAGTACTTATGGCCCTCCAAAATGCCCAAGGATCTTCAACAACAGTTCAGTGATAGTAGGGGAAAATGCAAGACTTATTCTTGTGGCTTTATGTCAAGAAGAAATTAAATGAAACAGATTTTTGAATAACATTTATATATTGATGCTATTTTATAAATTCTTAAAAACCTGATGTTCAAAAGTATATACACGATGTACTCTGTATGTTGGTAACTTAATGAGTCTTATTCAAATCTTTGAAGGTTAGAAAAAGGTATTTTTAGCAAGTGCTTAAATATGAAATGCAATATAGTTCTTCTTTATCCATGTATCCATTTTGTTTTCTGGGATCTTGTCCCTTAGACCTCAAAATGGTCATTTTTCAAATTCAAAATTCTATAATCATTTTAGAAATTAATATTGTTAATTTTAGGCATGTGGATATAATTAATCACTTTTAAATTATGATAATTCTTAGGCATTTCTTAAAGTTCTCTAACATTGGCCAATCTTGTCCATTGCTCATGTATAGCATTAAAAAAAAGTTTTTCTTTGTAGCTAAAAAGGGTATGGCATACCTATTAGACAAGTGTACCTTTATTGTAGATACCTTTCTCCCCTTGGAAATACTCATTGCAATAAAAACAAGAAGGTAACTTATTTGAAGATAAAGCATTATAAAGAAATGCCAAGTAGGTCAACTAATAAATATACCTAAAATTAATAAAATACCCCAATAGTCACGATATAATATTTGGATTTCTTCCCATGATTGAAAGGCACTTTAAGGTACTGTGATTGCTATTAATTTGGCTTTAACTCAGAGATATGGTGAGGTTCAAAGGAGATAACCCAAATAAAGCACTTTGTAATATTAAAGAGCTATATAAACACCTGGTTTGATTATTATAGTCTCTAGTACTGTGATGACTATTTCCACCCTACTGATAAACTCAAGTAATGTTTATAGAGCAATAAGTGGTGTTATTGCTGTCCTTTGGTCATGTCCAACTCTTCATGACCTCATGCTCTCTACTTTCCATGGGGTTTTCTTGGCCAACATATGAGAGTACTTTGCTATTTCCTTCTCCAAAGAAATAAGAGACATGTTGGTAAATATTTAAGAACCAAGCTCTATGGAAAACAAAAAAAAATTATGCACACACACTTTAAGTTGAATCTTCATTGTAAGAATTTTCTCTCACTTTCTTAAAACTAGACCAGTGGTGTCAAGCTCAAATAGAAAATGGGCCACTAAAGGTACATTATAGACCCTGTGGGCCTGTTAACCTAGAAAACCATGCATCAAAATTATTTATTTTAGATTGTATTTAATTTTTTTGAATATTTCCCAATTTCATTTTAGTCTTTTTTGGTAGATTGTTCTAGACCAGTGGTTCTCAAACTTTTTTGGCCTTTGGTCTAAACCAGTGGTTCCCAAACTTTTGTGGCCTATCGTCCCCTTTCTAGAAAAAAATATTACTCAGCCCCCTGGAAATTATTTTTTTTAATTTTAATAGCAATTAATAGGAAAGATAAATGCACCTGTGGCCATCACCACTCTCCTAGATTGCCGCAGCTCCCACCAGAGGGCAGTAGCACCCCCTTTGGGAATCACTGGTCTAAACCATCAACAAAACAATCAAGGCCAGATTTGTAGAAATTATAGATTTCTGAAGCTTAAATGCTCATACTGAAAATTTAACAATGAGCTCTTACAAGCTGTTAGAGCTTACTCCAGCACGTTCTTGTTCTGGTCCATTTTTTTTAAAATATGGTATATTGAATAATCATTGGAATTTTGGAAGAAGAAGAGACTGTAAAGTTTTTATTCTGCCATTAACTCACTTTTTCAGGTTTGGCAAGGCGCATAACTTCTTGAAACTTAAGGTTTTTGATCTATAAAATTAGGATAATAATACCTTCCCTGGCTCCCTCAGAGGCTTATTGCAAGGAGCAAATGAGATAGCATATGTATAAGTGCTTTGTAAACTGCTACACAATTGTATAGCTATTACTGAAACTGAATGCCAAGAATGGAATTATTAGTACTGAATCTGAATTATTTTAGCATTTAGAGATTGCAAATAAATATACTACTTATGTAGTACCCTGACATCTATCAAAAATGGGAAGTAATTAGATTTTCGAAAGTGTAGCTATATTTTTGGTTGAAAGCAAACATATTTCATGATAATGTACAAACCATAATGAATCAAATTCCCCAAAGAGAAGATCTAATTCCAAAAGTTTTTGGCATAAATGTCACCTGATATTCATACTAAATATGTAATTTCATTGCTCTTACCCTAACGGATTGATATAAAGTTTAAAATGGTTAATGATCAGCACAAGAAGTCCCAAGTTATAAGCTACTCACTAATATTTTATACACATGGAGGTACTGTATCTCCCCCAAAATGATTTAAAACATTTTAATGCTTGTTTGCTTGAAGCATTTTGTAAGCCAATGAACAAGACAAAAAAAAAATGGAACAAACATTCCCTTTTAAAATGTCAAGCTTAATGGCAGGTGAGTACTTTATTTTTCCACTTTAATTTGCAGTGAAAGGTGTGGGGTGTTTTCTCTGTGTTAAAACATTATCTGCCCTCTAGCTAAGTTAGCTTCTGTGAAAATGAGATCCTGACCACCGGGCTGATGGATGCACACATAACTGACTTGCTCAATTCTAATTTAATTCTGGAAATCTATCCCCTTTATGACTTTAATTTTTCTGACATGAAAACTTTTCTATCTTTTGGATCTGGTAGTTGCTACAAAACAACAGAAGTATTCTCTTGGTGAAAGGAAGGAGAAATGTAGTAAAAAAAAAAGTAGCTATAAACAAACCTGCAAAACCAATTTTCACATTGGCAGAGAGGGAAAAAAAAATCATGAGAATTCCAAATGGCCATGTCTTGAAATCAATGGCAGGGCCTTGGCAGGGGAAGGCTAGAAATTATTAATGAAAACTTTTACCACAAAGACATGCAGCTTCAAACATAAGTATCTTCTAGTTTCAGGCTGTGCATGAGTGTGTCTACATACAGGCAAAAGTATAAAAGAGCAGTATACAGCCATGGTCTAAATTGTTGACGTCTACGTACTAAAACATTTGTTCAGCTTGGAGGCTGGTAGAAGCCAATACACAGAAACACCATTCTCACTGACTGACAAATTTCTGGGAAAATTTTCAAGTAAGGAGTTTTTCTACTAAAAGAAAAATTTAGCTAAATGAATTCTAAACTAAACTAAACAAAACTAAACTCTTTGATAGCTAAACTCTGTGTTATGACTCTGAGGTTGTTCCTGCCTTTGTTGCTCAGTTTTCCCTTTTGTAAAATAGTGATTTGTTGCTACTTACTATGAACTACTCAGAGATTCTCTGAGAAATTTTGAGCTCAAATGTGTAAAGTTCACAGAGCTATTCAGAAGAAAGATGCTCTACAAATAAAAAGTTAAATTATTATTTTCCTAGGCTGTTAATTTTATTCATTGCTTTCTTCAAGCATGGAAGAACAATAAAAATTCATACATTTTAATTTTTCCTCTGTTTCTCCTATTCTTGATTCTATTCTTTAATTTGTGTTGACTTAAATAGGGCATTTGGTAGACTATGAAAGTGATTCAAACCATATTCTGGATATGTTTTACAAATGGTGAGTTGTTTTGTAAGCAGTGGTTCTATCTTATATAATTCTTTGGGTTTTTCGACTCTTTATATGACTCTTCACCAATATATACAAGAGGCTTTTATTTCTCTGGCTGTCAGTTTCATTTTCCCTTGAGATCTGCTGATATCTTCTACCCACTTGAAAATCTGTTATTCCTTGGGTATAAAACCTAGTCAGGTAGACTCCAGTCTTCGTGTTTCTATGTCATCAAAAAGAAAATATACATATACATACATATTTTCTAGGCAATAATGGGAAGAGTAAAAAGAAAAAAAAAAGGTCTCACTGTTCTTAAAACCTTACAATCTAATCTAATAGAAGAAATGAAAATTATAATGATAAGTACCCCCAAATGGCAAAAATAAGGTGTTATTAAAGTTCCAAATAGAGAAATATCATATAATCAAGCAGATATGGGCTTCATAAGAGACATAGCACGAGAAATGAGTTTTCAAAGATGGATAGAAAGTGAGAAAGTGGAGAATGGATAGGGATGACCTATTGTATTTCAGACATAAAAAAATGTCAGGCAAAACCATGATCACGTGCAAAATGTGATTAGTTTTATTAAACTGGCCCATGAACTCCATGAAGAAGAGCAGAGTGAATTAAATAAGGTTGCAAAGATAGCTGAGGCTAGTTAGTGGAAAGCTTTGAATATTGGACGAAGGGATTTTTTGCTGCTGAATGAAATCTTGCTAAGGCCCTTAGAAATGTGTTGTCCTCTCCATTAAACTTAATGTCAGGTTCTTTATTTACTAATACCAAAACATGAAGGTTGGATTTAGATGATATCCAAGTTTCTGAGCTTTCCTAAAATCTGGGCAAATAAATAGATTTATCATTTTCTCCCAAATCCTGTTCATTAAATTAACTAATGAAAAATATTGATACCATTTGTTTTTAAATCCTACTCATTTCTTCCATATCTTCCCTCTTCTGTAACAAAGAAAAACAATTAAATAAAACCAGCCCTGCTATGTCTAGAAGCACATGGAACACTCCATGTAAATATTTTCTGGCACAGACCATCTATTTTTTACGCAATGGAATAGGTTAAAGAAGAATCATTCCTTCTCTCAGTGGTACAGCTTTACTGGATAACAAATACCATAAATCCTTAAATAGGGACTTGATTTGGTACAGAACTGAAGTGTAATGAAGCAAACCTAGAGGTTCCACCAAACTCTAGAGAAAAACATGTATGCTTAAAATACATTTTTCATTCTTTCTTCCTGAAAGCTGCATAAGTTATAGATGTCCATTTCTACTGGACAGTCTCCAATCAACCTAAGAAAACAGACTAGAGGGCTCCCTTCCCTTTAGCTATTAGGAGGGCAGATAACCAACAACCTCTTACCTTGAAGTAGAGAACTGAAATCTCTGTAGTTAGAGAAATTCTTTAAAAGTTAACTTGCATCTAAAAAGAAATGCTTGGACAAAAAAAAATTGAAATGAATCTGAATGTATAGAAAGTTAAATATTCATATTTTCTGCCAATTCTTATAGTCTTATTGAAGTCAGAAAAGAAGTCCCATTCATTTTGGAGCTTCTGGCTAAATTTAACTTCTGGCCAAATTTACTTTGCAAAATCTCATTGTAGATTCTAAAGTGTAAAGGCAAGGGCTATTACTACTATTCCACTATATTTAGGAATGAGCTGAAAGGCTAATAAATAATGGGCATTTTTAACACAAAGTGAACAAAAAATAATGAAAACTAAAAGAAAATTTGCCACTCATTAGCCATTGTTGAACATTAGGGCCCATCCAGGTTTACAAAGGCAGAGTATTTGACCACCTAATTGGTATGGGTATATGGTTGTCATGAGGGTCCTTTTGTCCTACTTTTATACTTCCCAAACCTTAAAAACCTATCCACCAGTTCAATAGTGCCTGAAATTCCATTTGTCTCCACTTCCATCCCCCCTTAGGAGAAAACAATGTCACATAAATGAATAAAGGACTAAGCTCTATTTTTGCTTCTCTCTTATCAGCTGCTTGCAGAAGGTGAAGATTCCAGTTCACCCCCAGTGAAGGTGCCATGAATGGAACTGATAAGAAGGGCTTTCCTTTCCTTTCCTCAGTCTCTCTCTCTCTCTGTCTCTCTCTGTCTGTCTCTCTCTGTCTCTCTGTCTCTCCTCTCTTTTTCTTTTACTCTATGTCTGAGAAATATGTCTCAGAGTATTTGTTGTATTATTGGTCCTCAATGTTTCAGGTATTGGAGATGATCTTTTAAGACCATGACTTTCATTAAGGATGAGCCAAGATCATAAGTAAGATGCCATAGTTGACTAATCAGCTAGTCTGCCTGCCAGAAAAACCCTGAAAAACCCTAGGTGTTTGGAGTCAAAGTTGCAGGGGGAATGGTGGACTTGGAAATAATAGGACTATTCTCAATGAGAAATGAGCTAAGTCATGAACCTCATCTGCTCTCCTCTCAGGAGATTGAGGTGATAGAGGGGGAGATGAGGATTATACCTCTCATGTGTTCAGAGAGAAATTTTATATCTATGATTATATTATGTAATTTAATATACTTTGAATATTCTTCATTTTGAAGTAAATATTTCTATATAAAAGCTGGAAGAATAAAAAGAGTAAAAGAACAACTTAATTACTTTTCTATTTGAAAACAGATTTTGGTCAAAGGGAAGCAGTGTCCGAAGTTACTGGAAGTTTGAGAGATACTGAGGGATGAAGATCCGCAGATAGTGGTAAAGAGTGTACACAGTGGAATGCTGGGCACTCAAAGACCATCCAACCTGCCACTTACCAATTTTCCTTTTGATAAATATAGATACATATAAACTTGATTTTATCACTTCAAATATAAATCAGGAATATACTAGTGAACACAAATTATAGGAGAAATTAATGTGAAAAGCTAATTTTCTCACACCAAGGTAAATGATTTTATAAAATAAATGAAAGTGCAAGTAAAGACAAGAAGTTAACAACAAAAACTGTTGAACCCAAATTACTCAGTTGATTTCAATGTTTTCTTCTAGGCTTAGAAACTAAAAAAATAATGCCACAATACCCACTTGAGAAAGGTAAAGCCAAACCTTGTTACTCAACAGTTTCAGAACTCATCGAATTTGATATTTAATGCATTTCAACAAGAATAAATTGTCGAAGTATTCAGTGTTGGCTTGGTACTCTGATGTGCTTGTTAGAACTTGTTGGCATCCTGATCTCAGGTTTGGGAAGCATATGCTAGCTGCAGCCAAAACAAAGACTCATCTGTTAGTCCAGAAGCATAAAGACAAAGCTCAACACCTAGGAGCTACAGGAACTTCAAAGGGAGCAGCAATAGCTAGTGGCATGGGAATTTTCTTCAGATGAGCAGGAGGCAAAGGAGAATGTCCTCACTGCATTCATCAAGGAAATGTGTGCAAAATGGATGGAAGTGCAGAACTTTGTTGAAAAATATCACCTTGATATATAGTTTTAACAAGCAGAACTGTAAATTTGTTAAGTAACAGACCATTTTTCCATCTTAGAAGAATTTCAAATGCAGACAGAGACAAACATCATTGTATAGGTTTTTTGGTGAAGCTTACATCTGGTGAATCTCAAGCACAGTTCAAAGGTGATAAGGGAGAGAAAAGAGAAAGATTTCCAGAAGGGCAATTGCCCCCAGATATTATGGAAGGGGACTCCTCTTCCAGGTAATAACATTTCTCCTCCCTATCATCCTGTTAGGCCATGGACTCCATTCAATACAGTTAAAATTAAATTAAAATTATTTTATATTATGTAATTTTTTATTTATGGCCATGTAACTGTTTATTTAATAAAATACAGTTTCATTATTGCTTATAATGCCTTATAAAAATCTGGTTTTTCTGGGTGTCTGAACAGATTACTTCTATTATTACTTATGGGAAAATTCATTTGATAGTCCAACTTTTTGGTACTTGACCTGCCTTCTGGAATGAATTAATGATGAGTGCCAAGGTATCACTGTATAATGTTAAGAGAGCGAAGGAGACAAAACTTAAGTCATAAAATAAATCAAATATGCCATCCAATTCATGTGTAAATAGTAAGCTGATTAGTTAATACTCTAGTGCAAAGCCCATTACACAAAAATTAACAGAGTTTCTATGACTCCCTCAAGCATCCCATGCTTGACCACATTAATACTGCCTTCATCCTTAAGAGATACTAAGCATTAATGACATTAGCAATTATAGAAATACTGTGGCATGCCATTAGCTGGATTAATGTTTCTTAAATGGTAGCATCTGCAAATACAGCTTGAAATAAAAACACACACATCCACATCCCTAGATGAGATGGCTGACACATGGCTGCTGACACTTGAATGGGATGCTTTGTCAGACTTGCACAAAAATGCAGATGAATTGCAAGGAAAGAAAACGAAGAAATTCAAAGGCTTTCTTGATTGCCTTCTTTAAAATGCCAAGAACTTAAGCTGGCCTTTCTTATCTTCCACTACACGCATGTGACACTTTAGGAGGTCTTTCTTATTGTACTATAATTCAGTGATTGTTCCAGCCCTGTGCTCCATGCCTTCCTTCCAAAGGGCAGCATGAGATATATAATTCTGGTAATGAACAGCTGCATAATTTAAGGGTCGAACTAGTAGGGCACTGTTCCTTATTTGTGTTGCTCTAGCAGTTGCCAAGATATTCCAAGCCTATTTAGGAATACAATTTTTTGACTGCTTTATTTCTCACAGATGATATATGTTGGGATTTGGTTGTGTTCCAGAAAGTGAATTTTATCAGCAGAAGTACCAGAGCAAGCTTTTCTCTCATTTTACTCCAAAGGGCAACAGCAGTGAGCTATAATGAGGTAATTTTTTTTTCCAGCCATGCACATTCTGTGTTCTATCAGGCACAGTTGTTTAAACCTAGTACTACTGTCCCTTTCCAAAGCATGATAGACTCAATCACAGGGCTATCAAAGGCATTTCTCCCAACATCCCTCTAACACAAGGCCAATCTTTCCCACGTTATAAAGGTCCTGGTATCGAGGCCCTTCAAGATGAAAGCTGCACACTGATTAATCAGTTGCTTTTTTATTCCATCTTGGCAAGTATTCCTTGTTTGTAAATACAAGGTTTACCCTGAATTTCCTGTAAACTAAGGAGCATAAGGCTGGTTTGGCCTATGTTCATAGAGCAAGAAAGCTGCCTGCTGTTGAATCCACAGAGATGTTCTATATTTCCTATCATAAATACTCCTTCCAGGTGTCCTGTAGCATTTATTGAGAATGACTTTGTCTAAAAAAATGTCATTTCATAATGATCTAGCAGCATAAAAGTCTCTTATTTTATTTCTTCAGTTTCTTTTCTCTCTTTCACTCTAATACTCTTGTCATTTGCTCAGAGGACTCCCTTGTACAATTTGGGATGTTCAAGAGGTTCACCATGCTTTCAGGAATGGAGGGAGGATAAAATACAACATGATAGCTATCTTGCAGTGAAAATATCACAAATTAAAATATCCTTTTTCTCAAAAAGGGGATTAGGGTACTTCCTCTCTTGTCAGATGGTAAATAGCTAATGGAAAACCACCACCACAACAAAGATGTGACAGACCAAGTAAATTAGAAATTGTCTGCAAACTGGCAGGCATTGTGGTTCACTGATGAACCAAATTACTTTCAGGCAGTTTGGCACAACTCCATTTGTCACACTTACAATGCTAAGCCAAACGTATTCAATTAATATGGAGTATTTCCCTTTTCTTGAAGAGGAGCAAAACTGCAAACAATGATGACTGTACTCAGCTCACATTCTTAAGTGCTGAATGTGTTACATGAGGGGTTTAAATATATATATATATATATTCATATATATGTGTGTGTGTATGCATGTATGTAAATATACATACATATACTCATGACCTAATAATATACATTGTGCTTTAAATATCATTTGCCTTTGGTTATTATTTATGTCAAGAGTACAATCATTGAAATATTTACATCTAATTTGTTTTTTTCTCTAAATACCTTGTATCTCCCTTGTTATACAGTATTTAAACTACCAGAACAAAGTATGTATGTGTGAAAAATGTGCTTGCTAAAATATCCACTCACATGAAAAGTTTGAAACTATTCCCCCTGATGTCCCAATTTCAAAAGCTGGGTGAAGAGGCTTATTTTGTCGGTAGCAAATCCTTCATGAATCAATATCAGTTTTTGACACTATTATATAAATCCATCCATCACAGTGTGGCGATAACAGCTATGCTTTCACTATGACCAGTGTTGGTTTATGCTTCCTGAATTATTGGAAGCAGACTTGCAGCAGGTTAGTACCAGGGGAGGGAGACAGAGATCAAATTTATAGAGCTATATAGTTCTACCATTGATAGGACTGGAATGAGCACAGTACAGTAGGGCAGGCATTGGACTGAGAGTCAGAAGACATGGGTTCTAGTCCCAGCTCTGTCATCAAACTGACTATATATCATTTACTCTATGTGGATTTCACTTTCCTAACTGAAAAAATAAGAAAATTGGAGGAGATGTTTATCATTTAGTACCTATGTGACTCAAAGTCTCAAAGCAATTCATAGTCAAACATCCCTAAAAATTAGTTTTCTTAGTTCTAAAATACGAGCACTGGACTAAATATACTTTGAGGGCTCTTCTAGATCCAAATCTATGATCTAAAATAGGATGAATCACAAATACCTGAACAAATATTTCCACGATTTTTAATTAAGTCAACTGAAGTCAATATGAAAGGAAAGAGCAATAATAAAAACACTAATATGATAACATCATTATATTGTCTCTCCCAATTTAAAGCATTTTATTACGGTGGGCTTGCCATGTAAGGACAATCACTTCAACTTCTTTAGTTCATGATGGCACTTATGGAAATGCATTAATATGGTTCCTGTATTTTTAATAGCCTTCAGCTCAGAATTTGAGTCATCCTGTACAGATAATTTCAGCTCAGAATTTGAGTCATCCTGTACAGATAATTTAACCTACTTCAATTACAGTTACTTTATCTGATCAATTATAATATTGGGAATGGGTTTTTTTAATTTATCAATTTACCCCAATAATTTCTCTTTCTGGTTCTAATATTCTATGAGAATAAATAATATTACAGAGCCCTGAAAGACTTAAAGACACTTTCTAAAATTTCATCAGATCATAGATTTTAAATTGGAAAGGATCTGAGATGAAACTGAGTCCAACAGCGCTACAGATAGGTAAACTTGTTCAGGGTCTCATAAATAATAAAAATCAGACAGGATTTGAATTCATATCTTCCTTACTTAAAGTCTATCACTATCTACCATGCCAAAATTTCATAACAGGCAAAAAGGTTCATCCTTAGAGGAGAATTTGCTGGACCAACAAGCAAATTAAAAACATTTTCTAAGAACTTGGCTTATTCTGTTGTATACTAAGAAAGTCACACTAAAGCTCTGATTTTAATTGCTATGTGGAATCAACAGATAAGTGAAACAGGTAAAATATGTGTGTGTGTGGTGAGAATTTAATTAGTAGCTTCATGTAAAAATGCATCTAGACATATAATGATCAATTGCTCAACAAACCTATATTATGTACCACATATAGCACATAATATATGCAATAAATCTATATTTAAATATACTCTGTATTTTAAGGATCTCTGATTTAAATAGCATATTATTATCCCCACAAAAGATCACAAACTGCTTCTAGTTCATAAACCAATATTGGCCAACTTTTATTGATGAGCCTTTCTTAACTTAAACTAGTCCTCAGAAGAAAGACATAGAGTCGTGAAAGCCCCTATCAAACAAAGCTTTTCCTGTTTGGTAGGATCTGCTAAATCTTTCATTCTGTTGTTATGGTATTCAAGGACTCTAGTTCACTTCCATGACACAATGAAAATGTGGAAAGGGCTTTAGTAAAAGATATATAATGTATGAAATATAATCCACACATATTTTAAATATAAAATATCTCAAATAACATACATCTCAGGTTTATAAACTTTCAGAGTACAAATACAGGTAAATGCATAAAATCAGTCCAAGTAATTTGGTCATATATGTCAAGCATCTGTTATCTGAAATGTACTGTGTTAGACACAGGGTATATAATGATGAAGATCGAGTCAACTCTTGTCTTAATATGGTTTACATGGATTTTCACTTAAATGCTTACCCCATGAAAAGAAAGTCTCCATGTTTGATTTTACAAAAAAGCAATTTTTCACAATGTCAATAATATTATGTCATAGCAGAGAAGACTAACAAAATAGGTTCTTGACTGTATCTTTCTCCTGAGCTTCTTTATAACATATTCAAATGTCAAAAGGACATTTCCATTTGAATATCTTGCTTGAGTCCTAAATTCAATGTTTCCAGAATGAAGTCTTCAATATTTTGCCCCAGACCTCTTCTTTCTTTTTATAACTGACAATGATACCATTCTTATTCTCTGCTTGTAACATTGGAATCATTTTAATTTTTTTTTCTTGTTTGTTTCCATATGGCAGAGTAGTCAACATTAGAACTCAAAAGAGTGGCTATTTATTTTTTATTATAATTATAATAACAATTCCCTTGTTTAGGGATGCAAAGGAGAGGCAAATATGTTTGTATATTATTAAATAAAATAAATTGCTACAATTTTGGTTAGGTATTATATTTCTTTTTTTTTTAAACCCTTGTACTTCGGTGTATTGTCTCATAGGTGGAAGAGTGGTAAGGGTGGGCAATGGGGGTCAAGTGACTTGCCCAGGGTCACACAGCTGGGAAGTGGCTGAGGCCGGGTTTGAACCTAGGACCTCCTGTCTCTAGGCACCCAGCTGCCCCCAGGTATTATATTTCTGACTATTTTTTAAAGGCCTCACTGAGCAAGGCATCCATTAGAGCTACATGTAAGTACTTGATAAAGAGCTTTGAAAAATTCATATAGGTAAACAATATGTGCCTTCAATCTGTGATACCTTTCAAGGTTAAATACAAGAGGGGCTAGTCTACTTTTCACTATCAAACAATTGTGATGCACAAAAACCTGAAGGCATAGATTTTAAAATCAGAGATGAAGATGACAACTTAGAAGCAGAGCTCTCTCAAGTATAAGATCATGGAACAAACCCAATCTTGGGTTTTCCACCTTTTCTATGGATCTAGTACTTTATGTCAGAGTGTGATTTCATTGGTCAATGAGATGTGGCACTTGAGGAACTAAACTAGCCAAAGGGGGCAAAGGGGGAGAGAGAGAGAGAGAGAGAGAGAGAGAGAGAGAGAGAGAGAGAGAGAGAGAGAGAGAGAGAGAGA
>NC_058132.1:570967174-570984205 GCF_016433145.1 Gracilinanus agilis | reverse complement strand
GGAGAGAGAGAGAGAGAGAGAGAGAGAGAGAGAGAGAGAGAGAGAGAGAGAGAGAGAGAGAGAGAGAGAGAGAATTTATTATGTGTCAGGCACTGTGCTAATATAAACACACTAAAGACAATCCCTACCCTCGTGAAATTTATATTGGACGGCACAAGACTTTCTGGTGAGGAAATGAAGAAAAATCTAGGTTGATTTGAGGTGTGAGCAATCTTCCTGTAACACATTTCTGCTACTGGGAATTTATTTATATTACAAATTTATCAGATGGATAACTAGGATCACTAACTGAAACAATGTATGATGATCAACTGTGAATGACTTAAATGCCATTAGCAACACAAGGATCCAATACAACTCCTAGGGACTCATGAAGAAAAGGCTATCCACTACCATAGAAGGAATTAATGAATTCTAGATAGATTGAAGTTTACCATCCTTCATTTTATTTCCTCTATGAATTTTTCTCTAGTGTGATATGTATCTTCTTTCACAACATGACAAACATGGAATTATGAATTGTATGATAACACTCACACAACCTATTTCATATGAGCTGCCATTTCTGGGAGGAGGAAAGGAGAGAACATGAATCACAAGAAGTCAGAAAGTGATTATTAAAATGTTATCTACATGTAAAAAAAAGAATAACTAGAATCAAGTTCAAAATCTTGATGCTTACTCCTGACTTTCAGTGTATCTCTAATCTATTTGGGTAATATATAGGTGTTCTTCTCTATTTGTCCCTTAGCTTTCTGGAAAATAATCTCTAAATTCCATACTCAGCATCCTCACTTTACCCTTTGGGTCTTATCAAGTGGAACAAAAGATGAAAAGAATCAGAACCCTAGGTTGTTCATTTCTCTTTTATACAGTAGATTCTTTAAAAAGTATTATTCAAAATTAAATATGAATGTCCAAAAGTTATGTCATATGCAAGAACTAGACTTTTATTACATAATAAAAATAATTACAATTGTTATAAGAGAAAAAATTAAGAATTGGAACTATTGTCCAACAATTAAAAACAGCACTATAATGTTTATTCTGTTCACCATTGTTTTTCTTTTTTCATAGGCTTTCTTTACTCTTTCAATTTTTAAAAGTGATAGTAGACCAATAATGAAGCAGCTTAGTGGAGTACTGAGCCTAATTAGGAAGACCTTAATTCAAATCTGGCCTCAGAACCTTGCTAGCTATTTGACACTGGGTTCTTCATTGGAGAAGGAAATGGCAAAACACTTAAGTATATTGGCCAGGAAAAGTGGACAGAGCATAGATAAAATAAAATACTTTGGAGTAAACCTGTGAAAACAAACCAATGAACTACATGAACATAATAATAAAACACTTTTTACAGAAATAAAGTCAGATCTAAATAAATGGATAAATACTAATTGTTTATGGATGGTCTGGGTCAAAATAATTAAAATGACAATCCTACCTAAACTAATCTACTCATTAAATGACATCTCAATTAAATTACCAAAAATTATTATATTGAGTTAGGAAAAAGAATTAAATTCATTTAGAAAAATAAGAGGTAAAAATATCAAGAAATTACTGGGAAAAATGTAAAGGAAGAAGGAGGTCTAGCAGAGCCAGATTTTAATTTGTATTCTAAAAAAGTAATTATCAAAACTATCTGTACTGGCTAAGAAACAGAAAGGTAGACAAATGGAACAGAATAGATCTATAACAAACAGATGTAAAAGATTATAGTAACCTGATGTTTGATAAAAAACAAATAAGTTGTCTCCTTTCTAAGACAAGTTCTGTCACTTATTGCAGGAATGACTGTATCTTGTAAACTTCAAGCAACCTTCCAAAGTTTGACAAAGGAAGGGAGAAGCCTTCCAAACTTTGTGCTGAGGCACACAGCCATTTTATTGGAATTAAGTTCCAGGTGCATAGGACCAAAATATGAAAAACCACAGGGTGCCTTATATGGAGCCAGTAACTAAGCATGAGGGACAATTCACCTGCTCCCTTACCAGATGCTACCCTTCTCTCTGACCAAAACCTTGAGATGCTGCTTCTGCGGGAACATAAGCTTAAGAGGCCACTAACAGCTTTGGAAAGAGTATTTTCTTTCCAAAACTAGGTAGCCAAGTTCCTAATGTTTTATTGGATGCAAAAAGAACTAAGAATAACAAATTTAGCTTTGGGGCAAAAGGAAAATTGCATTTCAGAGTTATAGGGAAGAGGGGAAAAAGTTCAAACCCCAATGGATAACAGTCTATTCTAGTTATTGAGAGAAACATTTAGCCACATACTTTTGAGAGGCATTAAAAAATAACATAACTTAATTTAATGACCAACATTACACTTTCCAAAAATACACTGAAAGTACTTGGTTATGGACTGGTCCAATAGCCCTGCTAATGGATATTCCCCAAATCTCTGACTCTAAGGGCCAGAACAATCATTAAATTATACTACATGAGAAAGCCTTCCTAAAATATCACATGCATATAGAGGAATAATAGAAAGTAGAGCTTCAGATCTTTGCTCTATGCATACCACCATATCTATAGAGGAAGAAAGAAAGGAAGGAAGCAAGAAAGGGAGTAATGGGCAGAGAAGGAAACAAGAGGGGGAAGAGATTTAATTGTGTCTGTTTTGTTCATGTTCTTTTTCTTGACCTTGGTCAAGGACATAAAAACAATGAAAAGAAAAATCAAATACCCTAAAACAGTTTTGTCAGACTTATAGCTACCTGTAATAGCTTTCAGTATTGTCAGAGCCTTATTCTAAGCAAACAACTAATAATTCTAGTTTTTGTCACTTGAATCTATGTATATTTAAAAGGTTACCTTTTGGGGGCAGCTGGGTAGCTCAGTGGAGTGAGAGTCAGGCCTAGAGACGGGAGGTCCTAGGTTCAAACCCGGCCTTAGCCACTTCCCAGCTGTGTGACCCTGGGCAAGTCACTTGACCCCCATTGCCCACCCTTACCACTCTTCCACCTATGAGACAATATACCGAAGTATAAGGGTTTAAAAAAAAGTTTACCTTTCATTTAATTAAGTTTATGAGCACATGTATTCAACATATGCATTTTATATGTGTTTATGGAAATGAAATAGTTTTGTGGATAAAGTGCCAACCTCAGATTGTAGAAGAATCAAGCTCAAGTCCCATTTCTGAGGCACTATAACTGTGGTCAAGTCATTTAACCTCCCCCCCCCCCCAATGCCTCAGGGTTTTATTACTTAGATTCAGATAAATTAATGTGCATCAGTGGAAGAAGTTTTCATACCAGTGTGTACCTTACACAGATTAAATAAGAGCTTCAGACTGTTTATATACAAATTTCTGTATATAAACACATATACGTGTTGGTATATGTATCTATCTATGTATCTATCTATGTATCTATGTATCTATGTATCTATGTATCTATCTATCTATCTATCTATCTATCTATCTATCTATCTATCTATCTATCTATCTATTTATCTGTGTCTGTCTGTCTATCTATCCATCCATCATCCATCCATCCATCTATCTATCTGTCTGTCTGTCTATCTATCATCCATCTATCTATCTATCTATCTATCTATCTATCTATCTATCTATCTATTTATCTGTGTCTGTCTGTCTATCTATCCATCCATCATCCATCCATCCATCTATCTATCTGTCTGTCTGTCTATCTATCATCCATCTATCTATCTATCTATCTATCTATCTATCTATCTATCTATCTATCTATCTAATCTATCCATCTCCCAGGGAAGGATTTCTGTATCTATCAAAGGAGATTCTATCAGCAGATGCTTTGCAATTTATATAATCTCAGAGTTTGGTAGTACACTAAAAGGTGAAGTGATCTTCCTGTCCAGAGTCACAAGATCAGTATGTCAGATTTGGGACTTGTCTCTAGTTTTTCCTAATATGCCAGCTCAGGTATCTACTATATTATAATATATCATGTAGACAGAGATATTTTATACCCCAACACACACATTATACCAAAGTATGTATACATTAACTTTCAAGAATGTCAAACTTAAATCCACTAGGAACCCAAGCTCCATAGAGTTTGTGTCATTTCCAAAGTCACATAGTATCTGTGTCTTAGACCTGTATCTCCCAGTGCAGAGTCCAGTGCTCTCTGTCTCCTATACCATGCTACTTCTTATTAAGTGATGCTTTTAGATAAGTATTAAAAGATTAGTAAAATAGTTTAAATAGGAATAACATATCTATTAAAACACAACTGAGAAATTATAAACTGTCCTCTTTAAATCGTTCCTTTGCCACATGCTTATTTTTAAAGAATTCATCAATCATAGAATCATGCCATCCCATAATTATTTCCTCCATAACAATATCCTCTTCGATTCATTATGGAGGGCTATATCTTCAGCTATGATGTTCTTCCTACCATTTTACTGATACTATGATAGCACTCAAATGTTGTAATAATGGACCAAGGCAGAAAATTGATCTTATCTATTCAGCTGCCTTGATTTTAGTTCCCAGTTTCAGGAACATGAAGGACTAAAACAAATGACAGTGATCATGAGATCATTTCAGGTAGAAATATATGAAAAATTATCCTCAAAGATTTTTAAAGTATACAATTTTTCTTTTTATTCTTTAAAATGTTAAAAACTGATAAAATGAAAATTTGAGTAACCAGTGAAACACTAGCACAATCAAAATTTAACAGAATGCACATGGTAAGCTCTGGCTCAGAAAAAGAATATTTTCTATCTTATATTTGGAAACAAGATTTATAAATGTTTATACTGGAGACCCTGCAGTGATAGAAGGTGAATGCATCTTAGTAATATTCTATATGCAAATGTGGTTGTACAAAGAATTCCTTTTTGACAGTGATCTTGTAATCACACTTGATTTGTACTTTATATGCTACATTCAAGTTCTGAATTATCAGAGCCAGGGAATAAAAAAATTCTTAATGTATTTCTATTATTAACTGTTCAATGGCATTCAATTTTTAAGTTCTTGTAGAAAAATTTAGGTAAGTGATTTGGTTTCGTATAATTAGATTGATAAGTTCTGTATGTAGCTGGAAACAATTTTATATAACTTTATTATAACTAGTCATTGGGTCCCACTATGTGACACTTTCCTAAGAGAGCACCATTTAGATGAAGAACCTGGAACATACTTTTTCTTTATGTTTCACATAGAATAAAAAAGACCTGAGATCTCAAAATACCAGTCATAAAGCATTTCAAACCTTGAAAATATTTTAGTTCAAGCTATCTTCCTCAGTGCAGTAGTAGGCTAGAGAATTTTAGTACCTATTTAAACTGTTTTGTAATTTTTTTCCTATTGTAGTTCTGACCTTCACAAACAAAATAGACAGAGAGAGAAAGACAGAAAGAAAGAGAGAGAGAAAGAGAGAGAGAGAGAGAAAGGAAATGAGTAGGAGAGAGGAAATATTTAAGACAAGTTTTTAAAAAAAGACAACTATGGATAGAAGTAAAGCTGATTTAATGATTTCATATACGGAATAAATGATAATGTTTCTTATAGGTAAGATAATAAATTAAAGACTTACAATTTATCTTGATGCACTGTTATTACTATTGCTTTTGAATGAAGAACTAAGTGCTTTCTTTTTTCCCCAGTGCCAATCATACATTTTATAAGGGCAGCCTGGCAAGATAGGTTGAGAGCTAACCTCAAATTTAGTGAGTTTTGTGTACAAAACTCAAATCCAACACTTAATGACTGTGTAACACTTAGCAAGTCACTTAATATCTATGCCTCAAGTAACACTCTATGACTACAAGTTGCCCAAAAATGTGCCTATCTTCAATGGGTAGACAGAATTTACTAAGCAAATGAAGTCATGGTTTTAATAGTTAACCTTAACCTTATAGATCCTCTCTTAAATGCATTTTAGTACTTTGGTACTCATGCAACTTTGGTACCCATCATTAATTCACTCCAGAAGATAGGTCAAGTCCAAAAACTTGGGAGTAACAAATGACTTTTCCCCATATGGAATAATGTCAATCGAAATAATTGGTTCCAGACACACAGAAAATGCAGATTTTATATGGTGTTATATGCATTAATGGAGTTGTATTTTACTAAATACACATTAATAAGACGCAGGTATAAAAATTAGATCAAATAAAATAATTTTAACTTAATTTTACTTGTATTGGGATGTGTTCATAGTGTAACAGGATGATGGGGAGGAGAAATGTTATTGTCTGGAAGAGGAGTCCCCTTCCAAAATATCTGAGGGCAACTGCCCTTCAGGAGTTCTTTCTCTTTCTCTTTTCTATTCTTTATAACCACTGAACTGTGTTTGAGATTCACCCAGGTGTAAGCTTCACAAAAAACCTATTCAATGATGTTTGTTTTTATGTTCATTTTAAAATTCTTCTAAATTGGGAAGTGGTCTAGTTGTTTAACAAACTTACAATTCTGCTTGTAGCAAAGAGATATGTTTTTAACAAAGTTCTGTACTTCCACCCATTTTGTACACATTTCCTTGATGAATGAAATGGAGACATCCTTCTCTGCACACTGCTCACCTGAAGAAAATTCCTGTGCCACTAGCTGTTGCTGCATCTTTTGAATTTATTATAGCTCCTCAGTGTTGAGTTACTTTTTATGCTCCTGAACTAATATCTGATTCTTTGTTTCGGCTTGCCCAGGTATATGCTTCCTGAAATCATAATGCCAACAAGTTCTAAAAAGCACATCAAGCGCCAAACATCAAATACTGAGACAATTATTGCTTCCAAAATGTGTTAAATAACAAATTTCATGTGTTTTTTGACTATATACATTTTTAAAGTCACTTGAACCAATGATTATTTTATTAAAGAACTAGATCTACCCTTTATTTTATTTTATTTGGAATAATAATTTTGCTATTTAGTTGTTCTATTTCACAGCATTATTTGGGAACTTATTTTTCCTTTTAAGAAAGTCTGAGACAAACAAAAGAAAACTACATTATAAATGTCTAGTTACATAGACCTGCGAGGGTCCAAGATGATTGATTATACTCATCTACTTAAAGGAAAAGAATGAAAATTTGATAATTTTCCAAGACAACTTGGCAAGTGATTGCCACAATGAAGAAAATGGTATCTGCATTGCTGATAAAGGTTCAACTTGGACTTTGGATGAGGCAAATCAGATCTACAAGTGGGGCTTAGCTCAGTTTGTTGCTTGTCTGTACCATGAAAACATTAGGCAGAGAACTGGAAGCAAACAGAATCAACCACGTTTTTTTCTTCCTCCTGATTACCCACAGTCACATAGTCATAACTGAATGACTGCAGGCTAAGCAGATTTGAATTACTAAAGACCTACCACATAGAGTTTATGTTAAGACTTCAGAACTTCTGCTGCTTGAAAGCTGCATTTCCTTTATCTTTCTCTCTCAGTACTCAAGAGAGTGGCCTGTAAATAATAGGCACTCAATTAATGCTTGTTCATGTAGTTGAAGATATTCAGGAAGAAGCCTTTGGTCTCTTTGCTGTAGATTATCTTTTTTTGTCATCTGAGGTAAGCATTCGATTTTTCTGTCAGGTAAGCATGTGTACCTGCCAAAAGGTTTCTGAACTCTCCCTAATGAAATTTACTAATTTCTAATGAGTCTGATTTGAGTAGCTAATTGAGTGATTTCTAATCATTTTGGAATTTGTTTTATTTGATAAATCTTATGTATTATTTAAGTCCTCAATATTCCTTGATGTATTTGATGCATTTTACTGTTATAAATACAAATTAGCTTTCTTTTCTATTTTTGTCTTCAATGATGCCACATTCAATAGTTCTCCTCTTATCTCTATGATCTTTATAATAAACTATGAGGTAGGTAATATGGGTAGTTAGCTTTCTCATGTCCTCTGCTATTTGTTTTCTTCCTGATCATTTTAGTACCTTTTCTCTAAGGGACTAGTTTTTATATTGTCTATTCCTATACTTTCCCCCTTCTCAAGCTCACTTAACATAACAAATTAACTATCACCTCTGTACAGATAAATCCAGAACACATTATTTCTAGCTTTTCCCCCTCTCTTTTCCATTTCATTATATAGACCCACATTTCATACTTTTTTGAAAATAATCTACCTGGATAATAAAATTAATTCCTGGCATTTATCTAGCACTTTAAAGTGCACAAATACTTGAACTCATTTAACTTAATAGCAGTTTTTCTATTTTAAAAAATCTAGAAAATTTAGCAAGAAAAAAATGATAAACAATATAATATGGAGGCAATAAAACTAATATCACCTAAGACTACATGCAGTCAGTCATATAGTGTCTTTGATAAAAGTCTTTTCTTAGGCATTGTCGGGCTATAGTCAAAGTACTATGTTCAGTCATTGCCTCTGAATTTTAGATAAAAAATGATAAATTAGAAGTTCTATTGGATGGAGACAATGATGGTGAATAATCCTGTTTATACTTTATGTGGATTCAATACAAGAACTTACATATGATTAGCCTAGAGAAAAGAACACTTAGGAGGATACATAAGCATAGAATCACACATTTAGAACTAGAGTAGACTTGGTGGTTATGTAGTTCAAGACATCCATTTTATTAATAAGGAAATCCAATATCAGCAGATTAAGTGACTTGTCAGTGTTTTGTGTCATTTGGAATTGTCATAAACCCTGGGAGACTACAACTCCCAGGACTCCTTTCTACAAATTCCCCTGACAACTCCCACTTCCTTTGTGGGAGGTGATGGAGAAAGTATAAAAGAGAAAGTTTGGTTCCTTTTCTCTCTCTCTACCCAGGAAGGTCTACTCTAGAGCCCAGCCCCGAGGCTCTTGGATCCTGAGCTCTCTCTTATGGGGCCTTTTCCCCTTTCTATCTACCTCCTAGTTTTTCCTAGACTTTCCCTTTTCTAATTAAAATAAAACCTAGCTATTCTAAACCCTAAAGTTGCTCTCAGATCTTTTATTTGACCCCAAAGTGCTTTGATCAATTTCCCCTGCCAGGGGCTAGGGGATACCTTCCTTTCCCTTCCTCTATCTTCCTCTCTCCTTTCTCCCATCCAATCCATCCTTCCCTTCTTCTAATCCTCCTTCCTTCATCCCTAATCCTCCTCTCAGTTTACAAGACTCATAAATAGCAGAATTGGGATTTTAATGTAATTTTTAATGTAATGTCCTCTGTCTTCAAATTCTTGAAGGGAAGTTATGTGGGAGAGAGATTACACATGTTCCATATGTTTTGTTTGGCCTCAGGGAGTAGAATTAGTTGCTACTAGTATTTCAGAGTCCAATTTAGCATTTATTTAAGGGAAAGGTTCCAATATATAAAGGTGGAATGGGATGTCCTAGGAAGAAGAAAGTATCCCTTCATTTGAAGTCTTTAAAAAAAAAAAGTAATTGAACTAAATGCTATCTCCTGCCACCTCTGACTCAGATTCTATCATTCTATAATCTTCTCAATAAACTTGTGAGGTAGGTACTACAGGCTATTGTTCCTATTTCACAGAGAAGGAAACTGAGGATAAAGAGAGATATGTGTCTTTCCCAGTCATAAAGCTAGTAAATGTCAGAGATGGTTTGTAGTCAGGCATCGCTTAATTCTAATTCTATTCTAGGACCTCTCAAGCTATTTCCAGACTGCCTTGACTCAATTTATAATGTCTGGATTGGAGCTTTTTTCTATGAATCTCTCTCAATTTTTATGTATAAGGGCATCATTTTGCTTCTTAGAATTTTGCATGTGCAAGTGTTATCCTTAATCCTCTCCACCCCCAGAAATGTAAATTAATCACTATTGCTTTATGTTTTAATGATTTATTCCTTTGGAAAAGCACAATTGGCAGGTATTAACAAATGATTTGTACAGGATTTGAAATGCAGAGTATGGATATTTCAAAGAGGCATCCAGAGGGTAAAAAGGTTGTGACAAAATCTGGAGACAAATATAGTTAGCTAATTCTTAGAAAAAGATTTCTTTTTAGCTAGGGTTTAATCTGCCTTTAATTTTAACTCCTTTCTTAAGCTTCTGACATGGCCGAATACCACCAATTACAGTCCATGTTCAATTTTTTTCCAGGAATGATTAGGGTATTATATAGAATAAGTACATTTATAATATGCTGAGGTTCCATGAATTTCTCACCATAGGGAATTCCAATGGGAAAATTCTTTCAACCAACATTTGCCAATCCCTTTATGATTTAGTAGATGAGTCCTAGAACCTTGCCTGAGGCATTCAGAAAGTTAGTGATTTGCCCAGGGTCACAGGGCTATGAAGTGTCATTTGCAAATTTTGAATTCAGATATTCTTGAATCTAAGCCTAGCATTCATCTATTATACCATAATAACCTCTGAACTTCTTTAAGAAAGTAAACATGCATTGAAAAATCTATAATTCCTGGAATTCAAAAGTACGAAAATAAACTCACTAAAATAGAAACAGCATAAAGTCAAAACAAAAAAAATACCTATATATTTCTCATTAACTGCTTTCTCCAAGTTAAACCTTGTACCTATGCAGAAAAATTAAGAAATGTCTTCTTTATCATCCTTGTTCCCAAGTAGTAGAAAGAAATGTTTCAGAAGATATCAGGCACTTAATAACAGATTTAAAAAAAAGAACTCCTTCTTTTGTGGACCAGCTTGTTTTTATAGTTATATGTTCCTCTTTTCAGTTTATACTCTAGATACTTCATCATTGACTTCTCATAAATAGTTCTGATCTAACAACCTAAAATGCCTCCAGCAGGCTGTGTCTCCAAAATGGAACTGCTTTCATTCCTTTTTCCTTTCCTTTATTATTTTTTACACTACTCCTTGTGAACATTTGGCAACTTATTAATGGGTCAGTGTACTCTGAAACACTTAAATGAATTCTTCCATTCGAACTATTCATTACATGATAATCACGACCTAGTGCACAGCTCTGATCAATACAAATGAACAGGGTTGCTGTAAAACAGCCTGTCTAACCAGGGAGGGTAATCCACCATTTTACAGATTTGAAGAGCCAATCAATTAAATGCTGGATAAGGTCAAATACTATTGATTGAAGATTCAATGAAATCTTTCTTACATTCCTTTTTTTGGATTTTTCTTCTGATCTGAGTATGATTTCCTTAAAATTCATCCCCCCCACCAGTGGTTGGCACTTATAAACTAAGAAAATGAGTGGTCTTAGTACAACATAATGATTCATTGACACTGAAATCAATATTATAATAAAACCCTAAAGCCCTAAAAGATTGAAAAAAAAATAATATTAATAGTCAAACATCTACAACATTTTAAAAAGTACAATTTAAGAGGGGCCTAGATCTAGCTAGACATATTAGTTAATATATCAACATACACACCTACTTACAATTACTCTGTTAATATTTAAAACAACATAGCAGAAGGAAGTAACTAATTATCTGTTTACCCATATCATTACTTACCTACTTGATTTTAAGCATTGTTTCAGACTGCTTTTTGGCATAATTATTAATTTTCATATCATAAGTGTTACATGTTTTGCTTTTTTGCTATAATTCTTTTAAACATGTTTTCTAGCACCTTCAGCTATACCTTGAAGATTGGTGATCTTTGCTGAATGCAATCATAACAATGTAATGCAACTCTAGTTTGCATATCCTCTCTTAATGCTACAAATGTTTTGCTGTTTAGTTTGTTTTTGTTTTTGTTTTTTGTTTTTTTTGTAAACAGTCCCTATCTAAAACAATGTATTTTGGAGCTCCAATGGAACTTGAGTTGATGCTTTTTATGTGTCCTCATCTATCTGAAGATAGATGGATTTCCTGCTTATATTTTTATCTCACTGTCTCCAGAAAGTAGTAAATAGAAAACTGGAAATATCACACATTTGGAAAAATGCCACCTGGCATAATTGGGCACTAGGTGGCTAACTAAATATTGTGAACAGAAACAACTGGCAAAATAGAAAATTCACTTGTTAGAATCCAGCAGTACATCTGAGCTTCACATTTAAGAGGAAAACAAAATGTTTGCCTTATGGATCACTATGATAATATTTAAATGCCAGTTACCTTCTTTCCCTATCTTTCTCACTTATGTAACCAAACCCATTTGCATCCTTTTATGAGTTCCTTTTAACTTTTGCTACTAAGGACTTAGAAAAAGAAATATTTAAAAATAGGTTCTCTGTGATTTTACTGAAGAAGAATTATTCTATTAGTAGGAGCTATCTTTGGGAAACGAGTTTTTTTAATTGCAGCAGGAAGAAAGTTCAAGACAAAGTAAAAAAAAAATTAATAGCATTTTCATGTCACAGCAATCTTTTAAAAGAAATGCAGTGTTTCCATCTCAGGTTTCTAAGATAAAGGCATATGTTTTCAAAATAAGAAATATGATACCATCAGAAGAGATTTCATTCAGTTCTTGCCTAATTTGAGAGTATGGATATTTTCATCAAATATTAAAGACAAAAACAGCTTTTTAAAGGAAAAAATTAAAATATTTTATTTACTCTGTGAGCATGAGATAGAAAGGTGGAAAATGGATTTATAATGTGGTCAACGAGAGTGAACATCAAACCAAACATCTTCAGACAGAAAGTTTAAGGGAAAAGAGAGTTTACTTGCTACCACAAATCTAAATAAACTCAATCAGATTAGTCTGCCTTTAACATGGGGTGTATTCTAATTTATATCAAAAATGTAATCAATTTGGGGAAAGGGAAGTCCAAGAAGTTAAAATACAGGTAAACCTATTCCTTGTGTTTTAGGTTTGGTTGCAAATGTTCCCTAATTCAACCCTCCATTTGCCAATTCTGTTCTAGCTATGTAAAAAATGCCATTGTTCTTTCTCAAATCAGAAACTTTCTACATTCACTATTGAGCTGAATGAAATCAAACATACAAATATTTCACCTTAAAAACAAGGGCATAGGGACAGCTACATGGCTCATTAGATAGAGAGAGAAACCTAGAGACAGAAGGTCCTGGGCTCCAATCTGCCTCCAGATACTTCTTACCTTTGTGAGCCTTGGCAAGTCACTTAACCCCAATTGCCTAGCATTTACTGCTGTTCTGCCTAACAATCAATAATGGTTAAAAAATATGAAGGGCATAAATTTATCAAATGCAAGTGACTAAAATCTTTATCAAATATTTTTGAGAAGTTCTAGTTCCAAAATAGATATGACAATCTAGTAAAGAAAATGCTTTTATGTAACGGATTTTAGGCTTACTATAGAAATGCTAATAAATCATTCACATAACAATCATGGGAAAAAAGAGATGGAAATGGGTTATGCCTTGATTAGAGTTCCAACAGATATTTCAGATGCTTTGCTTTTAATTAAAACAATGCTGAGGTACCACCTCACACCTAGCAGAATGGCCAATATGGCTGGAAAGGAAAGTGATAAATGTTGGAGAGGATGTGGCAAAATTGGGACATTAATACATTTTGGTGGAGTTGTGAATTGGTCCAACCATTCTAGAGGGTAATTTGGAATTATGTACAAAGGGCTTTAAAAGAATTCCTGCCCTTTGATGCAGCCATATCATTGCTATGTATGTACCCCAAAGAGATAATAAGGAAAAATACTTTTACAAAAACATTTATAGCTGTGCTCTTTATGGTGGCAAAAAAAATGGAAAATGAGGGAATGTCCTTCAATTGGGGAATGGCTGAACAAATTGTGGTATCTGTTGGTGATGGAATGCTATTGTGCTCAAAGGAATAAAGAATGGAGGAATTCCATGTGAACTGGTACGACCTCCAAGAATTGATGCAGAGCGAAAGGAGCAGAACCAGGAGACTGATACATTATGGCAGAATTGGATGTAATGGGCATTTCTACTATTAGCAATGCGATGACCCAGGACAATCCGCAGGTACTTATCAGAAAAAAATGCTATACACATTCAGAGAAAGAACTGTGAGAAGAGAAATGCAGAAGAAAAACACATTATAGATCATGTGTTTCTATGGGGATATGATTAGGGTTTTGATGTTAAAAGATCACTCTACTGAAAATATGAATAATATGGAAATAGGTTTCAAACAATGATATATGTATAACACAATGAAATTGCTTGTCAGCTCTGGGAAGGTGGAGGGAAGAAGGGTTGGAAACATCATGAATCATGGAGCCATGGAAAAATATTCTAAATAAATTAAAAAAAGAAAGAAAAAATGCTTTGCTTTTTCTTAGAAGACTAGGAACATTTCTAGACAGACACAAATTATAGAAACAGAGAGCTCTTCCAGCATTTGGAAACCTTCCTTGTTCTCCAAAAATATTTTTGGTCCAAAAGATAAGATCCTTCTCCTATTCCCATTTCATCACATCCATTAAGTCTTTCCACCAACTTTTGCCTTGACTGACCCAAAGTCCCACAGTTCATGTACAGCCACTTCTCTCTGCCAAATTTTCATTCCAACATTTCTAATTAAGAATTAAATTAAATAAAATAATCATATTATATGCAGATATATAATATGATAATCATGTTAGTCATTAAAGATAAAAGATAGAAATGAAACACTGTCCTCAAGGAGCTAACATTCTGCATCCTAGCCCTGCCTTAGAAACTAATTGCGTGGCCTTGAATAAGTTTAAGCCTCATTTTCCTTATTTGATTAATGAAGACAATAGCACCTAACTTACAGAGTTATTTTAGGATTAAATAATTTTTGCAAAGCATTTTGCAAACCTTAGAGAGCTATAAGAATACTAGCTATTATTACTACAAATGTCTAACTTTGGGGCCAGACTGGGAAAGAAGATTTTGTGGTTGGGGATGTATATTAAATACAAGGAAGCATAGAGAAGAGAAGAGATGTAGAAGAGGTGGTTTAAGGGAGAAATTCTTGTGCCTGATAGAACATGGACAGCTGGGAAGATTAATGTCCATATAAATAATATTGGATATATGCATGAGTTCTCAGAGTCCTTGGCTTTTCTAAACAGTGGGAAGGCAAATCCTTCCTGGCCCCAAACTCTCATTACACACAAATCCTCACCTAATAGAAGACATAGAGCTAGGTGCTTTTGAATGGGTCAAAAACCATTAAAATTAAAAAATTAAAAAATTAAAAACCAGACTGCTATAAGTCTTGTGAGCTTTTTAAGACCTGTTTTTCTTCTTGACTTCTGCATTCTTGGGCTCAGGACATTCAGGAGGATCATCATCAAGATGGCAATTGCTGAAGCTTTTTGGAATTCCCAAAGATTTTTAATTCTAGAATCTTGACAATGAAGAAAGGTGCTTATGAGAGCAATGTAGAGTTTTCTTGGGAAAGAAATATGAGAATTACTGTTAGGCTGTTTATTATGGTTGGAATAATGGCATAGGCTCCCTCAAACACTCTCAAGCTAAACAATCCAACTCCTAGGAAGGATTAAAAAGAATTAAATACAATAAAATGGCAAAGAGTGAGTCCAGTGAGGATACTCATTTCTTCTCTTTCTTTTCTCCTTAAATCAACATGGAGGCAAAGGGAAAGAAAATCTGTTGATTTTTGAGGGCATCAGTAAATGGCCTAAACCCGTTAAAATGCACATCTAATTCTCTGGTAATTTATGTTATTCTGTATTAATTCACTGTAACAATGAAGTGCTATCCAAAATCAGTACACTAGGCCAGGGCAAAGTTGCATTCACCTCCTCTGTTGCTACTTATATGCATCTGAATGGCACCAGTAGAAATTACTCAAACCTTCCATGTAGGTCCACTGTAGATGTTTGCTATACTCACTGGGTATCTATCCTTCTTTTCTTCCCTGGTTTCTCATAAAAGCTGTTCCTAATCCTTTTCTTCTTCTCTAATTCCTATACTAATCCCTCTTCTTCTCTTTCTTCCTACTTTATCTAGAGAATAGAAGCTTTCTGACCAAAGATTGCACTTTTCCCCACTTCTAGACATTAAAATCCATTCTGTATCATTCTCAATTCTTTCTTCCACTATTCTAGCTATTAAATTTGCTGATAACAGCATACTGACTAATCAGAGATTAGTCAAACCTTGCCTTGAAGACCTCTATTGATAAGAAATTCCTTAACTCCCATTCTACTATTTTTTTTTAAAATCCTTAACTTCTGTGTATTGGCTCCTTGGTGGAAGAGTGGTAAAGGTGGGCAATGGGGGTCAAGTGACTTGCCCAGGGTCACACAGCTGGGATTTGTCTGAGGCCAGATCTGAACCTAGGACCTCCTGTCTCTAGGCCTGACTCTCAATCCACTGAGCTACCCAGCTGCCCCTCCCATTCTACTATTGTATAATTCTGTTAAAAGTTGTTTGTTTTTTTTTTTTTTGTCTTAGAATTATTTACTCATTGCTCAGTTTTAAACCTTCTGACAACTATTAGGATAAATCTAGCAACTCTTCCACAAAATAATCACTGTTCTCAAGCAATAGGGAACTTCAAAACTCTGGGGTAGGCATTTTTCCCTATATTTACTCAATATCAACATATTTTAATGTTTTTTGTCTTTGGCGCTCTCATAGGCCTTCTTGACAATGTCCCTAGAATGGTTCACACTTTACAGGTCATGCTCCAAGACCAGAAAGATATTTCTTCCTCTGGCTTTTCAAGTGATTTATTCATTAGTTTTAGATTTGGGATTCCTTTACTTACCCCTCTGAAAATATCATTGTTAGGCTAACTTGAAAACTCTTACTAGAATGCACTGGCTATTTCTGTCCACAAAGATTATTTCCTCAACTATTTCATAAATTTGGGATTGGGAATCAGGTTCTGTGTGTTGGGACTACAACGCTATACCATATGAGGCTGGCTTTCCCCATCTACTTTCAACCCTAAGCATCTTCTAAGACTAATAAATATTCTGACTCTGACATTGTAGTTTTAGGGTACCTTGCCTCTTCTTTTCTCAAATTAAGTAAGCTTAGGAGAAAGATTCTTAGGTAAAAGTATTTAGGGCACCTATCATTTCTCTTTGATTCTAGTTCTAGTCACATTTAGTACTCTGTAAATAATAATAATAACATTTATATTGCACTT
Organism: Gracilinanus agilis; assembly: GCF_016433145.1. Lineage (NCBI taxonomy): Eukaryota > Metazoa > Chordata > Mammalia > Didelphimorphia > Didelphidae > Gracilinanus > Gracilinanus agilis. The sequence goes on along the minus strand of NC_058132.1, from coordinate 570,967,246 downwards.
AACTATATATATGTATATGTATACATATATATATATATATATATATATATATATATATATATATATATATAT
>NC_058132.1:570756115-570966843 GCF_016433145.1 Gracilinanus agilis | reverse complement strand
ACAAGTTATATATATATATATATATATATATATATATATATATATATATATATATATATATATATATATATATATATATCTCAAAGAGTCAGAGGCCAAATTTAAACTTTGGTCTTCCTGATGCCCAATGAAAAATCCAATGAACCATTTAGCACATAACTTATGGTCCCCATCTTTTATGAAAGGGCTACTCAAATCCTGACTTACAATGGAAATGTTTTAAAAACAAAATAGACTGTGAATTATTAGACCATCCCCCTTCACCATAGAGATTGGTTTTGCTAATATTACTTCTTAGATGAAATCAAAATCAGGTATGAAATTTTTCTGGTATTATAATTCCTAAAGTGATTCAATGATGAAAACACATTTCCCCCCCCCTGTAAATGTGAGTATTAAACATTTTAGATTAATGGTATTTTGTGGAATGAACACCGAAGTTCAATATTGGGTTACATGAGCTGAGTCTTCATGCGGAAACTAATTTGGGGATAAATGATTGAAATCAATCAACTGTTTAATAGCCAACTTAGCTAAATTCAATCAATTGTTTGAAAGTTCAATTGTTTGGCAGAATTAAACATCTTGTTTTTCAAACTTGTTATTTGTTGACATAGCAATAGTTTCTTAATATAAGGCAAAACTCATGAAATTTCTTGTAAAGTCAAACTATGTGTGTTCAGGTATTTCAGACACTCATTTATAATCTACTTCAGTTATTTTCTTTGAATATTTCCATTTCCTTGAGATACTAAGAAAATATGTAATTTAGAAAGTTCCAGAGATTTTTAATTATATTTTCATAATGTATAGGAGGAAACTATTAAATCTATATCTAGTACAAAGTATTAATCAGCATCATACTCAGAGTAGGACATAATTTATTCTAATTGTAATTAAAATATGATCAAATATATTCAATGTAATTAAATTACTTCTCCACAATTAAGAGTTTAATGTGAATACCATAGAGTAACAGTATACTAATTTAACTTTCTTTTCCTCAGAATTCAATGTGCCAAAATTTTAAAAATAATTTTCATTTTTATAAATGTGCTGATGGGAAAAACTGCTTTTCATATTTATTCAAAATGTTGCACATTGTTTATACTAATCTTTTAACCTTAGGTAATTAAGTGTGAATGCTAAACTTCTTTCTTTCCCTTTACTGAAACTGATCCATATTAAAACTTACACATGACTATCCATATTCTATATATCATTAAATATAAATAACCAGAGACCTAACTTGTTATATCTTTTGTATATAATTGTTTGTCTCTAATGATAATTAACACACTCAATTTGCCTTATAAAAAGAAGTATTTTAAGAAGCTTTAATTTTTGCAATGTTATAAAAGTAATCTCAAAATTCAGTCCTAAGATACTTCAAATTGTACTTTGTACTAATGACCTTTGAGAGGTAGCTTCATCTATACTTAAAAGTAATTTCAATTATGGGATACCAGAACAATAAACAAGAATAGACTTTTAAAGAAAAACTAATGATCCAGCTGACATTTTTTTTATAAAATTACGGTTGTTCCTGATATTCTGAAAAAATGAACAAAAAATTCTTCTTTATACTTTTTTTTTGCAATTCGAAGATATTTAAATTGTAATCCACATCTGTTCTTAATAAGAGATCTTATTATTCCACAAAGGTCATTGATTCATTCATTAGCTGAAATATAGTTTCTACTGCAGTACCAAGTATAAATCAAAGTATTTGAAGAATTTGTTAAAACTTTTGACAGTTACAGAGTTTGATGGTGGTTGTTTTTTTCTTCTCCTTTTTTTTCCCTTAGTATTCAGGGGTCATCACTCATAATAGTGAAAACTATAGCATAAGGGGGAAAAGCATCGAGAATGTTCCTAAAAATAAAATAGAAAGCCCTCAGGAGCCTTTTCAGAACAACAATAAAAAGTATTGCTAGCTGTAAAATTTGTAAGCAGGTTCTATCCTGTCGGCACAGAAACAATGAAGATGAATTACATCCTAGGAGAAATATTGAGAAGGTCTGGTAGTGCAGTGGCAAGCTAACAAACACTGTGGCCAGAATACAAGTTCTCTCTCTATTTCCTGGGTAGAAGATGTCAGAACATTAAGACAGATATAAACTGGTTAAATTGAAATGTAGAGAAGGACTTCCAAAATTGTTCTCCTTAGCAACAAAGTATGTTTATATAGACATTGTTTCTGTGCTTCAGCTTTGTTATATTTTTTTTAAGTCTGTATTTTTGGGAAGGATCCTCACTAGATCTGTTAAGCATAAGAAGTTCCTTTATATAAATTTTTGGATAAATTAGACTGTCATATTATTTATGGTAATTTTTGTTTCCATTCCTGGTTTCCTTATGCTGTGATGGAAAAACAGCTTTGATATTAAATTAATATTGCCTCAGGTCAGGGTTATTGTCTAAACCAAAAGGTCATTTAGTGTACACAGGGAAAATGGCAGCTGGTATGAAACGTTCAGGGAGAATCCCACAGAGACCTTTTAGATCTAAATTAATATATACAGTAACATCTCGATCAGAGGGGTTTTAAAAAATGTCTTTGTTTGATACCCTGGATATTAAGGTGATGAAAGAAAAGGTGTTGTTAAGGAGAAAGATATGAAAAAAGAATCTTTTTCATGATATTGATATCATCATTCATGGAAAGTTGTAAGGATAATAACAAACTTTCCCTGTCCTAGCCCAAGGTCACCAGATACAGATTGGAACTCTCACACCAGATGCAGAGAGTAGAGAGTGTTTATTAAATCTAAACTGTGATCCTCACAGGATATTTTTGTGTTTATCATGATTACCCCCCATGAAAAGGGACTAACTTTGCATTTGACTTTAGGTTTCATGATTAAAAAAAAAAAGTCTAATTACTGGCTTAACTAATAGTTAGGAAGTGCTTTTTTTTTATCTTTTTTTTTTCAAATACTAAATAAAAAAATCCAACCAACAAGTAATGAGTATAGCTTGAGTCATTTTTACATTAAAATTTGAAAGTAATATTGGGTTCTCTGGAATTCATTGAAAATAGCTGTAATTCCTGTAGAGAAGTCTATATGATTGATTGCATTTAAGCAATAGGAGGACTTCAAGGTGAAAAGAATAAGAATTAGGTGGAAGGTATGGTAACTTCTTAAATTCCTTTTTAATACATTAATCTGATGAAGAGTTCGAAGCATGGTGGTTACTCAGAGAATCAGAGCTCATACAGTATTGGTTTATAGGACTAAATGTCTGAAGGTCCTTTCTTTTACCAGTTCAATTATTTCTGTGATGTAAGGCTATCGATAACAATAGGTCGCTGGAGGAGATGAAGTGGGGCTTCCATTTAGTTTCCTCAAGGGCTCTCCTTCATTTTAGCATTGGATGGCTGATGACATAATCTGCACACTAACATGGCCTTAGTGTGTTCCTATTAAGTCAATGGAGCGTAGAGCTTATACAAAAGCACCACTGGTATGTATTAATTGGACTGAATCTACAGACCCACAATGACTTTACTCATCTGACAGGAAGAGTTGTGAGCTAATCTCCTAATTATACCTCTATATGCCTCTATTCATTCCAAATTTTGTCTGTTGGCAGTAAAATAAGTATAATTCCAAGTATAATTCTAATTCTGCATGAGTTGGAATGCGCTACATGAAGTTCTAATTACTTGTGTACATTACGTGGATCAACCTTGTGTAAATGATTATTAATTCAGATTGGTTATTTTTAATGCAAATGTAACCAAAACAGTACTCCCTAGGAGTCTGAAGATAAATGTAATTAAGTTAGATTTGACTGAAGTTATTTTAGCCTACTAAGGACTTTAGCTTTGCATACCTTTTTTTTTCTCTTCTGAGGTTAGCATAATTTTTCTCATTGACCCAGTCTTTTTGGAATTCTTAAAATTTGATTGATTTCCTGTTGTTGCCACTAAAATTTATAATTTTAGAAATTATATGTCAGAATTATTCACTATGGAATAATTAAAGATATACTATCTACAGGGCCACATAATTGTAATTTTTATGATGCTATGAAATAATTATAAATCAGAATATATATTGAGGGGAAATATGAGTTTTTATTGCCAATAAATCCATATGTATTTATTAAATATTTATTATGTGTCAAGCATGATTGTAGGTAATGAAGATAAAAATACAAATACAATCCCTACTAACAAGTACCTTACTTTTTGACTGAGAAGTCAACAAGTACTTATAAGTATAGGGAGGATATATAAATGTTGGTTATTTCAGAAGAAAGGACACTAGGAATTGAAGGTGCCAGGTGAGGCATAATAGAAGGTGATACTTAAGCTGTTTTCTGAAGCAATTCACCACTTCTATAAGTCAGAAGAATGTTTTTACTAGGTATGAAGTGAAAAGAGAACCATCTAAGCCAAGAAAAAAGTATATATATATATGTACATATATATATTTCATATAGCAAATTATCTAAATATGTTATCATCTTAGCTTGTTCAGTAAAATTTGTTTTTTTTTACTGGATTTTGTTTCTCTGTCACCTAATACTTCTGTGTTCCAGTTAATTTAGTTAAACCTAGATTAGATTTCCCTTTCTCAAGACATACAAATATTTAGAATCTGTGTTTTATTTCCTCTATATCCCAAGAAAAAATATGTGGAAGTATGAATTGTCCTTTTCATTTGACTCCTGTACAAATGAATTTCTCTTGACTTCATTCTGAAATTCCAATACTTATCAAATTATTTTGTTTTTGTTTTCCATAGGAAATACTTCTACAGGCCCCATGCATAATTGGATTTTCCTTGTTACTGATGTTTCAGAATACTCACTCTCTATGGATAACAAATCATAGAAATTCATAGATACCCAAATGAAGAAATTATTTTTTTAAAAGAGAAGTTAAAACAAAAATAAATTTAAATAACTTGAAAAAGAAAAAACTAAAGCAATTTCCTTGACTTGTTTTCCCCAAATCTTCTGCTAAGAATAATGTCATGTCACCTCCCTGTCTATACTTTTTATAGTAAGCCAAAGTCCTTTGACTTCAAGCCCAGTGCTCCTTCAATTGTCCTATGCTGGCCCCATTCACATAATCAAAAACTTCATTAAATGAACAAAAAGTAGAAATTTGGTAATTACCCAGTTAATCTGATTAATCTGGCTAGGCTGGATTTATCTAATTTGGCTTTCTATACTGGCTAACAGCATAAGCAACTTTCATTTGCTTAAATTCATTAAGTCAAAAAGTCTTTGTTTACTGTCTAATTTCATAAATATCAACATCAACTTTCTGAAACTGTGAACTAATAGTTTCTTTGTATTTTTTCTTGGATTTGAATGTTTTGATAAATGCTAAAATTTACTGAGTAAAATGAGTTTCTGTATTTGTACTGCTTAGTATTTTTTCATTTGTCTTTCTGTTCTAAGACATTTATTGAAGGATGTGACTGATTTAAATGGCACATGAGATTCAACTAAGGATAACACCACATCAAATTCAGTGGGAATAGTTTGAATCTTAGAACAAAATGAAGAAAGAGAAAAATTTCAGATTGACATATTTTCTCTAATTTTACATGAACTTCAATGAAACTTGATATGTGTAAAGCGGTATTATAGAAATAAATTTGTCATATACATATATGATTTTAGATGAAAATTGGCATAATTTCAATTCTTAACTGTAACACATGCACTTGATACAAAAATTAGTCCTTTATTAATATTGGTTAATATTTTAGTGTATAATTTTATCCTGGAATGAGATCTACAATTCTAAGAGCCATGAGAACTACAAATATGAATACAAGTCAGTTCTTTGTTTTGTTTGTGGAAAAGTTCTCATTTTTTTACTAATGGGGAATTGTTTTTGGTTGTCCTGAAACCTGTTTCTGACAATGGGTTTAATAAAGGTACAATTCCATGATTAAGTTTTTTGGGAGCAGAAGCTATAAATGGAGTCCTGAGGAATCAAACAACTGAGGTGCTTGAGGAGACTCATAATTCTGTTATCCTTCCCACTTGGAATCCCTGTAAGTCAAAGAGAATGGGGTTGGTTTGGAGCACTGAGAAAGACAACAATAATGCTCTCATTTCAATAGAAGTTTCTAGAACTCGTGGAGAAGGATTCAAATTGGTGGCAGTCAACACTGAGACCACCTATATAGGGCTGCAAAAAAGTCATATACATTGCCAGATCAGTTGGGAGGATAGCAAGGCTGTCACGTATATAAAACCTAAGTGATTATTCAATCCTTTCTTTTATCAATTTAATTGGTAGAGGGAGGTTTTATTAGTCTTTGTTGTTTCTGAATTATCTCTTCTCCATATTTGAAATTGTGTTTAGATGTGTGGCTACAGGTTTTTAAGTAGAGGGAAGAAAAAGAGAAATTAGATAAATCCTCATTTGCCTCTTCTCTTGATTCTTCTTATAATCCTGGCTCTGCTCCTTAATATCTGGGTTACTTAGGACAAGTTACTAAACCTTTCTGGAGTTCCATTTCCTCATTTGTAAAATAGAATGATGGGAGAAATTACTTTTAATATTCCTTTAACTTCTAGAGGAAAGCTTTCTCACAGTGAAAGTGTTAGAGATTCAAGTGACAATAAAAACAATCCTAAAATAATAGAAAAGAAAAAAAGTGAAAAACCTGTTTTTTTTTTAGTTTTTAAGTGACCAGCTGTGCCTTTCCCACCTCAAATATTCAAACAAGAAAAGAAAAAAAATTAACTCCATGTTACCGGATTTTATATACTCAAGATGATCTCTAAGTGCTATTGAAAGGCATGTATATCATAAATAGCAGAGAATCAAGCTCTTAAATTTTATTTTTAAAAATATTATTAGTCTCTCAATATATGGACTTAGTTCTATTTATGCTTAAATACAATTCAATGCCTATTCTCATGTATGTAAGCTATTCAACTATAGAACTGTTTAAAACTAGATGTGTTGATGTAAACACTCTATAGTAGAAATATGAAATTGCTTTTGAAGATTTTATAGAAAAAAAGTTTATTTCTGTTCATTTGAAATGTTTACTTAATTTTGTCTTTTACAAAGTTTGTACACATTGTTGGATCAGGATAAATTCTAATACAAAATTATTTTCAATGATATTTAATATGATTGTCTTCAGCTATCTGATTATTTTTCTTTAATGGGTGGGAGTTCCATACCTTTCATTTCATCAATATAAGAAACTCCCATTTTGAAAATTCTTTCTACCAATGTGAACTGCAACTCAAATGTAACAGTTGCTTCAAGACCTTAGACATTAAATCACTTGCCCAATGACATATTTACTATTTTTCACAGCAGGATTTGTATTTACTTCTTTTGGCCCTCTATACATTACACTACATTGACCAGATGTATATTCTGTATATATATGTATATATATATATACTAAAAAGAGATTTTGTGCATTATTGCATAATCAGTTTATACTTTGGCAGCTCCTTTGACAGAACTTTAAGGGTCACAGTAAAATCTAAATGTTGAAAACCTTTATAAAGACGAGAAGATGATTTCATTTAAACAACTATCTGAAGTATCTTCTTACCCAGCAGTAGGTTTATATTTTTACTTTCATAGCAAAACTAATATACTTAGGATATATAAGAACATGATTAGGAATATCTATTTTCCACCCAGTGCATTAAATTGCCTAATTTTCAGACAGCTAGAAATATATTACCAGTGTACACAGAAAATGGAATGAAATAGAGTGAAGTCCTACTGTAGATTAAGGTAGAAGAGGAAAAAAAAAGATCTCTGTATAAGGAAGAAAATCTCAGCAAGGGAAAATGCCTAGATCCTGCTACATCCTTCAAATGTATAAGCTGCAGATTGATTTTTCTTACTTTGCAGAGTAGATGCAAAGATTACACTGAAAACAGGAGAGAATGTAATTGTACATGTGCCAAAATGAATTGAGGACTCAAGTCAAATAGAGACTCTGAGCCAACCTAACAAATTCAAAATCAGTGACTGGCTCAGCAAAGCATTTCTCAGAAGCACATCCGTCCAGCTAATTTAGCAGCTACACATTTCAGAAAGGATAGGCACATTCTCTGAAATGGTTCACTAATTCACTTTATCCTTTTAAACTTGGCTGAATTTGAAAACCAGTGGCCTTCCTGTGTAATAATAGGGAACAACAGAAATTACCTTAATTTCTCTCTTTATGTCAAGGTTGGTTAAATCTCACCTATAGCTGGTTCCCTCTTTCCTCATTAACTTTTTCAGGATCTTCTTTCTATCACTCCTGTCTGATTCATCAGTGGCAGCACAAAAGCCCTTACAGTAGGGGGTGGCATAACTATGAGGTTCTCTGTTGGCAGAATGTCAGTGAATGACACTAGTAGACTGAGTGACATGCCACCTCTGGAGTACAAGCTCTCTTGACTGTTATTTCTTAGTCATCTCAGTATGTTTGAAACAGTTGGTTTTCTTCCTTTAGACACTTGTCAACATTCGTAGATGGTGTTTTAACTGGCACATTGTCACTAGCTATATCAAGTCAGGAAGAGCTGACTAGCTGTGAAAGGTCTGTTTCCAAAGACCTAACAGGAATTGGAGACCTGGAAACAGAAACAGCCTCAAACATATCACATATCACTGAACCACTAACAGTTTCTTTTGGGTATTTCCTTAATTGCAACTATGTGAATTTTACCCATAAGTTAAAGCTTTGGAATTTGAGTGAAAGCTCTTGTAAAAGTTAATAATGTTCACAATTTACATAGCCATTGATTCATGAACTATTGTGTATTCTGTCAATTAAAAAAAGTCTTCCTTTTGAAAAATGCATTTACATATTCTGTAAGTTGTATTTACTAAATAAATATACTATAAACCAAATTAACAAAATAATCATAAAAATGTATATAGTACTAATTTAAACATGATTGGTTTTGATAACAAAATTATAAAACTACAGTGTCCTGATGGAAAAGATGATAGAAAAATGGCCTGATAACTTTTTTAGACAGCCAGTATAATAGCATTTCCCCATATTAATTTGAGTCTTTCATAAAAAAGATTTACAGATAACTTGAAAAATGGTAACATCCAGTTTAGAATTAGAAAAACAAAATAGGCTAGAAAGGAAATAAGTAAAAATATTTTGTAGATTTTCCTCTCCTCTTTTCCAGTACCAAAAAGAAGTAACTTTTTGTTGATATTACAATTTCTCTATGTGATTAAACAGTTGATTTAAGCATACAATGAAAGCTGTCTTTTGTTCCTTCAGCACACCAATAAGTTCCACTGTTTCTAACCCCTCTCCAATTCCCATTTGCATGCCTATTGCTGGAGCTCAATTCATATTGGTGCCTCTTTTTCTACCATGTTTCTCTGAGTTTTATCATTTCTGTCACATTTTTCTTTCTTCTCTAACCTCTCCTCCCAGGAGATACTAATGTCTACCTTTTCTTTTTCTCTTCTTATATGGTCCCAATACCTTTAAAAATCTACTTTCACTTCTAATTCTCATTCACATCTTTGAAGAACTCATTCTACCTCAAGGGTCCTTTGCCCCAAAGCACTTTGACAATGTCTCTTCATTTAGTTTTCCAATATTCCACCACTGTCTTTCACAACATCTTACTTTCCATACATCTTCTGAAAAATATGTCCAATCAATTTATCCATCAATGGCAATTCCTCTTTTATGTTTAACCTCATTAAAAAAAAACCATGAAAACTTAGGGGGTTCTTATATTTTCAAGATGATAAGACCATGAGTATTAGATATATATATAATGCTATAACATTAACTTATTAGTATTATATTTCATAGGTATGTTACATAGTAATATTACCAATAATGTTTTAAGAAGTACTTTCATATACATTTTTTGTCTATCCAGTGAAATGCAGACAGGTAAATGAGTTACTGGTATTCATACAGGTAGGAAGTGAAAATGCCTGGAGTTCATATAAAGGTATTAATTTTCCAAATGTATTTTCCTTTTCACTAGTCCATTCTATCTCTTCATATCATTATTTCATTATCGTATTTTATATTTATACAGTTATTATAATAATTGTTAGTATTGTTATGTACCAAATTTATAACTCAGACTTTTCTTCATTGGTTTAACTTTTTTTAGAATATAAGTGGTATGTGTGTGCATATTTGTGCATGCATATTTAGCATTTTAACTTTTTTGTTTTATTAGACTAAGTGTTAAAACCCACTTAGAATCTTACTTCTTTAAGAATAACTTCTCTTTACTCCTTGAAACTGAAGTGATACTGATTTCCACTGCATTACTACATAATTTTTTTGTTCATTTCTTTATCTTAAAGCATCTCTCTTATTATGGTTGAGCTATTTATATCATACATGATGATTTAATTTTCATGTAGTTATAGCTAGATTATAATACCCTTTAAAGTTTATGTCTACTTTTATGATTTTGTAAATACTTTTGTTTATTACATGTACTGTAGGCAATGTGGCACTTACTTGGAGTTAAGAAAGGCTAGGATAAACTTTTGTCCCTACTACTTATTAGCTATGTAAGCAAGATTTAGGTAAATCTCTAACCCTATAAAAAAGTGAGAGGTTAAAATCTTAGTCATTAGGAGTTCCCATACTGAGAGGTCTGTGAAACCTGTAGAAAATCCTTTATTTCAACTAATACAAAAGATACTCAACAATTGTTAATCTGTTCACAATTCAACTCACTAGAGGAAATATTTATATTTGGTCAATAATGAAAATACTGTTTCTTTGAAAGAAAAGATTATAGCTAACCATTATAAGGGCCCTCTGATATTTTTATCCTCAATACAGGCCCAATGATCTTTATTTTGCTCTTCCCATCAGATAATCTCTAATGAGGTACAGCAACCTTAATCATTTAGTTTCCTTTCGTTTTACTTTACCCCATTGTCAAGTATATGATCTTATATTTTTCACATTCACATTTACTGATGACATGAAACACTTTGTTTTTTCTGAATCTAAGTACCAAAACATTTATCAGGTAAAATCTTTTTTATTATTAGTCCATGTTTAAAAATGCAAACAAAGCAAGCAAAACCACATATAAAGAAAAATACATTACACAAGTGAAATCATAGAACTCTCATATGTTCAACTTGCTTTTCTTCATATCTCCATAATAGATAACAACCACTAGTGTTCCAGCCCTCCCCATGTCACATAGGATAACATCATGGAGGCCAACATGTTGATATAAATTAATTCTTTCATATTTTTCTTTTCATTCACTTTCTGGTGGTAGCATTCTCAGTTTATTCACCAACTACTAGTCCTGTGGCTCTCTGTAATGTTCTCTTGGTGCTATACATTTCACTTTTTATTATCTCTTATAGTTCTTTCCAGTTTTTTTAAAGTTTTTTTTTCATCATTTCTTATGACATAGTATTGGGGAGCTTGTGGAGGAGGGCTGAAGAAAGGGATAAGAATACATTATTTTTGATATGTAGGATTAGAAAATGAGAATGGCCAAACAGCAAGAATGACATTTGTCAGATGGACATTTTTTATGTTACTAATATCATAGTCTCCTATTTTTTCCCTGTGCTTCAAAGATCATCCTTCTCCAATCCATACTCCATGAAGTTGCTCAAGTCACATTACTAAAGAAAAACCTGCAGATGACACTTAACCTACACAAAAAGCTCTCATGGCTCCCTATCGCCTACTGAACAAAATATAGAAAATCTCCCTTACTAAATTGTAAGCCTTATGAGGGCAAGGGTCTGTCTTAGCAATCTTTGTACTTATCAAAGTCACTAGTAAGGGTACTTTACACAGAGCAGACAGTTGGCAAAGAGAATTGAGATAAGGTTATTTAAAATTCTTATACAGGTGATTTAGTCTAATTGGAACAAATAATCCTTGGGGAGACTTATTATTATTGTTATCTGACTTGTTCTATTCCTTGATGAAGAACCACCCAGCCTTTCCAAATGATAAGAAATGAATGGGAACATGAATCCTGCTTTATGTGTTGTCTCCCCTGATTTAGAATGTGAAACTATCTCTATGTCCTACCATTTTCCTAAGTGCTTTCCATAGAGTAAGCACTTGTTATTTCATTCCATTTTTTAAAAGCAGCATTATGATTTGGAATTAATTATATAAATTAAAAATAGATTCCTACTCAAAGACCAAGGAAACAGAGACAGTGAATGGCATGGAATGGTCCAAACACAGTATTTATTTATTAGTAATAATAAGCAAAAGTGTAGGTAGAAGGTAGAAATATCTAGTCATGCTCCCCAAAGCCATATCTTGACAGACCCATGTGCACATTTACTCTATGGGCCACTCACACCCAGCCTACACACAAAAATCCAGGTTAAACAGTTAGAAGAAAAAAATAAAATTGGCAAATTAAAAGATAAATATGTTTTAAGTTCAGTTGTTCTAAAGCTATTGTTCAAGACCTCATTTGTCTGAGTCCATAATTTTAACTTTGTTTAGCTATTTAAGAAAATAAATTGACACAGTATGTATATCTTTAGATATACCTCCTTTTATGCAAAAGATGAACTCTAGAAAAACTGTATAGTAATCCATTTTTTGCAAATAAAATTAATGCACAAGAACTTAATATTTAAGGAAGTATTAGGGGGAAATCATTTGTAAATTATTCTAATTCCTGAAAATTTTTGCATACTGTTCTTGGGGGGAAAGGTAACAAATGGGAGGCAGAGTTTTATTTATAGTTTCGCTATAACTAGATCTATGCTTTTTTAAAACCCTTACTTTCCATGTTAAAATCAATACTAAGGAAAGCAGTAAAATGTAAGCAATTGGGATAAGTGACATGCCCTGGGTCACACAGCTAGGCTGTATCTAAGGTTAACTTTGAAACCAGGACCTCCTAGCTCCAGACTTGGCTCTCTAAACTACAGTGTATGAATTTGATGGAATATTACCATATAAAAAGAAATGCTGAGGAAGAGGAATTTAGAGAATTACAGGAAGGTTGATATGACCTGATACAGAACAAACTAATCAGAGCCAAGAGGTCAAGATACATGGGGCAGAAGACAATGGAAATAAAAAAGGTTACTAAGAAGGTGTCCAGTAAATTAAAATGCATTGAAAGTCCCAGAGACCAAATAATGAAGCATTCCTGGCCCTGATGGAAGGGAGATGGGCAACTACTAGCTCAGAATTTTGTAAATATTTTTAGATGTGGTCAGTGGATTATATGTTTTTATGTCATTATTCTTCTTTCTCTGTTCTTGCAAAAGAATTCCTCTGATCTGCTTTGGTTGAAGTTATTTTCTCATCAGGCATTCTTTAAACTAGAGATGTCAAACTAGGAGCAGCTTGCCTGGGGCTTGGGTTGGGCACTGTTTTAACCTGGAAATGGGCAAAAGCAAAGGGGACCTTGATGACTCAATTTGACTTTGTCTCTTATTGTAGTTATAAGACTCTTTATATACTGTAACTTCCTCCTACTCTGGCTTATCTCAGATCAGTCTTCTCAATTTTCTGTCAGTTTTCTAGTCTAGTTCCAGATTGGCTGGAGATTCTTATAGCTATTTTTTTAAGTGAGTATCATTAAACAAAATAACTGTTGGATCTTACACAGGCTAGATTCTTGTCCTTCAGTTAGATTAATTCAAAGAAATTTCAAGTGTTGCCTTTGGTGTATTTACAAGAGTGTTAAAAGTGTGTTTACAAGAATATTTGATAGCTGAGGCTTTAGAAATGACTGCATCTGCAATACACAAATGATGTTTCTTGATTACAGGTTTTTGGGGGAAACATCTGTGCCCTTCTCTGTCACTTGTAAAATATCTTGATGTTAATCTAGATAAGGGATGCTGTTAATTTTTACATCATATTTATTTTCTAATTGACTTCTCTTTGGTGGAAATCAAGACTATTAACATGCTTATCTGTATCACTGATATATCTCTCCACATATCTTCAACTTTGATGTTCTTCTATATTTAGCTCTAAGTCTAAAAGTGGAAATCAGTCATTTATTGGATCTTTATATTAGAATTTTAAATTTGTGAGAATCTTCCTCTTTCATTTTTGATAAAATTAATTTTGTTAATGGCTTTTGCCTTTGAATCACAGAAATTTAACCCCCTCACACTTTGAATTCTCTCTTGAAACAAAGAAAAATAATTATATGAGACATATACTGGATTGAATATATCTAAAAACGTTTACAAAATTCTGAGCTAGTAGTTGCCCACCTCACTTTCATTAGGGTCAGGAATGCTTCATTATTTATTCTCTGGGACTTTTAGTGCTTTTTCATTTACTGGTCACTTTTTATTCATCTTTTTTACTTGCACTGTTTCAGGCATTGTGCATTTTGATCTCTTGCTTCTTCTAATTTTTTTCTGTGTCAAGTCATATAAACCTTTCCATTTCCTCTAAACTCTTCCTAATAAACATTTCTTTCTATGTGGTAATATTCCATCATATTCATATACCATAGTTTAAGCACCTATTTTATTTACACTTCTGTTTTACTACATATTATTGTCAGGAATATTTGGGCAGATATTAGAACCTTGTTTCTCTTTTTTACTTCCTTAGAGTATACACCTAATAGTGGAATCTTTGAATCAAATGTTATGGAATATTTAATCACTTCTCTTAAGTAATTCAAAATTATTATCTGGTCTACTTTAATCAATCAATCAATCAATATGTATTTATTAAGCACCAACAATTTCAGAAACACCGTGCTTGGTACTACAGATAAAAACATAAAGAATGAGACAATCTCTAGTCTCAAGGAAATTATTTTCCTTTTAATTAAGAAATATGAAGTATTTATTTTTCTCTCCCTCAGAACTCCCCCACATTGGACAACAAAGAAACAAACAAAAACCTTGCATCAAATATACATAGTAAAAGCAAATCTCCACATTAGCCATGTACCAATATATGTCTTTGCATCTTAAGTACATTACCACTCTGTTTGTTACACACTTAAAGCAAATTTTCCCACTATTTTGTCTGCTTGTATAAAATATTCCCTCAGTAGTTTTAGTAGTATGGCACTAATTTTCAAGTTATTTTATCATTATTATTTCCCTTAAAATAGCACACTCCACGAGCATTAAATAGCTACTTTTATTTCTATAAAAAGTGTTTAAAAATCCTTCCATATTTTTATTAAAATCATATTGTTAACCATAGAGAATTGTGTTCACTGCATTTATATTCATGCATACCACAACATTCACTTTTTAGTCTCAATTATAATACACTACCAATCAAAAAGTCAGTCCAAAATGATAAATTATTTCGATCCATACCATTTAATTGGTAAACTGATTCTTTGTTTTGTATTCTCTATAAACATCTTTAAATATGGCTACAAGAATCTCTAGTGTATGAACAGAGAAAATTAAAACTATAGTGATCTTTTCTCTTTCATCCAGCCTTTGATTTCATCCATGTTAGGACATTTATATGTGGAAACTTCTTTTAAGTAGATGGCCAATGAATCTTTAAATGTTAGTCATATTTGTCTTCATTACTGAGAGGTTAAATATCTTTCATATAGTTACTTAAAAAGTACAATTTAGAGGTAAGACAGACCATGTTTTAATGACCTCAAATCCAGATCTTTGTCACATTAAGCAACACTGTCTCTCTTCTCTACATTGGTAAAATGAAGCATCAATTTGTGGTAACTGATATAAAAATTGCAAAGATGGAAACCCTTTTGGGAGAAAGTAAAACTACATGTATTTGTCAGAAACTTTTGATAGTACTCTCATATTTATCTCCCTATTTATCAAGAGGAAGTTTTGTTATCTGAGAAATCTGATGCAGACTATATTTTGAAGCCCCCTATCAGAAAGTATTCCCAATAGAGATGATGATATCCACATGCCAAATCTATGTTGCTTCAAGAGGGAATTCGAGCAATGAAGAAACCTAAAGTTTGTTAATCTCAAGAGCTATTACTTCAGAGTCTGAAATGCATTCTTCTATATATAGCTTTATATATATATGTATATATATCCTTTGAATTATAGAATGGAAATAAAGCTGTCCAACTGTAACCTTTTTCATTACTGGCACTGGTAAACTCACATATCAAGATTTTGGCAATTTTTATTACACGGGCTAAGCTGATTAAAAGGAAATTTTAATGAACTTAGAAAGACATTTTATCTATAATCTTTTAGCTATATGGATTTTATTTCTGGAGGTATATAATAAAGAAAAAAAACAATGACATATTGAATGACTGGGAAATTATTTCTTACCCATAATTTTAGAATAAAGTCATTTCAGATGTATATTTGTTCATCTTTTCAAGACATTCTTTAATCATATGAATTACTAGTAAGTTGTCCAGAGAAGTTCATGAAGCCTATCTACTAAGGTACATTCAGAGATAGCTTGGTAAATGTTTAACAATTGGCTCTCAAAAAAATAAAAAAGAAACCAAAATTCTAGGAACACACTTTTCTGACATTTATATAATGACATATTAAGCAATGAGCATATAATTTAAATCTAGATAAACTCTATACACAGGAAAAAAGATGAATTAAATGTTGTCTCCTTGCCCCAGTAGTTCATTATTCATACAAACACAGGCTGCCCTTGTTATTCAATGCGGTGTCCACAGTGTCCCAAAGTCAATTTCCTGTCAATTTCTCTGGGGAAAGTAATCAGTCACCATATATTTATTGAACACCCATGGCTTTATTTATAAGATGTTTTGCTAAACTATGGACACTTGAGATAGCCATAGCCCTTCCATTCAAGGAGTTCAACTATCTATCTATCTATCTATCTATCTATCTATCTATCTATCTATCTATCTATTTATCTATCTATCTATCTATGTACCTACCTACCTATGTATTTTGTCTGTCTGTCTATCTATCTATATATGCATTTTTGTCATATAGCTATAGATATACATATGGATATGATAAAAACCACTAATAGCACAAGGCAGTTGCAATATCTTTGACTCTCAGGCACTCTTTTTGTCACTCACAACCATTCAAGTGAAATATATCATTCTTCATTTGGTCAGAGGCAAGAAAAAGGACACAGTTAGACACAGTTGACTGAATGAAATTCCTTTATTCTGACCAAACAGAGAGGTGTGAAAGAAATTAGGAGTGTCTCAGACTACCTGGAGTTATTTCCAAGTTGACCCGAATGGTCATGACCAACCTAGGACCTCTCCAAATGATCATTGTTCTTCTCCCTAAATGATTTACCATATAAAGAATGGTTGTTAGTCACATTAGCAAATCCCAATTCTTAAGGCTTTGGGCTCAATATAGGTAACCAAGATGGATAAAATATAGTGTATATTAGTAAGACTTTTTAGAGTAATATATTGATATCATAAGCAGTCCAGAGCAACTCATAAGTTTTCATCTGTAATAGGAGATTGGCCTGGATGTTATCTAAGTATCTTTCTATATCTCAATGTCCATTTCTAAATAATATGTAAGTGAAAAGAAAAAGATTAAACTGAAAATACTAAGAAATCCCATGAATTTGGCAACATGAAAAGGAAAACTGAGGCTTTAGAAAGAAGTAAAATTACAGGAAGATACTACTGCTGTCCAAAATTTGATTAGGATTACTTTTGTTATCTAGAGAGCTAGGTTTTGTAGTCAAATATTCCTTCTCCTGTAATTCCAAGAATACATCTAATCAAATAATTTTAGGATTTAGGAAGGTATACTTGTTAAAAGAAAGGTGTCTTCTAGTAGGCAGTCACATTCACTCATTAGTTAATGGGATAGAAAAATCATAGATTGATTGAAATAAGGAATAATATAATTTGTTACCTAAAAGGAGTCTTAAAGTTTATCTAGTTCAATCTCCTCATTTTACAAGTGTAGAAAATGGGCATTAGAGACGTTAAATGATTTGCACAATGTCAAGTAGGAAAAGAGAGCCAGAACTATAACACAGGTCTCTTGACTTTTAGCTCAGTACTCCTGCTATATCATACTTCCTATTTAGAGAATATGATTACAGGATGTAAGAGCTAGAACTCAAAGGGACCTCAGAGGCCATATAGTTGAACAGAGTTCCAGGAAATTACTTGACTTGCTCAGCACCATATGGTAGCATCAGAGGAGGGATTTGAACCCCTGTTCTCTAAATCCAGAGCTAGAAGTATTATCTCCATAGCACCATATTCTTCCCTCGCTTAGTTATGTAGGTAATTATACATAATGCTTTAAAGTCAGGATATTAAAATTTGAAGTATAAGTCCTGACACTCAAAATACAAATGAAACCAAGATAACATCACAGCAGCAAGTGTTAGATATGTAGAAAATCCTACACTCTTAAATCATTTAGTTCAGCCCTTACTGGTGGTCTAATTCCTTATTACAATGCCCCTGCCAATTGGTCATTCAGACTCTGCTTGAATTCTTCTAAGAATAGAAAAAGCATTCCCTCATTAGGCAGTCCATTCTATTTTAAGTCAGCTTTCTTGAAACTTTATTTCTTGAATTGAGCTAATACCTGGCTCCTTATAACTTCAACCTAGTTCTGCCCTCTGGGGACAAATGAAATGAAGTGTGATTTTAAACTTTATTAGATAAAGAAGATTTTCTTGAACTATTCAAACTACATGTAGAATATTTTCTTCAATTCTGAAGTTCACATGGCAAAGGAGATTGCTAACAAGATGACACACATCCGGAAAATAGCAATAAGTTGAGATGAGAGACTCCCACAAAATGTATCCTATAAAAAGAGATAAGGAGACTAGGTATATTTAGCCTAAATAAAAGATTTGGAGAAACAACGATAATTTGTTTGAGGGAGAGGGTCAAGGACAAAGACAAAGCATTAAATGAATTATGGACACATTTCATAGTTTCAGAGGAAATGAAAAACTTTTTGTTCCATCATCTAAAAGGATATTTTTGAGATAATTTAGAATTACACATCCAAATGATTTTTCTGTGTCCTCAGAAGGGACCAGTTTTTGACCAAAATGTTAAGATCTTTCCACCATCAAAAATTATTACCTCATTTCTTCGGACAAGTCACAAGGAAAATGATAAATTTTGGAGGGTATGTGGCAAAATTGGGACTCTAATGCATTGCTGGTGGAGATTTTAATTTTATCCAACAATTCTGAAGGGCAATTAGGAATGAAGTCCAAAATGCTAAGAAATATTCTTTGATCCAATAATACCAATATTAGGTCTGTGTCCCAAAGAGATAAAAAATGGGAGAGGATCTCTTTGTTAAAAAATATTTATAGCTGCTCTTTTTGTGTTAGCAAAGAATTGGAATCGAAGGGTTATCTATCAACTGATGAAAGGTTGAACAAATTGTGGCATATGAAGATGATGGAATAATATTGTGCTGTAAGGAATGATGCATAGGATGATTTCAAAAAGAGCTGGAAAGACCTACATGAACGGATACAGAGTGAGATAAGAAGAAACAGGTTCACATTGTTCACAGTAACAGCAGTATTACAGAATAACCAAATATGATAGGCTTAGCTACTATCAATAATACAATGATCTAGTACAATTCTGAGGGACTCATAACAAAGAATACTATCCATCTCCAGAGAAAGAACTGTCGGGGTAGGAATGCAGATGAAAGCATACATTTTTTCATTTGTTTATTTGGGTATATGCTTTGATATTTTTGTTTTACAAAATTATTTACTTACAAAAATGAACAAGATGGAAATATGATTTGTATGATAATATACATATAACCCAGATTGAATTGCTTGCCAGCTTTCCTCCAAGGGATGGAGGGATGGAGACAATATGGATCATATAACTGGAAAAATTATGTGGAAATTTGTTATTTCTAGTAATTGGTAAAAGTGCTTCATCTAGCCCCTCTTGGTGATTTTTAGATGATCATATGTATGTTAATTAATTAACTGGGTTGTATAAAAATCAGTTATGCTAAATATATATGTATATATACACAAATTTGAGACTGACACTTAAAAATGGTTTTATTCTGCCTTTAAGATTACTTTGACAACTCAAATGGAACTCAAAGCATTTTAAAGTTTGATTTTTTTAGATTTATGAAACATGAAAACCTCCTTCCCCAACCTTCCATAAGTTCCTATGATTGAGCCCCCACAGAGTGCCCCGCACTGCGTGAAGTGCTTAAAAACATCATGCTTCACTTCTTTCCTTTAAATGCTGTGAATCTAATGACTAATGCCTGCACTACCTACACACAAGCAAACAATAGGCAAGAAGGGAACACCTAAGACAGACACATATAAAAAAATCTGAAAGTGTGGCTTATATGAAACTAGACAATTAACATTCATTTTCAGTTGATTGTCATTGCAATCAGTGTGAGCAAGATGAACAAAACTTTTTGAGTCCAAGTTTTGGCACCGAGGTAGATAAAATATTAGAATTAACAAGATAGGTCCAGATATTATTTTACTCATTAGGCTCACTCTCTCTTGATCATACTGTATTATCTTGTACATTTCTCATTAAATGTTGGCATAGGAAGATTGAGGCAAAAGTGAGGCTTCATGAAATTTTGCCATCTGCAAAAGAGTTGTTATGACTATGAAGTGGCCATAGTATAGTTAACTCACTCATAGAAATAAAATCTTGCAGAGGCTAGTGGAATGAATAGAAAGTACTCAAACAGAAAAGGATTTAGCATCCATTTATGAAGAATACTATTTACAAAGTCCTTAAGAAAAAAATGAAACAGTCTCTACCGTAGAAGAATTTCTTATTAGTGAGATAGAGAAAATAAATGCATATACAAATGGACCTGAACCCAAGGATATGCCACATATATTGGTCAACATTTAAATGAAGGTCCATTAAGAAATCCCTTTCTAAAGGAATATTAGGATGAGTGGGGATAATCATACATGGATAATTAGCTTGGGAAACATTTCTGTTTTAATATATTTTTCCCTCTTCCCTTTTGTGTCTTTATTGATTTGAATGCTAACTACAAGAAGAAAAGAAAAGGAAGATATTACTAAGTACTAAGGATTATTTTGAAAATAGACTAATGTACTAATATAAATAATAAGATAATAAACTCCTTTAAATTTAGTGTGCAATTTAGAACAACATTTTTATTGATTGTTATTAACCACCTATGCACCTTCTCTACTGTCACATTTCTAATCTCTTTTTAAAAAGAGGGGAGATGCATGAGTTTTTCCCTGGCCCAATATGTGCCTTTAAAAAAATTCTAGGATATACTTCCTTCTCTTAGCACTTTTAGATGTTTGTCAATATTCCAAAACAGGTTTTCAAAGCAGTGTTACATTAATAGTTCCAGTCTTGCCTGTGGTCCTAAAAGTGCTGTTTTGTTCATTAGCATAAAAGATTAAAATGGATTTGGAAAACAGTTTTTTCAAAGAAAGTTAAATTGTGGAGAGAAAGAAAAATTCATTCAAAGGGAGTTTCTAGGCTACATTTTATATTCCTTTTTATAGGATTGATTATGGAAATAACTTTGCCAAAAGGCCTGAGGATGAAGAAGAGTACAAACTGTGTGCTTAAATGAAAATAGATTTAATCATGTGAACTATGCTGAAATTATTATCATTCAATGGTTCTGAGATGTAATAATATTTTATACTGGCTTGGCAGAGCCCAGACTTTTGCACAAAATAATCCATCCTGGGTTCAATGAACAATTGTTTGCTCCTCCACTGGAGATGTGCAAATACTGGCTGGTTTAATGCCTGTTTAAGTTTGTAGGCACAAAAAAGTACCCAATATACAAGAGCAGCTTCAAGATTTGATCAATGAGTGACCTTTGTGCTTCAATTTACAAACTCTGCCTCCAACAGAAATAGGCTTCAGTACACTCGCTGGTTTGTAGGTTGATGTTTTTTTCCAAAGGTAAATGAAAATCTTGAGGACAATCTGAAGCCATGTCTGGAGGGACTAAAGAAAGGAATATGATTTAGGGATAAGATATGCTTATTTGGATCAGATCCCATCAAGAAACCTGCTCTACTTATATGCAAATTTCTTGACAGTCCTGAAAATAAAGAATATACAAAATTTATTCTATGTATATGAAAGAACTAAATAAATATAATTCCTGCTCTGGGTTCAAAGTTTTTAAAACAAATACAAATATGTTCAAGTTAAATCTTTGTCTTCAGAAGACATGTAGGTAAAGAAATATAAGCTACACTAGAGTTTCACCTGATAGCCAAGTGTAATTATAGCCCATCAGATTGAAGTACAATTCATTTTAGATACACTGACTGACATATCTTGTTGTCAAAGAAAAATGCTGAGAATATCATATATCACTCCATTATCCTGCTACATGATCTTTGACAAGAGTCTTATCATATAGTCACATACTGTTTATGTGCCTAACATGACATTTCCCCTCTCTCAATGTTATATTCCTATAAGCAAATATGTTCCACCATTCTAGGTATCATATACTACTTAGAGATTTATCAGTATTTGAATAGATTAAATAAATGGCTATTATTTCAATTCATTTTTAAAGCTGTTTTCAGTTGTTATAGTGAATCTGGGTATTAACTCAATGGATATTAGGCTTTTTTGAAGACAAGATTTTGTCAGTATTGGTTCACCTTTGACTATGGTAATAGGAAAGTTATTTTTTGATGGCTAGTAAATTATTGATAATATAGGTTATGTACACATGGATAGGGTGAGTGTATTTGGGTTTGTTCTAGGTCTTTATTTTTAATCTCCAGTGGCTGAGGCCTTCGTTCAAGAATTGATGGTTCTTTTATGAAGGATGTTCATTTTTCAAGTGATTCAACTCTATTCTATTAGTATTCCTGATAGAAATCAGATACCTTATCTTGTCTTGGATTGCCTTACCAATTGGTTAATAACCTGTTCCTACCCTCAGGTGCCTTCACTTACTATCCATGTGATGTATTAAGGTCACTGTTAAATTATTCTATATTACCTAGATGATACAGCAATTCTCAGAAGTTAAAGATGGAGCCATTTTAGGTCCCTTTCCTTAACTAATTAGCCTGGATTAAAATTTTAAGTCAAAAACCATTTATTAAGTATCTAAAAAAGTGCCAGGCACTGTGCAAAGCTCTAGAGATGCAAAGAAAGGTAAAAATAGATCTTGTCCTCAGGGAGGTCACAGTCTAATGCAACTATTTGCAAATTAGACATATAGAGAGGATAAATTGGAAGTAATCTCAAAGGGAAGGCACTATTATTAAGGAGGACCAGTAATAGCTTCTTGCAGAACCTGGGAATTTAGCTAAGACTTAAAGCCAGCAAAGCCAAGAGCCAGAGCCCAATTAAGAAAGTTAGATAGGGGATAGGTAAAGTTCATAGGACAGATAAAGTCAGAGGTAGGGAAAAGTAGGAGAATGAAAGGGCACATTGCTTTGTGGTCAGGGAAGAAGCAAATTATTACTTTACCAGGGATTGTAAGCTTCACACAATCAGTCCTGGGACAGTTGTATGGCTATGAAAAAAGATCCACGGAAGAGAACCTGCTAAAGCCCAGTTGCAGGACTCATTTACAATTTACCAATTACCAAATTTACACATTACCAAAATATCAATTAGCCTGATTTTGATCATGCTGTTATATTAAGAATTAAACAGATAATGTAGTAAAGTGCTTTAACAATGAAATACTACATTACTGTCAGCAATTATTAATGCTAGCTATTAATAATGTTATTAACACTAATTAATATTTGTTGTTTAAACATTATGAGCTATATGAAGACATGCAAAAATGTTGTCTGCTCTCAAGAGTTCTGTTGGGTACAACTGATGGAAGTGAACACACAAATGAGTAAAACCATTGGTAGGTAGGTCTTTAAGTGTTAGGGGCTGGTATAGACAATTTAATAATAGTAAGAATAATTATTATTATAGTTAGTTTTCACTTAGTACTTATTGTGTCCTAGACTACATGCTAGGTGCTTTACAAATTTTATCTAATTTGATCTTAACACATCCTAGAAGTTAGGTGCTATTATTTTATTCATTTTACAAATGAAGAAACTGAGACAAATTGAGGTAAAGTGACTTGCCCAGAGTCGCACAGCTAGTTTGTGGCTGTGGCTAGATTTTAATTCAGGTTTTCCTGATTTCAATCCCAGAGTTCTATCTACTGTGCTACATAAAAAGGCTACCTTAAGCCAAGATCAGAGGAAGAGGAATGTGCTTCATCAAGTTGAGATCGTCAAAGGAGACTACATAAAGAAGATAAGCTTGAACCTTGAAGCATGACTAAGACTTAAATAAATGTACAGAAAGAAGCACCACACTCTAGGTTAAAGAAAAATCACAATAATAAGGGCTTAAGTTCTATGTGGGCATAACACAGAATAAAGATTAAGTAAGACTCCAGGATAGGTGGAATTGAATACTTAAAGGTCTCAATTCATTTGCTTGTGGGGCCAACTTAAAGCAAAGGTATCTGCTAGGTTAAAGAAAAATCACGATAATAAGGGCTTAAGTTCTATGTGGGCATAACACAGAATAAAGATTAAGTAAGACTCCAAGATAGGTGGAATTGAATACTTAAAGGTCTCAATTCATTTGCTTGTGGGGCCAACTTAAAGCAAAGGTATCTGGACTTCCCGGATTTCTTTGACACAATCATGTAAGCAGTCATCTAATCACCCCAGACTTTGAATGGGATTTTGAGAAATACATAAACATATATTTTTCACTGTAAAAGACATATTCTAATTTAACAAGAAGAAGGGGGAAAATCACTAACACCAACTCTTTCTCTTTTCCTCATGCCCTTCCTCTTCTACAGGCACCCAAGGGAAATCATGAAACAAGCAAATCTCAAGAAATAAAAATCTCTTATAACTGATTCAAAGTAATAAGTGAATATGTCGTTTGGGTTTTATTGTTATGTCACCCAGAAGACTACCTTCGTAATATAAAAATATTACTAACAACATTTTTATACCGTATGGTTTTACATACTTGTAATGCTAGATGAAATAATATGATAATGCTGATAAAATAAGACAGTTACTTGGATAAAAAGTGAACTCAAGTTTGTGATGTTATGACAAAGCCTCTTCTACCTAACAATACTATTTGAAGGCATCATATACTTTTCCTAAATTTCAATGGATTCACTAAAGAGATTTAATAAATATAATTGAAAAAACCCTGGAGTAATTGTGGAAATGAGAGAATAGAAAGAAAGGACTTTTGAAGGTGGAACAGCAGACAGACAGCATACTCCGTGAAGAAGAAAAGCTAATAGTGAGAGAATATATCTTTAGGTTTTAATCAGTTAAAAGAGAGTAGGAGGAAAAGAAAGGACTTTGGCTTTGGTCTGAAATATATAACCTCATCTGCTTGCCTATGTGGCTCAACCACTGAGAAGCAGTCAACCCTGACACGTTGAGAATGTCATGGTTATATCAACCTTCAGTTAAGAAAAAAAAAGGATAAAGGCTTTCAACAGTGTCAAATCATCTTACAAAAGTGGTTGCTTTCTTTGAAAAAGTCAAGTACTGGATTTGATTCCCTTGAAAGTAAAAATAAGAGAAAAATGATTGGGAATCTAGGGTAACTCCAATATTAGGTTGCCTCTCTGAAAACCCTTCACTTAGCAAGAGGGCTGCACTTGTACACAACCTTTATTTGATTTTTACTTTTCTGATTTGTAAAAAAACAAATTTACTATTTACATCATGTTTGGGGAGGAAATCTTTTTAGGAGGATAAGAATTTTTCTATTTTTAAATGAAGGGAATCTGTTAATCTCATAGTTAGAAGATTATAGACTCAATCAATCAATCACCACATATTTATCAAGCATGGGCTATGTTCTAGTATCTGGAGATAAAAAAAATGAAACAACCCTTGTCCTTGTGGAGCTTAAAATTGGAAAGCACCTAGAAATTATCTTGCTCAATGGGCCATCTCTCAACCTCATTGAAAAATGACTATTTAACTTGTGTATGAACTCCTTCAGTATCAGTCAATGTATCTTCAAGCAACTAGTATGTGCCAGTCACTGTGCTAGGGGCTGGGGAAAGGAATATAAAAGTGAGAAAATCCCTGCACTCAAAATTTAATTAACACTTACATTGCTGCTAATACAGAAGTCCATTACATTCGATTTTACCACAATGTATCCGTCTCTGTGTACAATGTTCTCCTGGTTCTGCTCCTTTCGCGCTGCATCAATTCCCAGAGGTCATTCCAGTTCACATGGAATCCCTCCAGTTTATTATTCCTTTGAGCACAATAGTATTCCGTCACCAACAGATACCACAATTTGTTCAGCCATTCCCCAAATGAAGAGCCTGCCCTCGTTTTCCAGTTTTTTGCCACCACAAAGAGTGCAGCTATAAATATTTTTGTACATGGCTTTTTTCCCTATGATCTCTTTGGGATACAAACCCAGCAATGGAAAAGAACACTACTCACATTCAGAGGAAGAATTATAGTAGTGTAAACAGAAGATAAAGAACTGCTTGAACACATTGTTGGTGCAGATATGATTTGGGATGAAGACTCTAAAGGACTACCCTAGTGCAATTATCAATAATATGGAAATACATCTTGATCAATGACACATGAAGAAACCAGTGTATATGCATGTCAACTATGGGGGGAGGGGCTTGGGGTGGTTGGGAGGGAGAGTAAGAACATGAATCTTGGAACCATGGAAAATTTTTTTCTAAAAAATAAAATTAAAAAAAGATTTAATTAACACTTGATGAATACCATTTTGTTTGTATTATTTTAAATCTTTCATTCATTATTTTAGCATTATTAAGTTATTTGTTAAAATTTATGTCTTTTAGAAAGACATCCCTGACTTTTAGAAAAATCTCTCTTTTTAATAGGCCTACCTATAAATAACAACTACTTATTTTAGTTCTGCCCTCTGGAACTACATTGTATAATTCTACTTCCTTTTCCAAATGACAGCCCTTCAAATATTTATAGATAGTTAACATTCTCCTCTCCATCACCTAACCAAGTGTTCTCTTCTTAAGGTTAACATCCCATTTCCATCAATAACTCTTCTTAAGGTTGATTTTTGACATACTATTTCATTCCCATGAGTCACTCTACTCTAGAAATATTAGTCCTTCATTGTTCTTCCTGAAATGCAGTACATAGAATTAAATAGACTGGGGTTACCAAGGAAAAATCCAACAAAGCTATAGTCTTTTGGAGTGCCTGACTTAAATTGTCATGATTATTGGAATTCAGTGAATTAACTAATGCATCCTCTGTTCCTCCCAAGTCTTCCCATTGCCACATTTGATAAGCATACCTTGTAAGTCTTGGTGCTAATAAAGTTGTTGGTTACCTTGGTGCATGCTCTCAAGAGGCTAGAATCAGTCTACTAATCACCACTCAGATTGTGCAGAGTTATCCAACATTAATATACATTGAACAATAATACTCAAGCAGTGCCATTAATAGGTTCTTTGTATTTCCTGGAGGAACGAAGTATTTAATTTGATTTATGTTTCTTAAACCACAAATGGTGACAGGGCATTAGCCTATCAAACTTCTCAGAAATATCTGATTCTAGTTGCCAACTATCTAAGAAAATGTTTGTTTTGGTCTTGTGATAGAAAAAAGTAATATCTTAGATAAGTAACAATAATTAAATAGTTTTATATTTGTAGCACTTCAGAGATATTTTCTATGACATTAAAAATATCTGTCTGTTATTTAAAATTATTTTCTTTGAAAAAAAAAGATATTCAAGATTCAGTGATGGCATAGAGTTACCCAAAAGTAATCTCTGAAAATACAAACAGAAAGCTGGTGAAAAAGAAAACTGAAACTCTCAGGTAGGTAAGTTCATTCTTGTGATTTTAATCATGTAGAAGATTATTATTTCATTTCTCCTTGAAAATAAATTCACACTACACAAACTTCTAAGTGTCTTATCCATCAATATTAAAAAAATACTTTAAAAGTCTCATCCAGATTCCACTTTAGTACTGTAGTAAATTAGAGAAGAGTTCTTAAGTTGTCTCTAAATGGCTATAATTAAATTCTCACTTAAAATGATGCCATCTCCAACAAGGACAAACTCAGCATCACAAGGGGCTCAGAGGTTGAGAATTATAACAAAACTCTGTGAGTTGGCACAGATCCTTATGTAAAGGAGATATATATGTATAACACACACATATACACATATTAGCACTCTCAATAATCACCACCAAGGAAGAGATTTTAAAAGAAGTTACTTAAGGATATATATATATATATATATATATGTATGTATGTATGTATGTATGTATGTATGTATATATAGTAGAGTTCACATTGGAGTGGGCAACCATTTCCTTTCTGAAGCTATGTTAAAAATTCAATTTTCACACAGAAGTTCTAGTAATTTTTGAGCTTTTCATGTCCAAAATTCAATATGGAAATAAAAATACTTCTTCTACTTGATCCTCCTTTTCCATCCTATTCAGTTCTGATACTTGTTGGCCAAATGTTTTGAAATATATGTAATTAGCAAGATATTAGACATTCTGCACAGACATGGAGAAGTATCTGCAAAGGATACACAACTCCTATGCAATGACAGGGGCTCATCAAAAATGTTTATTAGATCAAATGGGTAAAAAACACAGAATGTCCCAAAAGACAGAGTACAACTTTAATTTTAATAGCTTAAGTAAAGCCTGTATATTCATTCTACCAGATAAAAGGAAGAAACATTAGCAGTTAGAAATATCAGTGAACAAATTAAAGTAGATCCTTATATAAAATAGAATAGTACTGTATAGACCTAGATAGAACCTGAATAAATTTCCCAAGATTTTTCCCACTTTAATCTTGCAATCTGCAACAATGGCTGACATTTTTATAAGTTTTAATGCTTGCTGTGCACTTAATATTACTCATTTCAGTCTCACAACAACATTGTGATGTAGGTGCTTTGGCATTATGTTCTCCATTAATAGCTTCCAGTCACTATCTCTAACCTGTTTAAACTATCCCACAATTTATTGGATATTTAACCCAGTGCCCAATTTCTCAGAAATGTTGTCCTCTCACATGTCCTCTTTGTTTGAAATATTCATAAATCCTACATTAGCTAGAAGGGATGATGCAATGTCATTTACAAGCAATTTCCACAGCCAATAAGCCAGACTTGCTAATCTTTCAATGGTTTTCCAGAAAGTATGTCACTTCCCACCTGCTCCAGTAACAATTCTAGCTAAAGCAAGTGTGATCATTCTGAATCCAACATCAGCAAGAGAGACTATGTTGTCATGGTTTTCGAAGTAAGGAAAATGACATATACATCATGTGTCTGTCAGGGCTTCAACTCAAACAGAAAACTATACTTTGCATTTTTAGGAATTTCAAATAACAGGTCTGATTTTCCAAATTCCTTTTACAATCTTTATGAAATATCAGTAAGTATCTCTATGTAAACTCAGAAAATACTGTACTTTGCCACTTCAAAGTACTAAACCAAGAAAGTCATTGAACCAATTAGAAAACACACCCTAGTTGTGGGATTATGTTCCAACAGTGTTTAGTGTATATTTCTCTTCTTTCTTTCTAATAGCACATTGGTGTGCATCAATTAAGTTAACTGTTCTTTATTTTTTAATTTTTTTTTATTTTTAAATACTTGGATTTCACAAGAAGGGCTAAACTTTCATCTCTGCTTTCATATGGAAATATATTCTGCAAAAAAACCCAAAACACTAACAAGTAATATTGACCTTGGAAGTGAAGGATAAAATAGAGGGTTAATTAATTAACTTTGTAGAAGTTTTTTTTTTTACTACAAGGGACATTAGCCAGTTCTTGGCCTTTGGGTGCTAAAATATTGATTTATTTGCTCATATCACTAATTAAATTCACAATTTTCAAATATTTCTGAGAAAAAAATTCATATTGAATGAATGAATTAATAAGTTAATTCAATTGGACTATAAAAAGCCCAGTAAAACTTATCTTGTGTCTTAGAAGACCTATATTCCTGTAATTGCAGTCAACTGCCATTTCTAGTGTCAATCCTTTTCTGTTCCTCTTAATTGTTAGCAATCCCCACCACCTTCTCAAATTTTCTCATATATGCTTATTTCTTTCAATGTTGTTTTACTCAATGGAATGTAAGCTTTCAGAAAGCAAGGGCATTTTTCTTTATATTCCATTACACAGAGTACTCTCTTACCCATAGGAGGCATTTAGTAACATTTATTGGATTAAATTCAATTGGATTTAATTTTATATCAGAGGAAGCCATGAGGTACAGTGGGAGCATGACAGGCTTTGAGTAATGAAGATTTAAATCCAAATCTAGCCCCTAATAGTTCTTACTATCTTTCTGCCTCAGTTCCATCAACTATAAAATAGGGATAATAATAGTTTCTACTTACCAGAGTTATTTTATTTTCAAATTAAATAATAACTGTAAATACTTAGCTTGTGCCTAATAATTAGTATGTGTTCTTTGAATGGCAGGTATTATTCCTGTTGTTATATCAGCAATGAAAAAAGTCATGAGACTAAAGCAGGCACATAATGTGTATGTACACACAATCACTATAAAGACATGGAGTCAGTAAGATATGATCAGAATAAATCAGAATTAACAAATATGAAGTCTGTTTTTCTAATTCATTTCCCCCTCTTCTACTTCTCCCCACTAGTACTTTTAAGACCAAGCATTTCCTATCTTTACTAATCTAACTCTTTATTCACTAGGCAGATAAATCCTTGCCCTCATTGTTCCGCTCTAACAAATTAAGTAGTAAATGCCTCTAGTTATCTAAATAAGGTGCTGATTGATCTCATGGAAATAATTAATCAGGCTGAAGCTGATATGATCTACAGCCACCATCAGAACTTTCTTTTCTCATTATACTTACCTAGAATTTAAATTTATAGCCAGTGGCAAAAAAGTAATGGTTTTTGAGAGTTTTCTACAAGTTAGATTCCAAGGAGAAAGTCAGATTTCATTGTAATAAGACTTTAAGTGGGTCCAATTATGTTTTAGTTCTAAGTCTTGTTTCAAATATTGTTCTGACTATTTGGTAAGGTTTAATGGAAGCCACCATCAGGTTGAGAACCCTGGGGAATAAAATGTCAATCTTATGAGAAATCATGGAATTAGAGTTTTTTTTTTTTTATAAGAAGCTGGGCACTTAAATATAATTAAAAAAAATCTTGCTAAGGAATAATCCTTATAAGCAGGAGAAATAAGAAAACTAGAGCAAAACAATGCTTAAAATATTATTTTAATCCACTCTTTTTTATATAAAAGAGAAGGAATACTTCAACTGCAAGACAGTGAATTGTGCACTGGTTCAAAAATTTTGTCTTATATTTTTGCTTCTCAAAGATAAAATACTCTGTTGGCACAATATTTCTTATATAAGAACTCCATGACAGCTATTAGGTATATCCATCAGAGCCTGCCTTGAAATAGCAAAGCTTCTAAGACTTTAAGATGTCCCCAAACACATTGCAATAGATTTCTATTAAGATTTTAGATTGTACATGAATATATTACTAGTTGTTTCTCTTTGTGTTTGAGTGTGTTTTGTCTTTTAAATTTAAGTCGTAAGTCCCTTAAGGGCAAATAATCTATGTGCTTTTTGCTATTTGCTAAATTTACTGTGTACTATTTGCTATTTGTTATTTCTCCCAATCACTGACATATTATCTTAATCATTCTAGGAAATCAAATCTATGGGCTTTCAAACTATGTTAAATTGGAGCAGTATAATAGTTCACAGACTATATATCTTAAACTGATGAGGGATTTAGATTTATGAAGGACCTCAGAGGGGTGATTGACATATGGTCGAAAGACCTCATTTTACATAACAAGAATGTGAGGTCCAGAGAAGTTAACTGGCTTTATTAATATCACATAATTATTGCCATGGTACCATGGAACCCATTTCTAAACTATCTTCTGACCCTAAATCCACTAATCCACTGTAACAGAATGTATTTAATTCAGCAGAGAGAAGTTATATTTGGAAAAAAACTGAATTGAGTTCCTTTCTCAGCTTTTCCACTAACTAGCTATGTGTGTGACCTTGGACAATTTTTCTGACCTTCAATTTCTTTATCTATAAAAAGATGCTATTTCCTTTTTTACCTAGTTCACAGAGTTGTTCTGAAGATCAAATGGGATATTTTTAAGGCTTTGTAAACTTTAAGTAGTCATAATAGTCAGCAATTATAATAATTATATTTAACCAATCTACTTTGAAAGACTAGTACTTTCACTTGATTGTTAAAATAAAGAAAGACCCCGGGAAAGTCTCTTAATTTCTCTTTGCCTCAGTTTCCTCAATTGTAAAATAGGAATAATGGCACAAATTGAGTAAAGTTGTTTGTATGATCAAGTGAAAAATAATAGTTATAAAACACTAAAAACACATCCTCACATATAGTAGAAGTCATATAAATACTTAGCCCTTTCTCCTGATATATGTAGATGAGAAAGAGATATTAAGAAATGATGCAGAAAAAATAGCATTGGGGACTTCTGAGCTGAGCTTCCTCTCCTCACTACCTACTGATATAAAGCACCTCAAAAGGACAAAAACCAAAATCAGATGAGTGAAGTGGCTCTTCCATAGGGCGCAGCCTTGAAGGTAGGTAAGGTTTGGACATTTCCATGCTCTGAGTGGGTAAAATGACTCCTGCCAAAGCATGAGCTGATCACCCCTATCCCATACCACCTACAGTGCCAGAATCAGAGTGATTATAGAGAAATCACTAGGTTCTCAGGGGGCTGGCTGAAAACCCAGAGAGCAGTGAGACCTAGGACCTGAGGAGGCTGAGGAACACAGAGATTGGGTATGGAGATAGGGCAGAGAGGGACTGCACACAGCAGACTCAGCAGAGACTGAAAAATAGCCTCAGGGTAAAAACTGCTCTGTAGCTCAATACAAAGGCCTTCCTACTCACTTCACTCACACTTCTGACTGGGAAGGGAAGGAAAAACTAACACAGCAATGGACACCAAAATCCAAGAACTTCAATCTACAAGTACCAAAAAAAAAAAAAAAAAAAAAAAAAGCAAAATCCTTGACCCTCGATAATTTCTATTGAGAAAAACTCCATATTATAAAGGAGAAAGCAGAGGATGACAAACAAGCAAAGACATCCAAACTTTCTAAAAAAATGGTAATTGGTCATGGTCACGAGTTCTTGATTAACTCAGATTTGAGATTATGAGCCATGTGAAAAAGAAATAAGAAACTGGCAAGAACAGTGGGAAATAGATCAAAAAGAAAATAAAAGTTTCAAAGACAGAATCTTCCACATGGAGAAAGAAGCCCCAAAACTAAATGAAATGATAAGGAAATTGGAGAGACCAGAATTGACCTGCTGGGAGCCATGAAGAGCAGGATAGACTAACCCAAATAGGAAAATCAAAAGATCTTAGCTGAAAACCAATCTTGAAAGACTAGAATTCTACAAGCAGAAGCTAATAATCTCACAGGACAGCAAGAATTAATAAAGCAAAGCCAAAGGAATGACAAATTAGAAGGAAACATGAAATATCTCATTGAGAGAATGACTTACATGGAAAACAGATTCTGGAGAGACAATTTGAGAATCATAGGTCTACCTGAAAACCTGGAAATAAACATAAATCTTGACATCATACTAGAAATTATCCAAGAAAACTGCCCTGATATTCTTGAAGAAAAGGGCAAAGTAGACATTGAAAGTGTCCATAGATCATCCTCTACATTAAATTCTCAAATGACAACTCCCAAGAATGTAATTGCCAAATTCAACAGTTTCCAAGATAAGGAGAAAATATTGCAAGAAGCCAGCAAGAGACAATTCAGATATCAAGGAGCACCAATAAGAATTACACATGACCTCTTAGCCTCCACACTAAAGGACCACAAGTCTTGGGATATCCAGAAAGACAAGAGAATTGGGTCTACAACCAAGGATCACCTACCCATCAAAACTGACTATATACTTCCAGGGAAAAGTTTGGGTATTTACAAAATAGAAGATATCCAAGTATTTGTAAAGAAAAGACCAGAAGTTTAGTTTCCAACTTTAGTTAGAAAAATTTGATGTCCAAATACAAAACTCAAGAGAAATCTGAAAAAATTTAACAAGAGAGAGAGGAAAGGTCAAAGTGTTTATATTTCTATATGAAAAAGTGATATTTTTAACTCTCAAAAACTGTATTAACAGGGGGCACCTGTGTAGCTCAGTGGATTGAGACTCAGGCCTAGAGACAGGAGGTCCTAAGTTCAAATCTGGCCTCAGACACTTCCCAGCTGTGTGACCCTGGGCAAATTACTTGACCTCCATTGCCCACCCTTACCACTCTTCCACCTATGAGACAATACACAGAAGTTAAAGGTTTAAAAAAATAGTAAGTTAAAAAAAACTGTATTAACTATCATAGTAGTTACAGGAATTATTCATAGGTATTGGTTAGGGTACTAAGTGATTTAAGATGATATATTAACAAAGAAAGGAGGGGAATAGAAGATGGCACCAAGAAAAACTTGAAGGAATAAGAAAAAGAGGATAAATTATACTACATGAAGAGGCACATGGAAGTGGAGGGGAAGAATACTATTAAAATAAGGAGAGGAAAAGAGTATTAATAGTTAATAATAAAACCTTACTCTCAGTGGAATCAACTCTGAGAGGGAAGAAGATCTAGATCCATTGGTGTATAGAATTCTACCTTACCCTACAGGGAAGCTGAGAGGGAAAAACCCAATGAAAAGTGGAGTGGTTAATATCAAAAGGGAGGAAAAAAGAAGGGAGAGGGAATTTAATAGACCCTAAAGAAAAATAAGAGGAGAATAAGAAGTGAGAGGGTGGGAAGCTAAGTAAAATAAAGGTGGGGATTAGGGGGACTGATTAAAAGCAAAACACTGGTGTAGAAGGAAATAGTGAAAGAAGTAAGGTCTGGAATAAGAGAGGAAATCAAAATGATGGGGAATACACAGGTGGTATTCACAACTTTGAATGTGAATGGGATGAACTCACCCATAAAATGGAAGCAAATAGCAGAGTGGATTAGAAAACAAAATCCTACCATATGCTGTCTATAAGAAACACACATGAGGCAGGTAGACATGCACAGGGTAAAGGTAAGAGACTAGAACAAAATTTGGGGGGCATCAACTGAGAAAAAGAAGGTAGAAGTCACAATCATGATATCAGACAAAGCCAAAGTAAAAATAGATTTAGTTGAAAGAGATAGGGAAGGTAATTACATTCTGATAAAAGGCAATACAGCAGGGGTTTGCAATGTATGGCTCTCAGGCCATATCTGGCTCTTTTGAGGGCCAGATATGGCTCTTTCTGCAGGAGCCATAAAGTCAATTTTTTTTCAGGTGCTGTTACAGGAGCTCTCACTGTTACAGGAGCATGCACTGTGAGCACTGTATGGCTCTCATGAAATTACATTTTAAAAAATGTGGTGTTTATGACTCTCACAGCCAAAAAGGTTGCCAACCCCTGCAATATAGTGTGTAAATGGAATTAGATCATCCTCATTCATTGTTAGACTTTAGCCATCAGAAATAATGTCACCCCACACTTAGAAT
Source organism: Gracilinanus agilis (assembly GCF_016433145.1). Taxonomy (NCBI): domain Eukaryota; kingdom Metazoa; phylum Chordata; class Mammalia; order Didelphimorphia; family Didelphidae; genus Gracilinanus; species Gracilinanus agilis. The sequence continues at coordinate 570,931,304 of NC_058132.1, read as the reverse complement.
TAAGTGGTGAATGGAAGATCAGTTACCTACATGTGACAATAGGTAACAAATCAAAAAGAAGTGACTGCCCTTTGGGCAGTTCAAAACAGTGTTGAGGCTGCCATTTGTCCACTTGAAATTAGAGGTGGATGCAGGAAGTGATGAAAGATGCTATCTTTTAAATATGATGGTAACTTCCTGTGGAGGGAGTTGGCACTTTGAACTGGGTGTAGAAGGATCTCTGGCAAGACCTCAGATGGCTTCTGTCTGAATTCTCACATGGGTAAGTTAGGCTGACTTCCTTTCTCCTCCCTTTGCATTTCTGGAGGCTCTAGCCTCAAGGAGGCCTCTCTTGCCTCTCTAATTGTAAAAGGCGTTGTGGCTAGAAGCCTTGTTTAATTAACCTCTGTGCTCTTTTGCTGGAGCCTCTAAATTCTTATCTGGTCCAGACCTCTGCTCTGGGCCAGAGTTTCTCTCTCTCAATTTCCCTACCTTCAACTTTCCTAATTGTAAATAAACTTCCATAAAAGTCATCCTGACTTGGGTCTATTTTTTTATTTGAAATTGAGTTAATCCAATTTTTGGCAACCATACCTTAAATATCTAATTCCCCTCCTACAATAGACAATGACAAAAGAGCAGTACTCAAAATGCACCAAATAGTAAATCATCGAAATTTTTAAAGGAGAAACAATTGTAGCTTAAAGAAATAGATAGTAAAACTATACTAGTGGGAGACCTGAACCTTCCTCTGTCAGATCTAGATAAATCAAAGCAAAAAATTAAAAAGAGAGAGGTAAGAGATGTGAATGAAATCTTTAAAAAATTAGTAGATATATGAAGAAAAATAAATAGGGACAAAAAGGAATACACCTTTTCAGAATCACAGGATACATTCACAAAAATTGATCATGTAACAAGGACACTAAACATGGCAAACAAATGCAAAAGTGCAGAAAAAATAAATGCAAACTTTTCAGATCATGATGCAGTAAAAATAATAATTAGTAAGTGTACATGAAGAGGCAAATCAAAAACTGAGTAGAAATTAAATAATGGGATTCTCCAAAATTGGTTGGTTATAGAAAAAATCATTGAAACAATTAATAATTTCCTTGAAGAAAATGACAATGAGGAGTCATATCAAAATCTATGGGATGCAGCCAAAGCAGTACTCAGGAGGAAATTTATATCCCTGAGTGCATATATTAACAAATCAAGGAATAAGAAGTCATTGAATTAGGCATGCAAATAAAAAAAAAACTAGAAAGAGAACAAATTAAAAATCCCCAGAAAAAACTAAATTAGAAATCCTAAAAATTAAAGGAGAAATTAATAAAAATAAAAGTGAAAGAACTATTGAATTAATAAATAAGACTAGAAGCTGATACTTTGAAAAAAACATATAAAGTAGATAAAGTATTGCTTAATCTAATAAAAAAGGAAAGAAGAAACCAAATTAAGATATTAAAGATGAAAAGGGTGACCTCACCTATAATGAAGAGGAAATTAAGGTAATTATTAAGAACTATTTTGCACAATTATATAGCAATAAGTATGGCAATCGAGGTGATATGGATGATTATTTACAAAAATATAAATTGCACAAATTAACAGAAGAAGAAATAGAATAGACAAATAATGCAATATCAGAAAAAAGAAATTGAATAAGCCATTGAAGAACTCCCTATGAAAAAGTCCCCAGGACCAGATGGATTCACAAGTGAATTCTATCAAACATTCAAAGAACAACTAAGCCCAATAGTATACAAACTATTTGACAAAATAAGCAAAGCAATTCTACCAAATTCCTTTTATGAAACAAATATGGTACTGATTCCAAAGATCAAAAACATGGAAAGAAAACTACAGATCAATCTCCTTAATGAACATAGATGCAAAAATCTTAAATAGAATACTAGCAAAATGACACCAGCAAGTGATCATGAGGATTATTCACTATGATCAGGCGGAATTAATACCAGAAATGCAAGGATGGTTTAATATTAGGAAAACCATCCACATAACTGACCATATTTACAACCAAACCAACATAAATCACATAATTATCTCAATAGATGCAGAAAAAAAGCTTTTGACAAAATATAACACTTATTCCTATTGAAAACACTAGAAAGTATAATAATAGAAGGGTCTTTCTTAAAAATAATAAACAATATATATTTAAAACCATCAGCAAGTATCATATGCAATGAGGATAAATTATAAGCCTTCCCAATAATGTCAGGAGTGAAACAGATGTCCACTATCCCCTCTATTATTTAACCTTGTACTAGAAATACTTGCAGTAGCAATCAGAAAAGAAAAAGAAATGGAAAATGTCAAAATAGACAATGAGGAGACTAAACTCTCACTCTTTGCAAATATGATGGTCTACTTAAAGAATTCTAAAGAATCAACTAAAAAGCTAATATAAATAATCAACAATCTTATCAAAGTTTCAGGATACAAAATAAACCCACAGAAATTATCAGCATTTCTATATATTTCCAACATATCTCAGCAGTAAGAGTTAGAAAGAGAAATTCCATTTAAAAACATCCTATATATTATAAAATACTTAGGAATCTATTTACCAAGACAAATACAGGAACAATATGAATACAACTACAAAGCACTTTTCATACAATTCAAATTAGATCTAAACAAAACATTAATTGTTCATGGGTAAGACAAAGTAACATAATGAAAATGACAATCCAACCCAAATTAATTTACTTTTTTAGTGCCACACCTATAAAAACTACCAAGAAACTTTTTTACTGAATTAGAAAAAATTATAACAAAATTCATTTGGAAGAACAAAATATCACAAATATCAAGTGAAATATTGAAAAAAAACGTGGACGGGGGCCTAACAGTACCAGATCTTAAACTGTATTATAAAGCAATGGTCATCAAAACAATATGGTACTAAGAGACAGAAGGGAGGATCAGCGGAATAGACTTGGGTTAAATGACCTCAGCAAGATATTGTACAATGAACCCAAAGATCCCAGCATTTGGGACAAAAACACCACTATTTGACAAAAACTGCTGGGAAAATTGGAAAACAATATGAGAGAGATTAGGTTTAGAGCAACATCTCACATCCTACAGCAAGATATATTCAGAATGTGTGAATGACTTAAATATAAAGAAGGAAAGTATAAGTAAATTAGGTGAACGTAGAATAGTTTACCTGTCTGATCTATGGGAAAAGAAAGATTTTAAGAGCAAGCAAGAGATAAAGAGAATATTACAAAATGTAAAATGAATAATTTTGATTACATTAAATTAAAAAAAAAAGTTTTGTAGAAATAAAACCAATACAACCAAAATTAGAAGGGAAGCAACAAATTGGGAAAAAATTTTATAACGAAAACTTCTGACAAAGGTCTAATTATTCAAATTTATAAGCAGCTTAATCAAATGTACAAAAAACCAAGCCGTTCCCCAATTGATAAATGGGCAAAGGACATGAATAGGCAATTTTCAGATACAGAAATCAAAACTATAAATAAGCACATGAAAAAGTGTTCTAAATCTCTTATAATTAGAGAAATGCAAATCAAAACAACTCTGAGGTACCACCTCATGAACCCAAAAGATGGGCTAATATGACAGCAAAGGAAAATAATAAATGTTGGAGGGAATGTGGCAAAATTGGGACATTAATGCACTGCTGGTGGAGTTGTGAATTGATCCAACCATTCTGGAAGGCAATTTGGAACTATGCCCAAAGGATTTTAAAAGACTGCTTGCCCTTTGATAGAGTCATACCCCCCCAAAGAGATAATAAGTAAAAAGACTTGTACAAAAATACTTATAGCTATGCTCTTTGTGGTGGCACAAAATTGGAAAATGAGGGGATGCCCTTTGATTTGGGAATGGCTAAACAAACTGTGGTATCTGTTTGTGATGGAACACTATTGTGCTAAAAGGAATAATGAACTGGAGGAATTCCATGTGAACTTAAATGACCTCCAGGAATTAATGCATTGTGAAAGAGCAGAACCAGGAGAACCATATACACTTAGACAGATACACCGTGGCACAATTGAATGTAATGGACTTCTCTACTAGCAGCAATACAATGATTCAAGACATTTCTGAGGGATCTATGAGAAAGTACACCATCCACTTCTAGAAAAAGAACTGTGGGAGTAGAAACACAGAAGAAAAACAACTGTTTGATCACATGGTTCGATGGGGATAAGATTGGGCATGTAGAGTCTAAATGATCACCCTAATGCAAATATTAATAATATGGAAATAGGTCTTGATCAATAACACATGTAAAACCCAGTGGAAATGCTCATTGGCTACAAGAGAGGGGTTGTAGGAGGGCAGGGAAAGAATGTGATTCATGTAACCATGGGGGAAAAAATCTAAATTAATTAAATAAATGAACTTAAAAAAAAAAGAAATCATACACCCCCAGTCTTCATGTTTTATAGATTAGGAAACTGAGAGGTTTCTCTAGATCTCACAGGTAGTAAGCAACAGAGATATTAGTTGACACTAAAGCCTCTGAGTACAAATTGAGAATTCTTTCCGTTACTAAATGACTTTAAAATGAAATAAAATGATTAAATAACTCTTATTAATCTAATGAAGAATAATTTTAAAAGCCCATTCTAATATGATGATAAATGATTCTTTCTTAACTCAATGTTTTCCCTATTATATGACCTATATAGCATTAGTACTAATACCTATTTAAAAGGATTGTAGTATGATAATCTCTCTAAAAGGTACATTTAAAAAATTAATTTGCTTCAATCCTCAATTTATTATAAAGTAATACTTTAGTGTTGTATTGTAGCTCTTTGATTCATGGATAAGTGCAAGAAAGGAGTGCCTCTACATCTAAAAATATTGAAATACTTTGATTTTTATCACCAAAGATTCATGGTATTTGGATTTTGAGGCCCCAAAGAAACAGCAATAGAGTGCTCTCACCTGTAAGTAATCAACCTTAATTCAACTAAAGTTCACAAAGCAGTATTGTAAAGCTAATTTACTTCATTTAAGGAAAAAAACTTAGGAATTCTTCTGAGGTCCCAAAAAAACTTTTATTTACCAATGGAAAAACTGAGCATCAGATTTGGAAAGAGGAAATAAGAATGATTAAGCCAAGAAGTAAAAGATAAGAGATTACTATGTATGTAGATTGTAACTACATATTCCAAGAGATTGTAGCTGCTCTCCCTGAACCAAGGATGCAAAGAGCAACTTAAAATTCAAGTCAGCATAGGTTTATTTAGAATATACTTTGGACACATTATCACCCTGAGTAAGATACCTAAGAACTTATAGAATTTAAGAGTAGGGAGGAGATAGCTAGACAATAATTTTAAGACATCTGGAGGTTTTTCTGGATTATAAAAAAAGTTAATAGTAGGATTTATTTTTTTTTAATGGGAGAGGGAAGTTAAGTGACCCAGTGGATAGAAAACCAGGTTTAGAGATAAGAGGTAATGGATTCAAATGTGTCCTCAGACACTTCCTAGCTGTGTGACCCTGGGCAAGTTGCTTAACTCCTATTGCCTAGCTCTTACTGTTCTTACCTTGGAACCAAGACATAGTATTTATTCTAAGATCGAAGGAAAGGGTTTATTTTATTTTATTTTAAAATGGGGTCTGTCCCAGAACTGCAGAAATGTATAATTAAAATGGTCTTAAATAGTCATCTGGTCCAGCCTATACATGAAAGGAATCCTCCATTACAACATACCAGCAAGTGTTATCCATCTTCTGTTCCTGAGATGAACTGAAACTTGCTCCATCCCAAGACAGATAATTTTACTTTTGGACATATCTAAACGTTAGGAAGGTTTTTCCTTAGTTCATGTCTAAATTTGGCTCTGTACAACTTCTTGACATTGCTTCAGATTCTGCAAGTCTCATTCCTCCTTCATTTGACAGACTTCAAAATATTTGAGAACATCATTCAAGTCTCCCTGAATCTTTTTTTCTCTAGATTAAATGTGCTGTGTTGCTTCAATAGGTCTCCATACAGTATGGACTGCAGGTTTTTCATGATATTGGTTATTTTTCTTTAAATACTTCTGGTTAATCAATATCCTTTCCAAATAATGGCACAAATAACTACATAAAATACTACAGATTCAATCTGATCAAGGCAGAGGACAAAGGGACCATCATTTACTTATTGCTAGAAAATATTTTCCTCTAAAGGCACCCAAGGCTACATTAGATTTTTTTGGCTCTCATATCACATTGGTTATTCATATTGAACTTGCAGTTCACTGAAATTCTCACATTTTTATAGCATCAAAAAGATAAGCTAATAATGGATTACATTAACAAAAGCTTGATGTCAAGAAAAGGGAGGATAGAACATCATTGTACTCTCTCCCAGTTAAAATGTATTTAGTAATACTAAATACTTTGTAAGGAGGAGAGAAGATAGGATAGTGATAGAACTGGAAGATCATGCTGTCTAAAGGTCAGCTGAAGGCACTAGAGATATTGAATCTGCATAAATAAAAATTTGTTAGAAACATGATAATTATCTTCAATATTTATTTGGCTATTACGGAAAGGAGAAATTATGCTAGTTTTCTCTGGTTCTATATGATTAGAGAATTTTGTTTAAACTTCATCCCCCAGAAGTCCTTCAGTATTTCCCAGATTCCTTTTAATCTCTCTACCCTGTTGTGTGGTCACATTTTGTTTATAGTTGGCTGAAACTCCTCCTTCTCTCTCTTCTCTTGTGCCCGGGCTGGGTTAGCTAGCTTTTTTTACATTAGTTATTACTAATAAACTTTATAAAATATAATACTTAGTTTACTGTATATTAATTTTAATCTTCACAGCTCCAGAAGTCAGACTTGAACCACTAAATAGAAGTTACATATAGGTAAATAAAAAATATTTATTCATCCTGTATCTAGTTAAATAATGTTTCTATGCTTGCAGACTTTAAAAATTAAATGTATATATAACTGTATATATCCCTTCAAATTTGAATATTCAATTGACTTGTATGTGAAAAGCTGCACGAAAGTCAATTTGGGAAGAAATGCATTTCAATATAATCCACAGGAATGAATGTCTAGAAAATAGGTGTTTTAGTACTTTCTTTTTTTTAGATGTTTATTAATACAATTTATTTTCAAGTGTCTCAGACTCTTCCTCTTCTCTTTGTATCACAGAAGGCATTATCCAGGAGAACTATATACATATAGTTCTCCTATATGTATATATATATATATATATAAATATATATGTATATATATCTTATATACATATAGTTCTCCTGGATATATATACATATATATTTATCCTTCAGGTTCCTATTTTTCAGTTCATTCTTTAGATGTGATGTTCATAAGCTATTCTTCAAGTATTAAATCTGTAGTTTTTATAACATATTCTCTTGGTTCTACTCATTTCACTATTCATTATCACATAGTTCTTTCCAAGTTTAAAAAAAATATCCTACTCATTATTTCTTATAGCTCAGTAGTATTACATCATAATCACATGCTTCAGTTTGTTTAGCCATTCCCCAATAGACAGGTGCCCCCTCAATTTCTAGTTCTTTGCCAATACAAAAAGAGCCATTATAAATATTTTGGGATAGAGTGGTTTTTTCCCCATTTTCCCTGATCTTCTTGGTAAACTGACCCCTCTACACTATAAAACACAGTTTTATAACTCTCTGGGTTAATTCAAAAATGTTCTCCAAAATGATTGGATCAGTTCGCACCTGCACCAACATTGTATTAGGTGTTTTTTAAATAATTTCCTGTTGGTCAATCCATTCATTATAATAAGCTGAAGATTTAATTCACAACTATTCAATAACTCTGCATTTTATTTCTTCAATGAATGTCTGATCTCTTGACCTCTTTTCTTTTCTTTCTTCCTTCCTTCTTTCCTTCCTTTCTTCTTTTCTTCCTTCCTTCCTTCCTTTGTTCTTTCTTTCTTTCTTTCTTTCTTTCTTTCTTTCTTTCTTTCTTTCTTTCTTTCTTTCTTTCTTTCTTTTAGGAAAAAGAGATTGGTTTTCCCCCTGATGATAAGGATTGATATTTAACAATGCTCTTTTAGAGACTATCATCTTGTTATATATAATTTGGACAAGTGGAACTATGGAAGTATAGGACATGAGTGGTTACCATGTTTTATTTTATATTCCAATCTGCATTAATGTGAAAAGATGAAAGGTTTGAAATCAAGACTTAGAGAAACATGTAGTGAAATGCCTTAAATAGTTTAACTGTAATTTTAACTCTAACAGAGGAACACAGTATGAAGAAAAAAGGAGCCAGACTGGTCACAGTGCTGTGGCCTCCCAAACCCACCTTGTGCTCAGCTGTCCCATGCTTTTCTGTCAGCTGCTGGGCAGTTAAACTAAGAAGAAAGACTCAAATTTATCCTATTCTGTTTCCACATTGAGATATGACACCCATACTGGAGTAGAGTTGAAAGTTGAATCAAGGGATGTAGGGGGGAATTAGAGGTGGGGGAAGAGAAGGAGAGAGCAGGAGGTGACAGAAGGAACAGAGTTTTGTGAGGCTCCAGGTATTGACATCCCCCCATAACATACATCCTAACCCCTCCAATCCCGATACAAACCCCAAAGGCACCAAGAAGAAAGGAGCCATGAGTTCTAACCTAACCAAAGATATAGAATCATTCAGAGGATTACAATCAAAAGGGTAGAGTTGACTAAGTATCAAGAAGACATGCAATTACCCAAAGGTTATCTTTACCATTAGTAATTACAACCCTAATTCTTTTTCTTGTCATCCTGGGTTCTTTTACATATTTTACATACCTTACATAAAATTGAAAAAAAATTTCCATAAAATCTGAAAAAAATGTATATCACTTCTCTTTGGAAGATTCCTCACTCATATGAGAGTTTCCTAAGGCTTAGAAAGTTCAAATGGCTTGCTTTCATAAAGTGAGTAACTTTCAACAAGACCATCCATATTTGAATTGAAGTCACCAAAATCTCTCATTAAAATCTAGTCTTTTAGAAAACTCCAAGCTCATCATGTGTTAACAGTATGAGACAATAACCAACAAAGTGAAATCATGGGCTGCATTAAAAGAGGCATCAGTTCTACATGTAAGTGCAAGGCTAACTTCATTTTACTCACATTAAACCTTGTCAAGAGTATTGTACTCAATTCTTATGGTCGTGTTTTAAAAAGAAGAAGAAGCTGAAGAGCAACTGAGAAGAGTAAACAGGATGAATCAAGAACCTATGTAAAAATTAGGATAAATTAAAGGAACAGAACGTGTTTGGTCTCATGAAAACACTATGTGCAAGGGTTACGAGGGTTTTGTTCAAATATGTGAGGGGCTGTCATATGAAGCAAAGATTAAACTTCTATTTGTCTTCAGTGTCTAGAACAAGAAAGGATGATTAGAGGCTTCAATGATTCCTATATAGTCTTTTATATATATATATATATATGTAGGCAACGTGGGTTAAGTGACTTGCCCAGGGTCAAACAGCTGGGAAGTGTCTGAGGCCAGATTTGAACCTAGGACCTCCCATCTCTAAGCCTGGTTCTCAATCCACTGAACAACCCAGCTGTCCCCTCCCAACCCCCAACCCCCAACATATAGTCTTGATGTAGGGAATACTTTCTAGAAATTAAAAATGTCACAAAATAGAATCCACTCCATTTCATGGTACTGGACTCTACCTCTTTGGAAGTGTTCAAGCAGAATGTGGATGACTACTTGTCACATATGTTATAGAGGGTGTTTCTTTCATTTACTAGTATGACTGAATGGTCATTGCAATCTCATATATCTCTCAAATTTTTTGATTCTATAATTAACCTCTCTGGGCCTCAGTTTCCTCATTTTTATAATAACTAGGCTGTCCTAGATAACTTCTGGGGTCCTTTCTACATCTTTGTGATCCTATAAAATATCTAAAATACATAAAATTATATTATCAACTTAAATTGAATATAATTGTTTATAATTAATTATAATTTTGCTTTAATTAAAAAGATTTTTATTCTTTCCATGAACTGGGTTAATATAAATCTAAGATACAGTTTTGCCAAGATTTCTAAATATGCAATGGTGGTATTTATAATGTTGTCAAATCAATTTTCTTTCTTTCTTTTCCCTCTCCAATATTTGTAATTCATAGGATTTACAAGGACTATTCATTAATCATGGTTCTACATGTCATTTTAAGCATTAATGGCTACTTTATATATGACATAATGATTGCATATGCTATAATTAAGCATCCTTTGTAAAGGAAAGAAACTAACTTGGATGTTTGAGAATGCATGAATTTACATATGATGAAGTTAAATTTTTACTAAAATCAGTATACTCTTTGTATTTGTATCCAAAGGCAGAATATCTCCCTTTATGGCTTTCAAATGAAACAATATTTTTTAACTAAATAATTTATTTATAAAATCCTTAGTTGTATATTGCAGCTTTTCCACTCTTAAAAATGTGCAAACATGTAGTCAACTTGAAAGGGGAAAAAAATCTCTCTATAAATACACAAAAATGCAGGCTCTATGCAGATATAGCCTGGATGCGTTGTATTTATCATCAGAATACTTTTCAGAGAAATGCAATTAGTAACAAACAAAATAAATGTTCTATTTAGAATTGACTGTATCCTTGATTATTTCTTGGTTCCTTTCAAAATAGAATAGAGCGCAAAACTGTCCTTCAAATGTTGTGTTTAAACAAAGGAACCTCGCTTCTCTTGCCAGGGCATTTTGCTTAATCATACCCTTTGCAGGATATTTAAAAATGCATTTGTAACAGAATAGCACTGACAAAAAGCCCTATAAGATGTAAACTCTATCCCCCTTTCAGTTTATGAATTGGATGTTCAGACTGAGCACACAGTTATTTTAAATCATAGCAGTAAACTGAATCATTTACAATATGCTTTAAGCAACTATCACTAGACCAGGACCTTATCTTGCACCCTATTTCCATGGTTTGAGCCAAATAAAAAGATTCTTTGAAGGCAAAGGGAACAGTACCCTTGCGTTAGCCACATGTGAGGTACAGAACAAGAGTTGGCACACAAACTGTAATTTCTGAAAACATGGAAAAAAAGGTGGATTGCCAATAGAAGTAAATCAAGCAAGGAGTCAGGATGTAGACTGACCATTTGAAACCATATAACATCAAAAAGATTGACTTTAATTTTCTAGGAAACTTCAGATAGAATTTTAACTACATTGCCTTTGAAATTATACACAAATTCTAATAGTAGGTAAATTCATTTCACCTTCATCTCTGCTGCATATGAAAATAGGCATGATGAATTGATCTTTCTGCATGCTCTCAGGTGACCCTGACTCTTGTGGGCAACTGGGACTTCATTACTTTGGGTCTGTTGTGAAAGGGCTAGATATTTGATCAGATGTGGAGTATCATGGCCATCGATCTGTTTTTACTCAGTGAGAAATCATGTTTAAATTATTTCATTCCGAAAAGTTTATCCTCTAATCAAGTCTTTAACACAACTTAAAAAAAATTAACTATAAGGGTTGTTTTAAGTGTCTTAGAAGATTTCTTTTCTCCAGAGATTCAGCATTTGTATTTTTCTATTAAATAAAAGGTAGTTTTTTGTTTTTAAGTACTTTTCACGAAGTAAACATTTGAGAAGGGGGAAGAAGGACAGTGGAAGAAGAGGGAAAACGAAATAACTCATAATACTAACATATAGGTAGATTTCTATTATCATAATTTACACATAATGAAACTGACTTAGATAGAAGTTAAGCCACATGGCTAATAACTGTTAGACAGAATTTGAACTTAGGCTTTGCTGACTCCAAATAAAATATTCTATACACTATACAATGCAGTTACCTCTTAATAATCTGAAGATGATGAGCGTAGTATGATGTTTGAATAATCTATTTATTTATCTGTTTATCTTATTTTCACAAACACTTCTTCCTCCAGAATAAATAATAATATCCTAGAGTGCTTAAAGAATCTGTAGATATAACTATTGACTCACTGTTGATAATCATTTAGGAATCATTTAGAATAAGAGAGATGACACAGGATTAGAGCCTAGAACATATTCTGATTCTTCAAAAGGAGAAAAGCATTTTTTCAGGCATTTATTAAGTGCTGATATAACACTAGATAGTGGGGATACAAAGGCAAAATAGCACTTAGTTTCAGACTTATAAAATCGTATAATTTTACTAGTCAACAAGCTTAACACTAAATCTTAGAAAAAACTCACAGGTTATTTATGAGGTGGTTGATGAACACTTACAAAGACAAGAGATGTTCATTACAAAACAACTTAGGTTCAATCATATTCCCATGTAAAGGTTATGTTGGCACATCTTGTGGGCAGGCAATACAAGTAGTCTTCTCCTTCCTCTCTAATAAAATAAATTGTGATGTGTCTGTGCCTATTCAATACGTCATTTTGGTGGACCAATAGTTTTTATAAAACCAAGCTTTTCATGTAATATATGGATAAGAAGGAGAGATGTGGGCTGGATGATATTATATATAATTTGGATATTGGTAGGCAAAATAGAAACATGGAATTGATTAATCAGTATCCATTTTGAGGAAGTTTTCATACACAACCATGGGGCTCTATTTTTAGTTGTTTTTACTCAAAATTTTTATCAAGGGATTGAATGAAGATAAAAGGCATTCTCATTAGAATCATGGTTTGCATATGGAAAGAATGGATAGATTATATTAGATTAAAAAGAAAAATGATTTGAATGATGAACCAGATTTAATAAGGTTAAATTTAAATAGGCAACAAACAATAGTAAATGATTATAGTAACCTCATATTTGACAAAAGTATAGATTCAAATTTTTGAGATAAGAACTTACTATTTAGTAAAAATTGCTGGGACAATTGGAAAGTAGTTTGAAAAAAAAACTATGGAAGACCAGTATCTTACACCATAAACAAATATAAGATCATAATGGCTACAGGACCTTGACATAAAGTGAGATATCATAAGCAAATTATGGAGGGGAGAGGAATTTATGAAAAAACAAGAAATAAAGGTCATTGTGAGTTGTGAAATGGCTAATTTTGATTACGTTAAATTAAGAAGGATTTATAAAAATAAAACTAATGTAAACAAGATTTCCAAGAAGGCAAGCAAAAAAAATTTTACTTAATATGGATAAATATAAAGCTTTACACTAGGATTAAAAAACTCAACTGTTAAACCCTAGCTTTGGAAGGAAGCTCTGGTTAAAATATTCAAAGCAATTTAAATGAAAAGAACTTTTTGATATATAAGGAGAAAAGATAAAAATGGGACAGTGGAGAAAAGGAGGCCTGCCTTTTTCTGAGCCATAATTGCTTTGATTAGTGCATACGAAAACAAAACTCAAATGCCAAATAGGCACTCTTCTATATTGAAAGACTACAGAGTAGTTGTGGGTTGCTAGTGTGGCCTACCTAGAAACAATCCCAACATCCTCTATCTTTATTTTTCCATTTCAAGGTTGACTTTTTACTGAAATTTCTATCCATACTTAATTTTAGAATATTCCAGAGAGGAAGAACCACAGGGAGTATGCACGATATGATTTGTTCTAGGTTTGAATACCAATTGACTCAGTTTTCTAATCTAGCATCAAGAGAGCCAAGTTAAGCTACTTATTCTTTGTAAAAATGTTTGAGTCTCACACAAAAATTCTCTAATATAATATATTAAAAGCATCATTAAGTATATTACCAGTACTGAGTTTCCTTTTTCCAATATTATGCTTTCTCCTACAGTATTTAGTAATTCATTAATCCTTTTACCTCTTCTGAAGAACTCACTAGAATAAAATTCTCCCAATTATACAAAATGATTTCCCCCCTAAATCACCACTCAACAACCAACCATTTCTTTTTCTAATTGAAGCTACTTTAAACTGCTTAAGAGTTTGGGTCCCACTTAAGGATAGATAGCCTGCAAGTTATGGAATCAGAAATATCCCAGTTCTTCACTGTACTGAGTGCCTAGTCTTAAGTTTTAGGAAAAAGCTTGGAGGTAACTTAGTAACCAAAAAAAAATCTGTTTTTATCATTCTCTTCAGTGAGCAGGTACATTTTTTCAAGCTCCCAAGAGTCAACAAGGGGTTATCAAATAAAGTCATGAGCTCTAGTGATTTCACAAAAGAACCTCCCAAAGAATGGAAGGAACTTGCATTATTATTCAGGTTAGAGTCATAAATTCAGTGTTGCATGGCAAGAAGTCTATGTTCATTCCTTGGTGCCGTGAATTATAATTTCCTTTTGAATTCAGAGGACTAGACCTAAAACTTTATAAATGAATGAACAACCCTGAGGTACTTTTTTACTGTACATGGCTCAGAGAAGTGATTCATCATGTATTCATTTTAAAGGACTAAATTTTAATCCAGTTACAAAAAAAATCCATGCCCCCCTGCTTGGACTTAAAAAGAAACCAGGAATAGCTAAATAAAATAAGGCAGAAGGGATGTAACAATTATGTAGTTTCCATTCTGCTTTTTATTTACCTTTGGTGGGTGAGTGGATTTTATATTATAAAAGAAAGAAGAATGTATTCTTTAAATCTAATGATATGAAGAGGTGCTCCTGAAATGTGTTATAAGGGCCATCCTCTAGGGCTGTGTTGGCAAACCTATGGCACGTATGCTGGATGGGGCTGCTCTGCTCACCCTTTCTTTGTGCACCTGAGGACATTTCTCTCATCACCCACCTCTCTGCCCAGCAACCCAATGGGACACCTTCCTCTCTCCCCTGTCTGGGGTAAGGTGAGGGTGGAGGGGTCAGATGCTGCATGAAGGTTGTAGTTTGGGCACTCAGTCTCTAAAAGGTTTGCCATCACTGCTCTAAGGCAATGTTCCTCAGAATGTGGTCTAGGATGCCTTTAGGGTCCCTGAAACCCTTTCAGGAGGTCTGGAATGAAAAATATTTCTAAAAAATACTAAGAAATTTTAATTTCTAATACACTAAATACTGATAGATATGTCACATGAACAAAACCTAGAGTGTAAAAGGGTCCTCAAGCTACAATGTCAGGGAATTTCTGGTCTAGGATATCCATGAATGTAAAAGAAGTTAGTCTGTTCAGGAAGGAAGAATAAGGATCATTTTTAGAGGGAATTTATTTTGGCGATATCACAGGTCTTTCAAATATTCAAACTGGTGAAGGAATATCATGAAAAATATTTTAACTATCAACTACACACAGAACAAGGTTTTATGTGCTGGGGGAGATATGAAATATAGCTCAACTTGGTCCCTGCTCTCAGGGGCCTTACAGTCTAGAAGGTTTATCAAAACATGCACATTTTGACAGTTGCTTTGAATAAAGCTAGTATATTGAGCTATAATTCACATGTTGCATGATACATGCATTATAGAGTTACAAAACCAAATGCTACAGCAGAAAAAGGATGACATCAGTAGAAGCATATATACTATAACATGGCATTGCATTGTTAAGGTAAAATGAAAGAAGTGTTTTACAAGGCAACAAAATTACTTATTGCAGGAAAATAGTTTGGAAAACTACTTCCAAGCTGATTTAAATTGAACATGTGAATTTTTTAACTTAATAAATCCATTTTTAATGAAAGGATTAAAAAATTAAAATGTTTTTTGCAAAAAAATAAAAATGTCAAATTATCTCTATTCATCAAAAATAATTATTAAGTGCTTACTTCTGAGAAATTTCAAAAGGCTGAATGTATAATTCAGTTTCCAGTGTTCCCACTGACTGCTAAAAACATAGATGCTCGATAAATCCTGCCTGAATTGAATTGAAAAATATTAGGTTTTTTTTCCCCTACTCACTAAACGGCTTTGTTCCTTAAAACTTTATACCTCTCTGTCTGATTTCAATGCAGTTTTAATTTCCTTAGGACCTACAGGTTGTTAGTTTTCATTTTTTTTGTTTCTTTTTTGGTCTTTCAAACATTAAGGACACATCTACATAGTATAAAGTGAAGACCTGACAGTCAGTAAGATAATTTCTTCATTGTAGTCAACCAAACTAATTAGCCACTTTGGCTGTGTACCATGATCAAATTAACTGACTAATCTCCAAATTTCCATTTGACTTTGAAATGTATAAAAAGCAAGATAACAATACAATACTGTCACCTGTTGGCTTAGGCCACAGGATTGATCCATAGGAATGTACAAATTCCAAACTTGATGGAGACAGAGTTTTATATAAAATAGCAAACTTGTTTCTTAAAAAACAAACCCTTAAAAATCAAAACAACTCTGAGGTACCACCTCACACCTAGCAGATTGGCCAATATGACAGACAGTAAAGGAAAGCAAGAAATGTTGGAGGGGATGTGGCAAAATTGAGACACTAATACATTGCTGGTGGAGTTGTGAATTGCTCCAACCATTCTGAAAGGCAATTTGGAATTATGCCCAAAGGTCTTTGAAAGACTGCCTGCCCTTTGATCCAGCCATACCACTGCTGGGTTTGTGCCCTGAAGAGATAAGGAAAAAGACTTGTACAAAAATCCTTAGAGCCATGCTTTTTTGGTGGCAAAAAAATTGGAAAATGAAGGGGTGTCCCTAGATTGGGGAATGGCTAAATAAATTGTGGTATCTGATGGTGTTGAAATACTATTTTGATGAAAGGAATAATGAACTGGACGAATTCCATGTGAACTGGAAAGACCTCCAGGAAGTGATGCAGAGTGAAAGGAGCAGAACCAGGAGAACATTGTACACAGAGATTGCTACATTATGGCACAATTGAATGTAATAGACTTCTCTACTAGCAGCAATGCAATGATCCAGAAAGAACTCTGGAACTAGAAACCGAGAAGAAAAACATGTGATTGATCACATGGTTTTATGGAGATATGATGGAGATGTTGACTTCAAATGATCACTCTATTGCAAATATGAATAATATGGAAATAGGTTTTGAAAAATGATACATGTAAAACCCAGTGGAATTGCTTGATGGCTCTGGGAGGGGTGAAGGAGGAGGGAAGAGAAAGAACATGAATCATAGAATCATGGAAAAATATTCTTAATTAATTAATTAATTAAATTTAAAAAGAAACAAAGCCTAGACAATTTAATCTTTCAATTTGGCATATATAACTAAATACTTTAGTAAAATACTAAAAATGTTTTGCCTGCAGTTGAAGTTTTTTAGAAGAACATGAGTACTTTCTACAAATACCTAAAGGTCAGTCATGTGGGAGAATTAGCTATATTAAAATTTACCACAAACAGTAGATCTAAGACTAATGGATAAAAGTTACAGGGTAAGCTGATTTCTGCTCTATAAGAAAATACTTGATAACAGAAATAGAACGGAGTTCCTCTTATAAGACAGTGATTCCCCCACTGCTGGAGGTATTCAAATGGAAGATGAATGGCTAACCTCTATTTTAACAATGTGGTGAAATAATTAAAGTCTAGAATGAATCTAAAGGTAACTCTTTAACAGTTAAAATTTTTAAAGAGGTGGATGCAAAAGATGGAAGCAGGGACAAATAACATTGAATAAAAAATGAAATAAGAAGAAAGAGTTAGAATTGCCCAAACCTAGAATAAACTATTTTTTAATGAATTATGGTACCAACACAAAGGGCTTTTTTAGCTTACTAGTAGGTTAGGAGGAAGATCAAATAAAGAAAGGGCTGGCCATTGTTAACAGACAAGGATAATGAATGGCAGAAGAGAAAGTACTCACTTTTTGTTGTGGGATTTTTCTCTACAAAGGACATGTTTTTTCGATTGGGAACTACAGAGTAAAAATGCTTATCAGCAAATTGAAACTTGAAATATATGAAATACTAAGAGAATACCTAATTAGCCCAGTATATATAAGTTGCAGACTTAATGAATTGCTTGTCTGAATCAGAATCAATAAACATTTATAAATTCCTTACTATGTCAGGGCAACTAGTTGACATAGTGGATAGAGTGGCTGGGCAGCAGATAAGAAGACTTATCTTCCTGAGTTCAAATCTGACCTCAAAGACTTATTAGTTATGTGACCTTGGAAAAGTCACAGCTCTGTTTACCTCAGTTTTCTCATCGTAAATTGAACTGGAGAAGAAAATGGCAAACTACTCCAATCTTCTTTTCAAGAAAACTTCAAGTGAGGCTTTTCCTAATGGAGTCACAAAGAGTCACACATAATTAAGAAATGACTAACAAACAACAAAAATTATATCAAATGCATAATTAAGTATTAGAGATAAAAAGAAAGACTCAACAGTCCCTGCCCTCAAAGAGCTCAAGGGAAGAGACATCATATAAGAAAATAAACTGAAAATGGGAGACAAAGGGAAGCTACAAGGGAGAAGATGAAATCTGGTGGTGCTCAGATGAGAAATTCTTTGAGAAAGTAAAGGTTTCAGTTGACTTAATCTTGCAGAATGATGAAATTCAAAAGGTCATAAATTTCAGGAAAGTAGCCAAGTAGGAAATGTTGAGGAGGATTTCCCAAGTGCCTTCTTTAAATGGTCAAGGATACAAGAAGTAGTTCTAGACGTTCACCCCCACACACACCCTCACACACCCCCTCTTGTAATGTTCTCTGCAAATATGTAGATTAATTTTAAGGTGACATAGGGCTGTGGATAGGAAGATGGGGTCCTGATTTCCTAAGTTAGAGAGTTGAGTTACATTATTATTAAGTTGAGTGATCAGATTAGTAAATGATCAATAAAGAGAAATCAGAATTAAAATGATAGTTATTCTGTGCCCTTTGTCAGTTAAGATAACTCTGGAGTATGACATTTAGATAATCATGCAACTATTTATGAAGGTCAAGGGAAAGCTAAAAATGCCCAAAAGAGGGCAGCTGAGATGCTAAGACCACCCAAAAAATGGATTTTGTCAAGGCCAGAAAAAGGAACAAAGAATATTTCGCTTAAAGAATATCTCTTTTGCTTATATGATAAAATATATATTGTTCTGTCTGGCATTTAAGGCCCTCCATAGTGTGACTAACATCCTTTTTGAGACTTTTATACAAAAAATTACTACCCTTCATACAGTCTAGTATTCTAGTCAAATTGGACCAACATTCCTGAACTTGGCTTTCAAACCAATGCCCTCTCCACTTCCCATGCCAATCCTTGGAATTCGCTTAACTCCTCATAATGACCTTTGACAATCTTTATCTTCCCATCAAGGTTCAGTGTAGGTTCCTGTCATCCAGGAAGCTTTTTCTCTTCCTGTCAGTTATTACTACTGAATCCCTCCTCAAGTTGCCTTACATTAACTTCTCTATCTTTATATATTCTCTCTCCTGCAGCTGGGAGAATGTAAGGTCCTTCAAAGCAAAGAATTCTTTTCTGGTTTTGTACACTCACGATTTAGTCATAGGGGGTACTTGATGAATATTTGCTCATTGAATGAATAGATATCTTCCATTAACTAAAGGGCTAGTAGAAGGTTTAAACTCTTTGTGTTTGGTCACAGAGGGCATTAGGAACAATAAAGGCACGTTTGGTTTTCTTATAAAGAAATATTCCTAAAACTTGGAAGGGCCCTAAAGTGGAATGGGATACCTCCTGGTTCTTCCTAATGAAAGTTTTTCAAGCTAAAGTTAACAATCATTTGCTGAGGACACTGTAACAGATTACTGCAGCTAGGTGGCTCAGTGGGTTTATATATAGCATATATATATATATATATAGCACTGGGCTTAAAGTTGGGATGACAAGAGTTCAAATCCAGCCTCAGACACTTAATAGATGTATGATGCTGGACAAGTCACTTAATCTCTGTTTGCCTTAATCCATTGGAGAAGGAAATGAATGGCAATCCACTTCACTATCCTTGACAAGAACACCCCACTGAGATTATTAACATACTATAGTCCATGGGGTCAAAAAGACTAGGTAATCTCTGATATCTCTCCTCACTTTAACATGCTATAAATAATTTCCCTAACACTATTATTACCCTTAGGTCTTTGTAAGATGGTGTTATATTTTTGGTCCTGTGCATTATTTCATACATCTTACCTTTATTCATTCTCATTTCGATTTGAGTAATTTTTTTCAATAAACTGTGTGAGGCTGAAAATTTGCCCAACGGTTATGGGTTTCTACAAAATGAAGTGTTTGAATTAGAAGCCATTTAAGGTCTCTTTAACTTCCATATTCTATGGTTATATAATTTTAAATACCTAGGCATCTAGTTAGCACATTGGGCAGAGATCAGAAACTTGAGCCAAGAAGACTTGAGTTCAAATCCTACCTCTAACATTTCCTAGCTGTGTGTCTCTGGGCAAGTCACTTAACATATATTTGCCTCTTTAACTTCACCTGTGAAATGGGGATAACAGTAATACCTACTTCATAAGATCATCATGAAGATTAGATACTATTTATAAAGCATTTAATACAGTGCCTGGCACATATTAGACACTTAATAAATGTTTGTTTCTTTACTTCTTAAGTAAACAGCTTGCTATTTTTCAGTTCTAAGATCTAGACAATTTCCATTTTATGCAAGAAAAGCCATCACTTTTAGTTCTCCAATTAGTCACTTGTTCTTTTCAACCAAGGAAGCAAGGATTTATTTATACTGAGAGAAAAGAAAAGAAAACAGAAGATACACAATTGCACCCACAGAACTTATTGTTGAGAAACCTAGAGAATATATGCTAAACTCTGCAGGAGATAAGCAGACATAGCCCTTGCCTAGTCAGAGGTGAGACAGCTTTGGCTGCTGCCTGAATGGAGAACAATACACCATCATAATTTACAATAAGGCGAAGGATGAAGCACATAATAGGTGGTGGAGAGGACTGATAGAACAACAAAAATAATAACATTTTATAATACTTTGTTTTGATATCATATACATACATACACACACACACACACACACAGACACACACACACAAGAGGAAACACACCCTCAAAACAAAAAGAATTTGAGGTATGGGGCAATCCACACATTAGACCCATGAGTTCTTAAACTGAACTTAAAATATTTTGTGAAAGTATTTCAATATAACTCATTTCCTTTATAATGTTATTTTTTATTTTATGTATTTAAAAATTTTAGGTCCTGAGATGGATTCCACAGATTTCTTCAAATTGCCTGTGGTGTCCATGACACAAAAATGGTTAAGAATTCCTACTTTACAGGGAACCCACAAAGCTCACAGAGCTTCCAATAAGTGCTGAAGAGACTTTGCAATCATAATGTCCTATTCCTACCAACACCTTTAAGATTTATCTTGATTAAAAATCTCCCTCCTCAACTTCTCCTCAACTATTTCATGCCCCTTTTTTGCCCCATAACATTCAATTTGGCATATGCATATATGTCTATCATCTCTGATCCCATAATAAACAGCTTACATCAAGGCAGGAACATTTTCATTTAAAAAGGGAAAAAATAATCTTGGCATTCTCTCTTGAGCTCAGTGCCTTGAACATGTATGGAAAAAACTTCATTTTTGTTGAATTATTGAATACAAGGAAATGCCAGTATACCAGTTTTCCCTTAGGATATGCATCATATCTCCCTACCTTTTACTTCCATCACCAATGACAATGAGGTAGTCATTTCTTCTTATTCTGACTCATTTATATGTTTTCCTATGTATTTTTGGTGGGCAAAATCTTGTAGGCTTATAAATGTTTTTTGTTTGTTTGTTTGCAAAGGCATCTTATATAGCTTATCAGAATAAGAAAATGAAAAGCACTGCTTCAAAATCTGATTTACAGAAAGACAACAAATTAAGTACTTTTATCAACATTTCAAAAATGTTTATGTAGGTATGTTGTTTGAGGTAGATATGAAATTATATTTGCTTTTCAAAATGATGATGACAGGGGAGCAGAAACTGTTAATTTACTTTTGCTCTTTCATTCAAATTCCTAGTGCTTTTTAGGTGAATACAAAAAATCAGTAAACAGAAAGCTTTCAGGATGGTCATGAAAAGTGATTACAGAGGTCACAGTGCCTGGAGTTAAGAGTTCAACATAGAATAGAAATTTGCCTTGCACATAGTACATATTTGTGAGATATTTGTTGAATTGAAATGTTTGGCTAGTGTGTTTCAAATGGGTAACAGCTAGACAAGAGAAAAGACTTTAGTTTTATGTAATCTATGGAAAGAAATAATTAAAATGTACTATAATGGTCAGACAACTTATTAGTATGCACATGCACTGAGTACCAGTTTTAAAATTCACTAGAAAACAAGGATTGAAAATATTAAAGTGATTCTCCTGCTCCCTTGTAGAAAGACTAGAGGGAATTTCAGAAGATGACAGGGTCCAAGTGAACATATTCATAAAATAACATCTGTTACTTAATGTTGTCCTGCCCGTGACTGGTACCCACAGCTTGGGAAGCAGATGCCCGATGACAGTCAGACACCTATTAAAAAGCTTTGGATGCCACTGCACTGTTCATTCAGGCTTTGAATCAGAGCAGTTGGCATCAGAGAATGAGGAAAGGTAGA
Source organism: Gracilinanus agilis (assembly GCF_016433145.1). Lineage (NCBI taxonomy): Eukaryota > Metazoa > Chordata > Mammalia > Didelphimorphia > Didelphidae > Gracilinanus > Gracilinanus agilis. The sequence goes on along the minus strand of NC_058132.1, from coordinate 570,908,863 downwards.
AGATACTGCTCCAGCTCCTCCATACAACAATGGGAACTTGTCTAGGAGATCTAGTACAGTATTCCATTACCCAATGCTTTACCTCAGAGTGTATAGAAAAGAAAAGCTACTGTTTGGATAAATGAATTGAGGAATTTGCTTAGAATATTTTTCCATGGTTACATGATTCATGATTTACCCCTCCTATATCCTCCCCCTTCCAGAGCCAACAAGCAATTCCACTAGGTTATACATTTATCATTGTTCAAAACCTATTTCCATGTTATTCATATTTGCAATAGCGTGATATTTTAACATAAAACCCTAATCAAATCCATATTGAACTATATGATCAATAATATGCTTTTCTTCTGCATTTCTGTTTCCAAGTTCTTTCTCTGAATGTGGATAGTGTTCTTTCTCATAAGTTCCTCTGAACTGTCCCAGGTCATTACATTGCTGCTAGTAGAAAAGTCTATTATATTCAATTGTGCCATAATGTATCCATCTCTGTGTACAATGTTCTCTTGGTTCTGCTCCTTTCACTCTGCATCAATTCCTGGAGGTCTTTCCAGGTCACATGGAATTCTCCCAGTTCATTATTCCTTTCAGCACAATAATATTCCATCACCATCAGATACCACAATTAATTAGTCATTCCCCAATCTAGGGATACCCCCTCATTTTCCAATTTTTTTGCCACCACAAAGAGTACAGCTATAAATATTTTTGCACAAGTCTTTTTCCTTATTATCTCTCATTGAGGTACAAACCCAACAGTGGTATGGCTTGGTGAAAGAGCAGGCATTCTTTTAAAGCCCTTAAGCATAGTTCCAAATTACCTTCCAGAATGATTGGACCAAATTCATAACTCCACCAGCAGTGTATCAGTGTCCCAATTTTGCCACATCCCCTTCAACATTTATCACTTTCCTTTGCTGCCATATGACCAATCTCCTAGGTGTAAGAAGGTACCTCAGAGTTGTTTTAATTTGCATTTCTCTAAACAGGAGGAATTTAAAACACTTTTTCATGTGATCATTGAAAGTTCTGATTTCATCATGTGAAAACTGCCTATTCATGTCCTTTGACTATTTGTTGATTAGGGAATGGCTTGATTTTTTGTAAATTTGACTTAGTTTCTTACATATTTGGGAAATTAAACCTTTGTCAGAGAGTTTTGTTATAAAATGTTCTTTCAATTTGTTGCTTTTGGAAGAAGTATTTTTAAAATTACATTATTTTAAAACTTATTTTATATATTTTAATACAAATTATGTTTAAAAATATTAAAATACTTCAAACAAATTTAAGGTATAAAAACTACTTGGGAGTCCTTTGCATTGTATCTTTTTAAAGCCTTAATTAATTAATGCCTTTTGTTTTTATACCTGTAATTGTATTTTAACACAGTCATTGCCTTTATTCTTGCTAATGAAAACACCTCTACATGTACAAGTGATCCCATTCAATCTGGTCTTCTTCAACAGATTGTTCCTCTATCCTCCTTAATCTCTCACTAATCTTCATTTTTATCTGTCCTACTGCTTAGTTCCCTACTGCCTACAAATACGTATACCCACATGTCCCTATTCTCATAAAACTCTCACTTGATCTGTCCATTCCTGCTATCTATTTCTATCCTACTTTTTATTGATAAATTCCTTGAGAAAGCTATTTTACTACGTGGTTCTACTTCCTTTCTTCTAACTTCTTTGTTAACTCTGCACACTGAATCCTGATCAGATTCAATTTAATCTGCTTTCTCTAAAGTTACCAGTGATGCTTTGATTGCCAAAAATGACTTTTTCATAGTCTTCATTCTTCATGACATGTCGCAACCTTTGACATAGTTACCCACATTTTTTCCCTTGATACTCTCTTCTGCCTAGTTTTTCACAACATTGTTGGCTCCCATTCCTCCTACTACCTATCGGTTCCTTTTTGAGTCTCCTTTCCTGGTCATTCTTGCTAACTGAATTTCTTCAATGGCTCTATTCTTGACACTCTTTATTTTTCCCTCATTAGTACTATTTCACTTAGTGATCTAATAAGCTTCCATGGATTTAACTGTCTTCTTGTCTTCTCTATGCAGATGACTTTAAGAGCTATTTATCTAATCCTAATCTCTCTTCTCTCCTGACCTCCACTTTTAAATCTCCAAATGCTTTTTGGACATCTCAAACTGAATGTCCTATAGATATTTAAACTCAGCATGTCCAAAACTGGACTCATTCATCTTTTCCCCTAAACTCTCCTCTCTTTTTTTATTTCTTTGTTGCTGTTAAGAGTACCACCATCTTCCCAGTAAACCAGGCTTTAAACCTATATGTCATCCTTGAGTCTTCACTATCTCTGACCAGGTCAGGCCATGCCATGTCAACCCTTTTGCCCCTCCCCATTTAATAAATTCTACTGGTTCCCTATTACCTCTAAGATGAAGTATAAGATCCTCTTTTTAATTTTTTAAAGCTCCTCATAATCTGGCTATTTTCTATTATTATAGTTTTCTTACACATTACTTTCCTCCACATTCTCTGTGATCCACTGACATTGGACTCTTGCTGTTCCTTATAGGACAGCCCATCTCCTGACACTCAGCATTTTCACTGCCTATATCCCATGCCTAGAGCTCTTTTCTTCCCCATCTCTTCCTCCTAGCTTCCCTAACTTCTTTCAAATCTCAGCTAAAGTTCCTCCTGTGTAAAATGCTTTTACCTAATCTTCCTTAATCTTTCTGTCTTCCTTCTGTAAGTTCCTCCAATTAATCCTGTTTATATCTTTTTGGTACATAATTGCATAATGATTCCCCCACAAGACTATGAACTCATTGAAAGAAGGATCTGTTTTTTTTTTAATAAATTCTTAATTACTTTTAACATTCCTCATCGAATTGTCCCTCCTTGTAATAAAGAAGATAAAGAATTAAACAAAATCATCAGTTAGCAACTGAAGTTGACAATGAATATCATGTTGTGTATCCATAATCTCCCAATTCTCTACTGGTAAGAAGGAATAGGGCAGTGAAGGATTGTGCTTCATTATCTTGTCTTTGTATCAAAATTGAACATTACAGTTTTTTTGGTTGCAAGGCAGAGGAGCAGAAGGTCTAAGTAAATGGGGCTATATGATTTTTCCTAGGGTCACATAGCTATGAACTGTCCGAGGTCATATTTGAACATTCCACCTCCTGTCTTCAGAGCTATCTTTCTATCCACTGAGCCACCAAGCTGGTCAACATTATAATTTAATTAGAATCCTATTCCTTTAATATGGTTTTCATTTTAATTTTTGTGCTAATTATTCACATTGCAATTTAATTTTGCTTACTCCCCAATTCATACAAGCTTTCCCTTATTCAAAAAAATTGTTACTGTTTCTCATATTGCACAATATTTTATGATATTCATTTGCCATAATTTTTTCACTCAATCTATGTATTTTTCCCAGTTTTTTTGTATCCCAAAGGGTAGTCATATATCTTAACAATCACATCACACTTCAGCTGGGGTTTGGGGGAAGAATTTGGTTTTACAAGTATTGTTATTTCAAATAAATATTTGTTAAGGTAACTAAAAGAATAGGTATAACTATTTTTCCACCATTTTTCTTAAATATGCCCTATACTGATATTTTATGGGCAAATTGCCCAATCCATTAAAGTGTATCTCATATATATCCAATACCTTAATCACCCTGCTCCATTCTTAGTTCCTACAGCCATATCACTGTCATTGGATTTATTCTCATTCCTTAGTTTTTCATCTGATTCTCATCCAATGAGAGAAATTTTGAAAATGCATTTGTAAGACATTATTGAACTATAAGGGAAAATGAAACATGAATGGGAAACACATAAGAGAAAGTTTAGACAAATGAAAAAAAATACTGTGGGATAGAAGTCAGGAGATGGACAAATTATAGATATACAAACCAAATAATGCATTGCAAAAGAGAGAAAATTATTTTTGTAATTGTTGCTAGAGTGTACATAACATGAACTAAGTCATATATGAGAGTGAATTACTTTGATATTAAATAGAAAGTTCTCTATGAAAATGCCAGTTTACTCAACAATCAAACAGTACCTCCAGGACTCAAAAGAAAGAAGGCTAGACACAAATCAGTACCTAGCATTTATTAGTATTACTTGGTTTACAAAGTGCTTTAGGAATATTATTTTATTCTTTCCAACCAGCAGGACCAGTTAGCTGGCTAAGTTGATAAAATGCTGAACCTAGAGCTAGAAAGGCTCCTCTTCCTGAGTTCAAATCCAGCCTCAGATACATTCTAGTTATATGATCCTGGGCAAGTCACATAACTCTGTTGGTTTTGGTTTCCTCATCTGTAAAATGAGCTGGAGGATGAAATGGAAAACTGCTCTACTATCTTTGCCATGAAAACCCCCTAAAAGTGTCATGAAGAGTTGGTCATGAATGAAAAATCCCCAGTGTTCTATCTGCTTTGCCACCTATAAATAAAATAGTTTAAGAAAAGCTTCATTCATGTATTTATACATACTGTGTCATGAACTAGTGTTATCACATAATCACATTTTTGTAATGAATCCAAAGAGGTGTACTAATACAACCTTCGACATCTGGACACACTTTCATGAAATCATATGCAGAAGATGTTGCTTAAAGAATCTGATTTTTAAATAACAAAATATATATTTAAAACTTTTATTGGTAACCCCTTATAGTATTTTATCACTCTTATAATCAAGAACTTGTGTTGTATACCCAGCTGAGCCTTCCTGATCCAAAGCAAAGCAATATCATCTCATTTTATTTTCTGAAAAGGCAGAAGATGACTAGTAAACATTCTTCTTTCCTAGTAATATCCTCAGACCATATATCCTGGGTTTGGTGTGCTCTTCTTAAGTTAATCCTTTCTGACCAATATACATCCTTTGCATTGATCCCTATTTTTCCAAATAACAAAATTGGATGTGCTAAGGTTAAGGAGTTACAGTAATAACTATTGATTTCAGCAGGATTACTGCACCACATCTGACACTTACTAGCTGTGTGACTGAAGCAAGTAATTTGACCTTTATGTCTCAGGAAAATCTCTAAAACTAAAAGTTACAGAGAAGATGCTGATTAGCATTAGTAGAGAAAGTTTCCTCATTGAGGAGTTCCCTGAACTAATGAAATCAAAGCTACAAATCTTATCTCAATCCTAATGAAAACTGAGGATCAGAGAAGGACAAATATGTATTCTAATAAACATGCTTCACAACTATAGGTGCTTGTTATATATGATATAATAAAGAAAACATAAATATTAAAGGAAGTGCTTTTCAATGAAGTATTTTTATTCTCATTTTATCCCAATGCAGTCAATAAATATATACTAAGATTGTAATTATTACAATTTCAATTTTAAAATACTAGCCTCTTGGGAATAGGCTTACATCAGTAAATAGTACAAAAGATCAAAAAGACTTTGGGGGCATTTAAGTTATTTTGATGACTAGCTGCAGGAGGTTCTGACTTGCATTCATTAAAAATCATTGCACTTGATTTTACTTTTTTTTCTCCTTTATTGATTTTCACAAATATGTGAAATTATAGCTTCCCACTAAATCAGTGATGGGCAAACATTTTAAAGAGTGGGCCAAAGGAAAGGAAATACTCATCTGTCACTGTTTCTAAGGCAACTCTTTTGAAGTTTCATTGTATTATATCCTACTCGTATTTGTCAGATTAGAATAATGTCGTGCTGGCTGATAGAACATTTCAGGGGGCTGCATCTGGCCCATGCACCTTAGTTTGCCCATCACTGCACTAAATGACATATGAGATAAAGGATATCAAGAAAAATTCATAGATCATGTTAAAGTGATCTTAGGTATCAGTCTATTCCCAATACAAATAATTCCCAATGTGTTTGAAAGAAATATTTTTTTAGCCTCTGTTTAGTAACCTTAAAATCTCATTATACATGCATCATTCCTGATGATCATAAAACATTAGCTAATATACACTAGAATTTATTAAAATCATTTTTATTATCCGTAAGTCTTTTTTCACTATCAGAAGAAAAAAAGAGGAATAAATAACAAGTGCTATATAGCACATAGGTAATTGATTTATAAAATATGTTTACAATAACATTAAGATAATAATAAATTTATGAAGTGTTTAATTCATTCTACTTCCAAGGGAGAAGGCAAAGTTAATCCCCTCTTGAATGACTGGTATTAAAAAAACTGAGTTTTCTGTCACTGGGAAATGTTTTAAAGTGGCCAAATAATAATAGCTAACATTTGTAGTACATGTTAAGATTTGAAAAAAGTTTTACATAAATTTTTCATTTGATCCTCATAAAAACTCTGTGTGGTAGGTTTAATTGTTATTACATTTTACATTTTACATGAGGAAACTGAGGCTGAGAGGTATTAAGTGGTAGGCCTGAGGTCATCTACCAGCAAGTGTTTGAATTGGGATTAGAACTCAGATATTCCTAATTCCACATTCAATACAGTGGTGCCCCCATATACACAGATTCAGTATTTGCTGATTCACTTACCCCATGGTTAACCACTGGGAAAAATATTTTTATTGGGAAATCTGGAAAATTCCCCCAAAACAGACAAATAACTAAATGGCTCATAAATTTCAAGGTCATGGTGAAGTCTGCCAGCCCAGTGCGTGACTCATCTCCTTTTTTCCCCATACCTACACTCCTAGGTGAAACTGTCCTCCATCCTCTCTCTAGTGTTCTCACTGATCATATTCTCTGTCATGTTGTCTCAGTGCCTTTGTTTAAAGGTTCCCTTATTTACCCGAATTCGAATACATGTGACCACTTTAAGGAATTCAATAATGGTCCAAGAAGAGTGGTGCTTGTGGTGTAGTCATGTAATCTTCTTATTAATTAATCCTCAAGGTAAATGTTTATGTCAACTAACTTCTTAACTGAAATAAACCATTTCTTCCAATTATAAATTTAAAAAATATTAAGAGAAGGGGTCCACATACTTCTGCAAATTCTCAAAAGGTCCCATGACTGAAAAAAAGGACAAAAACTTCTGATCTAAAATCATATCCTACAGATGTTAAAGGCAACATGTTTCTTTGCTATTAAAACACTGGGGAATTTTGATAAGATATTTTTGGGGGTGTGGTGGGGAGGTGTCTGAACTTCTCTGCATTTGTGTATGCACATTTTAAATGGCATTGCAGTGTACTTGTAACATGCCTGCCTCTGAAAAAGCATTCTGAGCTTAAAGTGCAATATAAAAGTAAAACAAATCAAACTATATAGCTAAGTATGTCTCCCAAAGCACAGAGAACTATATTCCAGTCAGAAAAAAATCTTTAAATTAATATAGCAGTTTAGTAAGAGAAAAACAATAAGCAGAGAATATCGAGTTATCATTTATTGCACCATTTTTTGTTTCTGAATTTCCAATTCAATTTACAGAAAGGAGAATAAAACTGACAACAAGAAGGCTAGTTCTGGCTCACTTTAATGGAACTCTTCCTCTGGAAAAAGATCTCAAACTCCCTTGGGGACAGAAGGAAAGGGAGGGACAGTTCAGACTATCCCTATCAATTCAGAGTAGGTGCTTCTTGTCATAAGTCATCTAAACAAAAGACTAATTTTAACAGGGGATTCTTCTTTCTTTGTTTTCATATCTCTTTTGTCAACAAATACATATCTGTTCAACTAGGATTAGATTAGTATGGACAATGAATTGTGTGAAATGGTTGCATATATCCATAGTTGCAATGCATATTTCTAGTGGGTTGGAACCAATGCCCATATTTCACTTAAGTATACTTTGAATAATGTGAATTCGAATACATGTGACCACTTTAAGGAATTCATTATTTGTACTAATTGGAATCTACCTTACTTCAAACTAAGTGTTTTTCTAACTGCATTATTATTCAAGACCATTACTGCTATTCATCAGTACTAGGGTAAATGTTGCTGACTTTGCTAGTGTTTCTCATTCTTCCTAACAGGGAAATCCTAAAATCTGAAAACCAGAATAAAACTCTCTAATGTGCTCTTTTCCCCCTCTGAGTCCAAAGGCACAGAACTAAGCAAAGAGCCTTTCTATTATGTTGTTCACCATTTGTCAATGTGGTAACTCCATCCACTTACTGTCTTTCCTATTGAAAAGGAGCAAGATAGTGGAATTAAGACCAAATTTGCAGTCAGTGAGCAAAAGCTTTCATCCCAGCCCTACAACTTAATGCACATATGATGTTATACAAGTCAAAGGAATTATGGATGATCCCATGTCTTTCTGAGTTATAAAACTCTTAAAGAATCATACCCAGGGGCAGCTGGGTAGCTCAGTGGATTGAGAGCCTAGGTACAAATTTGACCTCAGACACTTCCCAGCTATGTGACCCTGGGCAAGTCACTTAACCCCCATTGCCTAACTCTTACTACTCTTCTGCCTTGGAGCCAATACACGCTATTGACTTCAAGATGGAAGGTAAGAGTTTAAAAAAAAAAAGAATCACACCTAATCTAAGTAATTTTCCAAAAAAAAAAAAAAACAACACATGCTATGATAGAGATAAGCATGCCACCTGAGGATACAATTACATGGGTACAAATTTAATTTTCATTTGAGTCAGTAAGACCTGGGTTCAAATAGCACCTCTGACACTATCTGCATGACCATGTACTAGTCATTTAAGAAATCTGTACTTCAGTTTCCTCATCTGTGAAATGACTACAATAATACTTGCAGTATCTGTTGTGAGATTTAAATTAGATAAGGTATATATTTTGTAAATTTTAAGTGTTATGATCAGTGACAATAACTGTCATCATCTTTATCTCATTACTCTCATCTTTTTCTATAGAGTTCAAATAGAAACAATTCTGGGATAAATGACTCTGCTCATGTTCTTTTACATTTAGTGCTCTCGGTACTATTAGTTGTATAAAAAACATTGCATTTTGTAACTGAATAAAGTACTGGGATCATAAATCATCTTCTGCATGCAAGCTGAAAGCACACTAGGGATAGAACAATCAGGATTATGTGTATCTCATCTTGTTCTTTTGTTCCTGACAAGGAATTGGCCATTCTTCTTGCCAAGGAAAACCCTTGTACATGTGCACTTGATATCATACCCTCCCATCTGTTCCTTCAGGTTGTATTCTCAATCATTCTCCCCTCTCAAGTCTTTAATTTCTCTTTATCTGATGTTTTCTTCCCAACATTTCAAGTCCCTCTCATCCATAAAAAATATTCATTTGGACCTATTTCAAAATATCATCCAAAATTTCTCCTTTTGTCACTTCAATTCATTTAAAATGTTGTCTATAATTGCTGCATTCCTTGTCTCTTTTCTCACACTCTTCAAACCTTTTCAATCTGTATTCTCACCTCAACAGTCCACTGTCTTTTCCAAAGTTACCAATGGCCTCTTAAGTACCAAATCTGATTATCTTTATTGTAATTGATTATCATATTATCTGATTAGTTTTATTCTGAAATAATCTGCTGTTTTTGACACCTTTGATTACTATCACTTAAGGTATACTCTTTCCTTTTGGGGTTTTCAAGACATTTTTTTTCTTGGTTTACCTCTTAGATGCTAGTCTCCTCCTAAAAAGGGAAGACAATATACAAATGAAAAGGTTACAAAATTACAAAAATTACAAAGGTAATTGTTTTTGTTTTTGTTTTTGTTGTTGTTGTTGTTGTTGTTGTGTTATCACCACCTTTGACTTTTGGCAAGTGAATAACCTTTATCAGGTTTAGGTTTCCTGATTTTTAAAATATGAAGGACAGCAGAATGGTACAACAGAAAGAGTATAGGTTTGGGAGTTAGAGGATGTGAATGTGAATCATGCCTTTGCCATATAATACCTGCCTGAATTTGAGCAAGCTATTTCAACTCTCTCGGCCTCAATTTGATGTTATCTATAAACTGAAGGAGTTAGTTTAAATAACTTCTAAACTGCCTTTCAACTACAAATCCTATGATTATATGCCCTGCTTGCATCACTTGAATGAGTAATAGCACTATTTTTGTTGTTTGCTGGGACAATTAAATGCAGATAGTTGTTCCATGGATTCAACTAATGCATTAGTGAATCTGTACTATGAGTCAGTTTTATCAGTGACTCTATGGTATGTATTGAAATAAAAAGCAGAGAATTGGCCATTATTTACAAAAGTTTTAATTCATGAAAGAAAAAATTATTTGCATTTCCTAAGTTAATCTGCTTAATGATAAGTTGAATTATAGATATCTCAGTTCTTCCCCATGCCCCTTGCCAGGTACAAGCCATCCATAAAAGTTCTAAATAAGTTCTCCAATTTTGCTCTATAATTAAATATGATGCCTTTGGAAAAAACAATCACTCTCCCTTAGACAGCAAAGACATCAAGTCAGCTTCTTTACTTCCCTTTACAAACATTTGGAAAAATAAATTTATAATATAAACTTGGGGACAGTATCTGGTTATGTATGTTGCTGGCCCCATTTGGCACCAGATGGGCCATACTCATGTAAAGAACCATTTAAAGTTATATCAAGTCCCCATTCCACATCCAAACCTGGTAAATATGTTCAGTAAAGTGAAAATAAGAAAATGGTTTTCCTTCTCTAGATTATTTTTTGCCTTTTAAATGTGACAAAACATTTTATCTGCTTTTACAATGGATTCTGCTCTAACCAGGGCTCCATCTATGGACTGGTTATCATTTGCTATGCAGCTTGCCATTATCAAACATAAAAGAGAAATTATCTTCCAGATAGGAGGACACATGCTATTCTCAGGAAGACCCACTTCCTCATGAGGTGAAATCAGCAGATGTCTTGATAAATCTAGAGATTTTGTAATTTCTGAAAGGTTGTATAGTTTAAAAAGTCTAATAAGCACGGTAGTAACAGAACTCAGCAAATATTTCAATTGTGTCACTAACTTATTTTTACATATTTGTATATTTTATATGTTATAAGTGGTCAAACAACATTATAGGACACTGAACCAGGAATCAAAAAGACCAGGGTTCAAATATGACATTAGACACTTATTAACTATGAATATCTGGGCAGTCACAACTTCTGGATGCCTTGGTTTTCTTGTTTTCAAAATGGGGATAATATCTACTTCCAATGGTTGTTGTGGGGATAAAATGAGATATTTATAAATCGCTTTGTTAACCTTAAAGTTCAATTAAATCTGTTGCTATTATTATTATATTTGGAGATATTTTAATAAACAAATCAAATATTTTTTTATTTTCTTTATTTTGTAAAATCAGACTTTCAGATCCCTTATAATTAAACCTGAGGTATGATTTTTTTTTAAAAAAAAAGGAAGAGAAAAAGAAAAAATATAAAATCTAACATACCTCTTCTTTTCAAGCTTTATTAATTTAAAAATTACTCTAAGCTTTAAAAAGTCTTGATTTGTGGAAACATAACTATAATACTTGTGTTTATTTTTTAAGTCACTTGGTTTTGTGCCATGTAAAAAATAAATATCTGTATCACTGTTGTTGTTTATGTTACAAAGCAAATGTCAGCACAATTTAAATTAAAGATTAATAATCATCCTTCTAATTTAGCTATTTGTAGTTGTAATTATTTGCAATCTGATTGTTGATTGACTTGGATTTTTGATTTATTGAATCTTCTTAATGGATAAAACGGCTTAATTGTAGCACAGATGCCATTTTTAATGTTGTTATAAATTCATGTTCTTATTAATGCTGACGTGCTATTTCATATATGTCATTTTAAACTCATATGACTATAATAGATTACCACTTCTTGATATTTTGAGGTGAAATATCTTAATTCTTAACTTAATTGTGCAAAATACATTTTAAAAATAGGAAACCTAATCTTTCAAAGCTAATGAAATTAACAATAATATAATGTTAATACCTTGAAGTCAATTCAAAATTTGTTATAAATCTTTTAAAATTTAACTTTTAAAATGTTATCAATTTCATTTCATCAATAGTGATGGTAGTTGACTAAAATAATGATCATACTAATTAACACTTTTAAATGAATGTTTCAGATTTTCTTCATAAAGATTTTAACTTCTTTAGAAAAAATTGTATTTATTTGGATAAAAATAGCACCTAGTAGTCCCATAAGTATTTCTAACTCATTATGTCCAAAACAAAACTCATTGCCTACCTTTCATTCCACCTCTCCCTTACCTACTATACCTCTAAACTTCTAAATTTCTTTCTTTTTTTTAATTTTTATTTCTTAGAAAAATTTTTCCATGGTTACATGATCCATTTTCTTGCTCTCTCTCCACCCACCACCCAAACCCCCAGTAGCTGATGCGCCTTTCCAGTGGTTTCTTCATGTGTCATCAATCAAGATCTATTTCCATATTATTGGTAATTGTTCTAGGGTGGTCATTAAGAGTCTAAGTCCAAATCGTGTCCCCATCAACCCATATGTTCAAGCAGTTTTTTTTTTCTTCTGTGTTTGCACTCCTGTATTCTTCCTCTGAATGTGGGTAGCATCCTTATTCCATAAATTCCTCAGAATTGTCCCGGGTTGCATTGTTGCTAATAGAGAAGTCCATTACATTCCATTTTACCACAGTGTATCATGTTCTCCTGGTTCTGCTCCTTTCATTCTGCATCAATTCCCAGAGGTCTTTCCAGCTCACATGGAATTCCTCCAATTTATTATTCCTTTCAGCACAATAGTATTCCATCACCAGCATATACCACAATTTGTTCAGCCATTCCCCAATTGAAGGGCATACCCTCGTTTTCCAGTTTTTTTTTGCCACCACAAAAAGTGTAGCTATAAATATTTTTGCACATGTCTTTTTCCCTCTGATCTCTTTGGGGTACAACCTCAGCAATGGTATGGCTGGATCAAAGGGCATGCATTCTTTTAGTGCTCTTTAGGCATAGTTCCAAATTGCCACCCAGAATGGTTGGATCAATTCACAATTCCACCAGCAGTGTATTAATGTCCCAATTTTGCCACATCCCCTCCAACATTCATTACTCTCTTCTGCTGTCATTTTAGCCAGTCTGCTGGGTGTGAGGTGATAGCTCAGAGTTGTTTTGATTTGCATTTCTCTAATTATTAGTGATTCTAATCTCTAAATTTATTTCTATTGAAATTATTGTTATTTTTCAAGTCACTGAGGTTTAGTTCTTTATCTTTGATTCAGGTACCGGTTCTTCCAGAAAAAATACTGACCCTTCTGTAATTGATAGTGGCTTGAAATATCTCAAATCCCCCATTATTTTTATATCCATGTACATCTTTTATCTCTCCAAAAGAATCCAAAGTCCCTGAGGGCAGAAACTGTTTTATTCCCCCGTTCTTCCTTTTGATGATTGTGTCCAGTACAGAGATGTACACTAAAGAACATGTAAATATCCTCTTGGTTATCTAGGCAAACTCTTGGATATTGGGAATGATATTAGAAGATTAGAGAAGAGCAAAGGCCCTAATTTTTGAAGGGACAGGAGGTGGATACATTGTAGACAATATAAATTAATTAGCTTGATCTATATTCCTAGCAAAATTCTATCTCTAAAAATTTGAACATTTAGAAAACAAATTGCCATAAGGAGTCAAACTAGGTTCACTAAGAAATAAATATTTCAAACTAATAATTTGTTTTTTTCAATGGAGCTTTTAGACTGAAAGTTCAAAGTGATTACAAGTTACAATGAAACTATTTTTCAAGAAGTCTTTCAAGATATGGTTGTGAGCAAAATTGAGATATACAGGCAAAGTGGTCACTTTATGAAATAGAATCCTAAATGTTTGAATAAGTCTGAATGTATTGATAAATTGACATCACTATGGAATAAACACTAGTGGTATGCTTTTTGCCCACCTCTATTCTATTTAACATTTGGATCAATGTTTGAAATGAAAGTATAGAAGATGTTCGATAATCATATGTGATGGAAATTATGAAGAATACCGTACATGACAGATTCAATAGCAAAAAAAAACAAAAAACCAAAAAAACACCAAAACACCTTGACAGGTTGGAACACATAGCAGAAATTAATAAGATTAAATTTAACATTGATACATGTCAGCTTTTACATTTTGATTTAAAAAAATCAATTGCAAAAGTGCAGGATGGGGGAAGATCTGTCTTATCAGCAGTTCATGTGAAAAAGTCCAGAGTGTTTTAGTTGACTTAAAGCTCAATATAAGTCAATAGTGTAATGTGGCTACAAAAAAAGGTAAGGCAATCTTACCTGCACTAACAGAAGCACATTTTCCAGAAATGACATCAAGGCTAACTCTTGATAATTATACACTAAACTACTTCTTCCTCCCTCTATTCTCTTAAACTCTCAGTACCGTTATCAACCATCTAATAAAACTGTAAATTTCCTAGTAGGTGTAAATTTTTATCGGTAGAGTATTTTATCACCAAAATATCTGTATACTCCTGAAATAGAAAGCTTTTTTTTTATATGCCCTGAGAAGTTCAGGTCAAGAGGAAAGAAAAGTAGTCCATCTGCACACTGTAACAGTAAAAAGTATATTGTCTTGACCTTTGGGAAGTCCTTTTACCTCTCCAAGGCCTCAGTTTTCTCTTCAGTAAATTTGTTGAAATGTAATTTAGTCATTAATGATATCTTTCAATTCAAATTAAAAAAATGATTCTAATTGGCCAAAAGATATTTTTCTGGCTCCCTAGATTATTATTTATAAAGAACGCAATGATAAGGAGTAATTTGATTCAGCAATGATCCATAAAAACGTCCGGAATACAACAAACTATGATTCAAATAGAAATTGATTTCTTTTGTGGTCAATATTTCTGTATTCCTAACTATGGCTCCGTTCTATTGTATTCTATCCCTTTGTTGAGTCTCTTACTATTATCATTTCCTCTTTTTCCTTTCATTAAAAAAAAATCTGTACAAGAGACTTAAATGAGCAATTTAAATAGCCAAGATAGATACTGATTGCAAGATGAAATGTCCATAAATAAATGTTTTGGAAGTTATCAGTTAAAAGTATACTTTGCAAATTTATTTAGCTATGATTGAAAATGTGCTTTATAATCTACTTTTCCCAAAACATGGAAAAATAGGAGACAATGATCAAAAGGTCAATCTACACAGATGCAAAGGAGAAAAAGATAGGTAAGGTGCCCTACCTAATATGGAGGAACTCTTTCATACATATTGAGTACTTCTACTTAAAACATATTTTATCAACATAAAACACAGTCTGACTAAATCTTTGACTAAATAGCTTTTTAGAGTACATTACTTGGAAAGGTTTGGTAGTAGGCAAGCCCTTTTTATGACCTTTTTTGGAGAATTCTATGATTCTTTTCTCCTTCGTGCTAGGCATTAAGGTCTTATAGTGATTAGAATAGGTTTCTGTAGGTGATATATAGGTAAATTTCTAGCCAAACTTGGGGTTTATTAGAACCTTGGCATAATAGTATTATGTTCACATTTTGATAGCATTTTATGGTTTACAAAGGAATTTCTTCAGACTAACTCTAAAAGGTAGTAATATTAAGTACATATTCCTATCTCTTCATGACCCCTTTTGGGAGATTTCTTTGCAAAGATACTGAGTGTTTTGCCATTTCTTCTCCAAATTATTTTGCTGAAGAGGAACTGAAACAAAAAAGGGTTAAGTGACTTGCCCAGGATAACACAGCTATTAAGTGACTAAGGTCAGATTTGAACAACAGAAGATGAATCCTTCTGTTTCACAGATCGATGTTCTATTCATCGTACCACCAAGCTACATCAGTGTTAATCATTAACTTCATTTTTGTAGATAAATAAAGCTTAGGAAGATTGTCACGTAGTTAGTATGAGTAGTAGCAAAGATAACAACTCTTTGCTACAAGTTACTACACATATAATATTTCATTTGCTCTTTGCAACAGTTAGGTAGGGTAAATAGAATTAACACCCCTACTTTACAGATGAGGAAACTGAAGCTTAGGGTGGCTAAGTAAGCCAGAGCCACAGTTAATAAATATCTGAAGAGGGACATGCACCCAGGTCTTTCTAAGTGCAGGTGCAGCCTTCTATTCACTATATTTCTGCTGTTTTGTTAACACCAGAGTCAGGACATGCACTTCAGTTTTCTGATTCAGACCTAGTTTTCTTTCTCCTGAAGCACACAATTTCTCTTAAAGAGGGTATATGTTAACAGTACTGACCCCAAGAAACCAAAGTCTATTCATCTTAATTTATTTGAAAAAACACTTGTTTTGAACTCTCCCTCAGCTTCACCTTTCTTTTTTAAAAATCCCTCAATTTCTGTTTCAGTAGCAACTCAAAGACAAAAGGGCAAGGGCCAGGTGAATAGGATTAAATGACTTGTCTAGGGTTACACAGCTAGGAAGTGTCTAAGGTTAGATTTGAACCCAGGTGCCATCCATCCAGCTTCCTTTTTGTTTATCTGCCCCCTTAATAAACTGGCAATATTATATAGCAGAATGAATAGAGGACTAAACATCTTAACCACTGGACTAAAATTTTAGGAGTCTCATTTAATACTTGAGAGACCTTAAGTAAGTCTTAAATTCTTTAAGCATCAGTTCCCTTACCTGTAAAATGAAAATAATCATCCATCTGTACCTACTTCTCAGGGCTCCCGTGTGTGTGTGTGTGTGTGTGTGTGTGTGTGTGTGTGTGTGTGTGTGTGTGTGTCTGTGTGTGTCTGTGTGTGTGTGTGTGTGTGTGTGTGTGAGTATGTGTGTGTTATATGTAAAAGTGTTTGAAAATGTTAAAGGCTTTATTTGTAAGGTATTCATATAGAAATCAGTAAAAAGGTAAGGAAAGAACACTATGGCTTCAGAAAGTCTAGGTTCAGATTTTACTTCTAATACCTTTGTGTCTTTGGGCGAGTCATAACAATCCCCAAAACCTATTTCCTGCCTTTATAAAATTAGTTTAGACCAGATGGTCTCTGACGTCTATTCTAGTTCTGTGATCCTTTGATATTGAGTTTATGTTTAAAGCTAATGATCTACAAATTATTCACAAAAATGATCATCCCTACGTGCTAACAAACTGTAGCTGTTCTCTTTATGTTTCTTTAGTGGTTTTTTCTATACATTTCTTTATTAGGTTTGTTGAATCCCTCCATGCAGTGATCCTAGCTACAAATACAATGATGTCTCTTTTCCCTGATTCAGCAAGCCTAAGCATAGCAGTTCAGAAACAAGCGCCCAAGAGAGAACTAAAAGAAAACAATGTCTCTCCAAAGCAGAGCTGATAATCTCTGTTCAGAAACAAGACACACATCTCACTTATAGCCAAACAGACACTGCTTAAAGAGCATTAGAGGGTAAAACCTTTCCACTGGAACAATGTCATACTACTAAATGACTTTCATCATTTCCTCTGTGGAGAGAGAAATTTTCACAAAGTTCGAAGCACTTGAGATGTAACACTAACAAAGCAAAGGGGAAAACAGCAATAAGTATGCTCAAGCATAAATATATCAGAGAAAGGGGAAAAATGAAAACAAAAAATCAAAAACCTCCCAGGAAGATATTTAAGAACTCTACAACTAGATCGCTTTCTTTCCTTGCAAGTTTACCCTTGCATGCTAAATACTGTGTTCAATAAGGGACAGAGTCTTTGGACTCACTAATAGAAAATCACCCTTTTTTCATTCCAAATGCATTTTACAACTCTATAATAGAGGGAAACCAATTGTGTCTTCATGCCCTTGAGCAGTACTCATCCCTTGCAAACAACCATGGAAAAAAATCTGCTGCTGCCTCCTCTGTGATCTCAATCTTGAGAAAAACATAATTTAAGGCACTGCCACACATCAAAACCTTAACCATTTGATTATGACACTTACAAGAATTCCTAGGAAGATGTTTATTTTCATTGTGCCTGATCTCGAGGTAATAAACAACACTCCCTAGAGTTATAATCAGTTTCTAACATAAAATGGTTAGCTTGAATCATTGTGATATAACAATTTTAATAGAATTCCTAGAATGTTCCCTGGTATTTTGAATTGAAATTATTAAATTCTTTATGTTTATCAATCATCAAGCCAATATTTCTCTCATATTACTCCTTTAACCTTATCCAGTATGTTATATATTTATCTCTGAATGATTACAATAATGTTTTTTTTTCCTTTCAATTGTACCCACCACTTTTCTTTTAAAGTTTAAATAGTATTAAAATCACAAAGGTCTAAGTTTTGCCCACCTTTCTCAGGGCTCATTACTGTAGTAAATGGTAAAACTGAAGTGTACAAATCAGAACAAAAAAACTCAAACAAAACAACTTTAAAATACCTAGATTATCAAGTCAGGAGTCAAAATTTGCATATACTGTCTTGATAATTCCTTAAAACCTCTACTTCAACTACAATAATGAAAAGTTCATTGATATATTAATGAACAGAGTTTTAAAAAGATACCAGCATAAAAAAGATTTATTTACATATGTCAGGAGTTGACTTATAAGGGGGGCTGGAAAGTGGCATGATAAGCAAAGTGTATAGTGTATTTTTTCTTCAAAATTTATCTGGAAGTAGCCAAGTATTATTGTACTATTTTTAAATGTTTTTTTTTTCATTCAAAGGTAATGCTAATTTTGAACATTTGATTTTATCTGTCTAGACACTTCCCTCCTTTTGTCCTTATATATCTATGTACACCGACATTTTCCATTTTTAAAATTATATAATTAAAGAGGTTTTCTAGTTGAATGACTAAATCAATGATCTAAAATTCTCATAGATTTAAAAAAACTATCATGATCTTATTTGTACTATGATCCTCTAAATATTCATTTCTCTCTAGAATATGTTTTTAGTCAAATATATTATTCTGAACAAAGAGGTTATATACTGTGACTAAGAGACAGGCAATAGTATAATCCCTAGACTAGACTAGACTAAAATATTTTTTAAACATCTGTGCAGAATGTCAAGTGTGAAAACTATAGTCAGGGAGGCATTAATTCAAACCTGTCTCAGAGACTTTCTCTGTGACTTTTTTTTTTGTTTGTTTTTTGTTTTTTTAATTTATAATTTTTTAGAAAATTTTTCCATGGTTACATGATTCATGTTCTTTCTCTCCCCTCCACTCCAACCCTACCCCACCTATGTAGCCGATGTGTATTTCCACTGGGTTTTACATGTGTCACTAATCAAGACCTATTTCCATATTATTGATATTTGTACTGGGATAGTCATTTAGAGTCTACATCCCAAATCATGTCCACATCAACCCATGTGTTCAATCAGTTGTTTTTCTTCTATGTATTTATTCCCACAGTTCCTCCTATGAATGTGAATAGCGTTCTTTCTCATAAGTCCCTCAGAATTGTCCTGGATCATTGCATCATTACTAGTAAAGAATGTCATTACATTCAGTATTTACCACAGTGTATCCGTCTCTGTGTACAATGTTCTTCTGATTCCACTCCTTTCACTCTGCATTAATTCCTGGAGGTCATTCCAATTCACATGGAATTCCTCCAGTTCACTATTCCTTTGAGCACAATAGTATTCCATCACCAGCAGATACCACAATTCATTCAGCCATTCCCCAATTGAAGGGCACACCCTCATTTTCCAGTTTTGTTTTTTTTTTTTTCCAGTACAAAGAGTGCAGCTATAAATATTTTTGTACATGTCTTTTTCCTTATGATCTCTTTGGGGTATAAGCCCAGCAGTGATATGGCTGGATCAAAGGGCAGACAGTTCTTTAGCACTCTTTGGGCATAGTTCCAAACTGCCATCCAGAATGGATGGATCAGTTCACAACTCCACCAGCAATGCATTAATGTCTCAATTTTGCCACATCCCCTCCAACATTCTCTACTTTCCTTTGCTGTCATGTTAGCCAATCTGCAAGGTGTGAGGTGGTATCCTCAGAGTTGTTTTGATTTTCATTTCTCTAATTATTAGAAATTTAGAACACTTTCTCATGTACTTATTGATAGCTTTGATTTCTTTATCTGAAAATTGCCTATTCATTTCCCATGCCCATCTATCAATTGGGGAATGGCTTAATTTCTTCTACAATTGATTTAGCTCCTTATATATTTTAGTAATTAGATCTTTGACAGAGTTTTTTGTTATAAATATTTTCCCCAATTTGTTGATTCCCTTCTAATTTTGGTTGCATTGGTTTTGTTTGTACAAAAACTTTTCTCTGTGACTTTTTAAAGGCATTGAAGCTGTCCAAGTCTCAATATTCTAATCTCTAAAATGGGAATTATAATAGCATTTACCACATAATGTTTTTGTGAAGCCCAAATGAATATATGCAAAATTATTTTTGATCCTCATAGTACTCCATAAATGCTAGACTCTTTTATTTTAGTAGTATTAATTTCTTATTTAATATTATAAATATTTATACTTTTTCTGATTACTTTTTTCCAATTCACTATTTGTTCTAATCTTTTAAACATAGACCTGTGATGTTTAGCGTTCTCAGTGCTTCAACTCCTTAACAGAGAATCTCTGAATTTGAGTTGGTGGAGACATCAGTAGCTACTTAGTCCAACACATAAGTGAAAGGTATTTTTCATTGAAATATGCATGACAACTGCTTATATAGTCCTTGCTGTAAGATGTGGGATGAAGCAGAAGATAACACATCTCCAAGGATCCCATTTCACTTTTGAACAATTCTTTCTACCAAAGACTTTCCTGACATCATCCTAAGTTGATTTCTTCACAAATTCTATTGCTCAATTTCTTCAAAATTCTAGCAATGCTCAGAACAAATCCATTCCCTCTTCTTTTTGGAAACCTTTCAAAATACCTAAGATAGCAATATTATATGTCCCTCCTTCACAAGTATGATCCTTCACCTGATCTTCAAATAACTTTGAAGTCAATGACCTTACCATTCTTGTTATTCTCATTTAATCACTCTGGATGAGGTCTGAAGAAGGCAGAATACAATGGAGCTATTTTCTCCCTATTCATGAAAACTACACTCTTAAAGTAGCCTAAGAATTTGTCAGCTTTTTTTGGCCACCACATCACACTTTTGATCTTAGAGTCCACTAAAATCCCCATGGTCTTTTTCAGAGCTACTGTCTATCCATTCCCAACTGCAAAATTTCACATTTATTTCTATTGAATTTTATCTTACTATATTCAACATAATGATCTTTGGATTTGTTCATAAACTATTTATAAATCTATCTGATTGCACTATACCTAATTCATATCTCACCATGTTCTTTATAAGAATTAAATAAAATACTTTATAAAAAGCTTTGTTAAAACCTAGAACTACATTCAAACTATTCCATTCATCTGTAAGTTTAATCATGCTGTCAAAAACAGGAACGAAGTTAATATGGTATATATGACCTGTTCTTGATGAATCAGTTCTTTCTCTAGATGATCACTAATCATGTTTTTAATGATCCATTCTAGATTTTACCCAGGAATTGAAGTCAAGCTCAGTAACCTAGTTTCTAAATTTTGCTCTCTTTTAATTTTTTTTAAAGTGGCCCATTTGTCCTTCTCCATATTATAGTACATCCCTTGTTTCCATAATTTGTCAACTAGCGCTCAGAGAGGTTTAGCAATCAGATGGCAATTCCTTCAGGACTGGAGATTATCTTTCATTTAGGGTTACTGACTGACATGCATTAAGGATAACTATATGCTCTTTTATTATCTTCTAAATTATCTTGGGAACCTTCTTCTGTTAGTCCCTTTCATTCTTTAATTTCCAGTGAAAAAGTCATTGTTCTTTGCAAAGAAAACAGAAACAAAATTTTATTTGTGTTGAACTTCTTGCTGTAGTTAGTAATGCTCAGCCTACCTACCAAGCAAGAGTACAATTTCTTTTTGGATCTTTTTTGTTCAATATTATTGTTGTTGTTGTTGTTGTTGTTGTTGTTGTTGTTGTTGTTGTTGTTGTTATTCCTGTTGACTCCCTAGGAGCATAGGGCCGCAACCATCTCACGCCAGTGGACTCCGTACTGGGCAACTTCCCCCAGCTGGGCCCATGTCATTCCGACTGTTTTTGTTTCATTTTCGGCAGATCTTCTCCAGGTCTGTTTTGGTCTTCCGACTACTATGCATGCCTTTGATCCAGGATTGCTGTGTTTTAAGACCAATAGCTACTATTTCTCTCTCCACTGACCTTTACCCAAATGCTTTCCATCCAACATTTTCACTCTGGTTTCTAGATTTCCTGATTGGGGCATGTCATTTGAATATAAAATTCTATTTTACTTTTACCCCTTTGTGTTTTGATATTTCTTTTGAACAAATATATCCATCTAAAACCATAGTAAGTAGGATTCATGCTACCTAATCTCAGAGATATCTCTGAGAACTCTTGCATTAGGACTTTCAATAAGTTAACCTTGTGTTTTAATACTGGCTCCCATATTGGATTCTATGACTTGTAAATTTCTATGTATCTTGGCTAATATTTTTCTTTATCAATATACTCTATGATATTTAACTCTCCACATACACTCAGGCAGTTTTCTTTCTATCTTCCTTCTTATGAATTTAAAACTCTTTATATGTCTTGTAAGATACCCCCAAAATCCATTCTTACCAGCCTTTTTTAAATATACTCCATCTCTGGCCAGGAATCTGTCAACCCTCCACTGAAGACTGTGATATAAAAATTGGATCCCATTCTCAGGTATCACTTTAATATGCATTTGTCTTCTATATAAATTAATATTTCTCATCTAATATCCTTATTTTCAGTAGGTAATACTGAAGAAAACATGTGTGATATTCTGGTTCTTCTCCAAAAGTTTGTAATCATTTCACAATACTTTTTAGGCTCCTTTTAGAAGTATTAGTTGTACCCATGTGAATTATTAGAATGAGGCATTTGCTATCTATTTTGTTAAATCTTGAAAGACTCTTCATTATGAATTACTATTAATTATGACAAGCTAATTAATTATTATTATTAATTATGACAAGCTAATTAAACTTATTATCAGGTCAACACATAACTCAGTATTCCTGAGCAAGGAATCATAGGTATCAACTACTTCTGCTTTTGTATTATTTCTTTATCATTTACCAAATAAGCTTTCTTTTGAGAACTTTTATAGCTTTACTATGCCATTATTGTTACAACTTCTTCCCTTCTATAGTATCTACTCCTTTTTTAGAAAGAACATAAAATTGAACTTTAATCTTTAATTGTACATGTCCATATCTATCCCTTTTTTCTCTGTGGATTACTCTCCTATTTTCCATCTTCCTGAAAAGAGTCTCTCCCTCTTCCCTTAAATCCCTCCCCTTTTCTTCATTTGAAGTCTTGTTTCTATTTACTTTAGAAACTGTTCATTTTCCCTAATAACCTAGAATATGGGAAAATGTTCCTTAAATCTCTTAACAGTCTCATTGAGTAGGAAGATTAACCTACATTTCAAACATAAATGTTACTTGATTATGGTAGAAAAATCAACATTGCCTAAGGTCATAGCACAATTTCCTTTATAATAGATGTGAATTTTAGCTTTCTTCCTTACAACTTCTTGTTGGTGTTTTTATTTCAACAATAAGCATGTGGTTAACACTGTTTGTGTCCATTTATCACTTCTTAATAATGTAATAACGTTATTCAAATTCCTTTCTTTTTCTCAACAATTCCACAGCCATAGTCACACTCTTTCCCTTTTATCCTTATTCCAGTTTTTTTTAAAAAAATAGAATAAACAAGCAATTAAACAGTTTAGTTTTTCAATTTTCTTAAAAATAAAACAAGACAAAAACATTACATCAACACACAGAAGAAACCCCAGTAAGCAATAGTTTGGGGCTTAGAGCCAAGAAAACCTGGATTTGAATCCTTCTTCTGACATTAAATTCTTCCACCCCAGGCAAGGCACTTGATCTCCATTTACCTCAAACTACTTCCCAGTGTGTTCATTGAAAAGTAAAAAGGTGTTGTCAGTGTGGGTGTATGGAGTTTCAACACATATTCACACATGTAGGTAGTACTAAATTAAAACAGAGCTAGTATAAAACATGTAAAGGATATATATTTCAAATTCCTGTTTTATCAATCTGTCTTTCCCTGCAATCTATTATAAAAATTCACTGGATTTTATCTTTACTCACTTTGCCTTTTCTTGCCAGTTACTCACTTCTTATCTTAGTAGTGTTTATCTCTTCAGGTTCTACTCCTAAACCTCTTTAATCTTCCTTAATCTTTTCTTTTAAACCATCCTTCTATATTGACACTAAATTTGTTTCTCTTATAACACTGAAGAAAAATTAGGACCCCTCTCTGCACTTGAATATTGTTCTTCATGTTGTCCTCAAATTTATCTCAAATTTCTTCTTGCTAAAATTCAAAACCTGACCATTTCATGATTCAGATCCCTTCAAATTACCAACATGATTTCCCTCTCTGTATTTGACTCAAATTATTCTCTCTTCTCCTAGTTCTTTCCCCACAACCTTATCCCATGAAAGCCAAAAATAGTACATATATTAAAAAAATGAAAAATAGCATCAAAAAGGTATTGAACTAAATGACCTTTGAGGTCTCTTAATCTATAATCCTGTGATCCTACATGAAAATATTCAAGAAATTCTCTAGTGTCAAGCAAGAATTTTACAAATACCTAGGTAATTTAAATAGCAGGGAGTTTGAAAGAAAAGCATGGAAGATAAAGAAGGAAAAAAGGAATTAAATGAGCATGAGTATTCGTGAGTCAGGAATGGGTAAAGGCAGAGATTTAAAGCCCCTAAACCACAGGGACTGTGACAAATATAGAGGAAGAAAGATTGAAAACATCTATAAATATGAGGGGAAAAAGATGAAAGGACTTAAGGTTAAAGTTCCTTTACATTTCAGAGGAAAAACATGCCCAGCAAAATACATTCTGCAGTTGCAAAAGTCTATGGTATTTTACCACTCAGGCTATTCCTTAAAACCTACCTCTATTAATCACATTTTAGCATTTAAAGTAGTTGGTTATGAATTGAATTGTTCTGTCCCTGTACAGTAATTGTCTCTATTGGCACAATCACAGTAATGTTCCATCCTGAGCATTAAAATTTAAGCTCCGTGATGACTGGAAATGTCTTACTTTTCTATTTCTATCCCCAGAGACTGGTACAATGTCTAGAACATAGTTGGTTTTAAATAAATGTTTGTTGATTAAGTGATTGAAAAATGAGTCCATCAACTTGTTATGTGACGGCATATAGACCCATATTGACAGACAAAAGCCCTTGAGAGATTGTTTCTATATAGCTGACAATAGAACAAAACAATGATATTTATTAGGATGCTCTAAATGGGTAGCCTGCCCCTTAAACCTGAAGCCAGATCATACATGTGTCCTGTTAAATCACTAATAACTGTAGTGGTAGGCTTTAGCAGGCTATATTGAATATTATTATTCTGCTTCAATTAGTATGCATTCACTATGTGCTAAGGATTAGGAAGGAAAAGATTAAAAAAATACAAGCAACCACTGCCTTCAAGGAGCTTCCTTTCTAGGCTAGAATCACCTTTTGTAAAAGAGAGTATCGCCCCAAATTTTACTGTTGCATCCCACAATTTGACATTGGGCAAAGTCCTTTTTTTCTTATCTCTCTGCATATGATTACATATTCATCCCTTCCTCAATCTAAGAACTTTTGGTTCATCTTATTTTTTAAATAAACAAACCCAAGTGATAAGTAGTAAGAGGTACTATTAAGTATATAGTACTGCTAAGTATAATAGTAGTAAGAAGCAGATTCAGTAAAGAATAGGATTTTTCTACCATTTCCCTCTCTTAAACCCAGTTCAACCAAGAAATCAGTGTTAGATTTCAATTCAGTTGTCCAGTCATAATCCAGAGCTGCCCAGTAAGAAAGAAAGGTGGACTATATTTTGTTTTAATATTTCTTTTTCTCTATGCAACTAATGCCATTTGAATGTGCAAAATCACTGTGTTTTTTTAAATGTGGACATGTATATTATATATATATACACGAATATGAATAAAAATGATTTCAAAAGAAAAAATATTTTTAAAGTGCTAGAATCATGGGATAAAGTTCTCAAAATGTGACCTTTTATTAAAACTTTGTTTGACTTATAGTACAGGGCTGTACCAGATATTTGGAAATAGTCTGGAATAGGAAAGTGAAAACTATCACACTAATTAATAATTAGATACATTCCCATAAGTATTTGCAAACATCCCCAAGTGGCCACTGGTAACTAAAGCCTGAGCCAAATTTACTTTCCAATTGTTTTGTTTAGTTATTATATCCATTTTCAGGGCCAGATGTTGCCGTTCAGAATGGATGATTCCTGATGTTCCAAAATAATGGAAGTCTGGAGACGCTAGGAATCTAGCCAGCACCACAATCTTACCTAAACCGCTTGCTGAGCAGGTCAGCTCCTGAAGGACAGCAATATTGCTGAGCGCGAAGTAGGAAAGTGAGGTTATTGAGTAGCTATAAATCACTCACTGAATTTGGGGCCTACTAAAGAGATTAAGAGTGGGAGTCATATGATGCTTTTTGGCCCCAGAGTGCAGTGAGAGACTTCCCTATGGAAGATTAAACGCTGCTATTCTTTCCTCCCCCTTTAAAATTGAAGTAGTTGATAGTAATTAACCTTTTTTTTCCCCTTGTGTTACCAAATTTGGTTGAATATCCAAGGAAACCTCTAATTCTTTTGTGTAGTCAAGCAATGGGTTCTATCTATAATCAAAAGTGCAAAAATCTCTAATCTTACCGAAACAGTGCTTTCTGATTTATGGGAGTTGTCAGAAAAATGAAAACTTTAAACTGCTGACATAAGTCTTAATGCCAGATTTGGTATTGACTCCTGTCAGTCTCTGGAAAAAGCAACACATACAGTTTTAAAACAACAATATTCACCAGTATCATTTTTTGTTTTTCTTCCACAAATATCACGGGGCTTGAAGGAGGTCTTAAAGGTTATTTCTTTGTTCTCCTTTTGACTTCGCTATTATAGTGGCTGAAATTTTAAAGCAAATTTAGATACAATATATACTTTCTTAAGAAAATGACAGAAATAACTATCAATTCACTTATTTCAACCATTTAGTGATGAATTAAAATAATCTACACTGTTGATATCACGGGTTGGGTAGAAATCAGTCACATACTTGGTTGAACAAATCTCACTGATGGTAGAAAAAGTCAAATTGATGGCCAGGAAGAAATGTGGCTTTACTTTCACATCTTGACCAATTCTTCTGTACTAAGATTCTCTGGTGCTGCAGTGAGCCCTATATCATGGCTATTGTTCTTTTAAAACCTGACTAACATACTTGAGTTTAGTCAGAAGATGTTTTCCCCCCTTTCCAGTTTAGAAAAGTAAACACCCAATGGAAAAGGAATGTAAGGGGCAGAGATACAAGGGAAGCACTTTCAATATAGGAAGGTATAAGAAGGGCTTTCTCTTCAGAGATGTTTACAATTTTTATCCTTGAAATGTTGACCTTTTTGTCAAATGGTTCTATTTCCTTATTGATCTAGGCTGATGTTTCTGAATGTGATTCAGGACAATGAATACTCAAATCCATCTTTATGCATCCAAATGGGGACTGCTTCCATAGAAACAGATAACACTGTCATGCTGCAAAGAGTTTTCAAACAATTATTTCTACTCTTTCTTTTCAAAATAAAAACGTGATATAATCATAGAGCATGAGGCCATACATAAAATGATTCTTTATTGTTAATCTTCACCTCAGTGAACACACTGGCTCAAGCCATTTTTTTAAAAAAAAATACTGTAGGGACTAACAGTAGGAATTTTCCTGGGTTCTATTTAAAGCAAGTTGGTAGAATTACAGGGCAGCAGGGATAGAATGATTCTCTAGGAGTGGTTGTAAATTGGAGGCAAGGTGTTGCCTCTATTGACCCATTCAAGTTTTTATAATTCCATTTTCTTCTTTGGTAGCATATTCCTGAATCTGTGATCAGAGAATTCTTATATTCAAGCGGAATCATTTTTATTTCAATTAAAGCATATTTTCTTAGGTCTCCAGTGGAGATGGATAGTTACTGTCTGGTGTTATAATAAGCAGTCAGATAATTAAACACTGTTATTAAGTCACAAGTTCTTTCCTCAGGCTAAACAATCCTAATTCCTCCATCTTTCTTTAGAGTTTCTGTGTTTCAACCCTTTAATCATTTTAGTTGTTCTCCTCTGGCCCCTATCCACATTCTTTTAATCAAGCAAAAATAACCTTGCATAATGTTAAGGGGAATCAGGGGCTGGAGGTGGTAGATTGCCCTAGATAGCTAACATTTTGTAGTGAAGGAGGAAAGCACAGCTTGTGCTAAACAAAACGTGTAGAGGGAATATGTTCATTATTTGCTGCACCTATGCACGAAAGGATATTTTCAGCTAAGTCTGCAGAGATTTGGATTAACAAGCCTTGTTACTGTTAACAAGCACCATGTGCCTAATTCTAAGTACACTGTACTACAAACTGATACCTACAAGTTTCACTACATTGTCAAAAACTAGTCTTAGACCTAAGAATGCCAGTACTTCCAATTCATTCTCTTTTCTATCTGTCACTATATGTGTGTATAAAATCCCATGTACACACAACCTACTAATGTCCTGAAAGTTCAATGAATAACAAATGTGATGTTTTTACCATTTATTCAATTGAAAACATTTATTAAACATCTATTACTATTTGTGCAGGGTTTTGTTGGTTCCTGGAAGATATATGAAGAATGGCTAAACCTAACAAGGCTGTCAACCTTCTTAGAATTTAGAATCAAGGAGATTACAAAATCACATACATTAATGAAGAAGGAAAAATATTAAAATCTTAATTATATAACACAATTGACTACTTTTTCTCCTGCCAAAATAATTATGTTC
This sequence comes from Gracilinanus agilis, assembly GCF_016433145.1. NCBI lineage: Eukaryota > Metazoa > Chordata > Mammalia > Didelphimorphia > Didelphidae > Gracilinanus > Gracilinanus agilis. Next base: position 570,880,060 of record NC_058132.1, on the reverse strand, counting down.
TCATTTACAAATATATACAAGAAATGTCGCTATCCACTTACATGGATATTTTCTCCTACTTTTCTTTGGCTTCATATTTGCATTTGAAGGTTCCCTTACTTTTCAATTTGAAGAATCTGTTTTATTTTTTCAAGGCTATATGAAGTCATCCACCGGGGAAAGAGTAAGAGGAAGGTTGATGACCCTGAACTCTATGAGGAAAGAAGACCCTTGAAGTCTATACCAAGCCCTATTCAATCTGAAAAGCCCATGGGGCTAATGATGGTTATTAAAATCTGGTAGATAGTGCTTTCTTTGTGATAATAATTTTTCACTTCATTCAAAGACATCTTATTTTCCCAATTACATGTAAAAATAATTTTCAACATACATTTTGTGAGATTATAAGATCCAAATTGTCTTTCTCTCTTTTTTACCTCCCCCTTCTCAGAGAAGGTAAGCAATTTTATCTGGGATATACATGTATTATCATGCAAAACATACTTCCATGTTGGCCATTGTTGTAAGAGAATAATCATATAAAACCCAAACCCCAAATTAAACTTTAAATAAATGGATGTAAAAGATAGTATGCTTTGAATTTAATCTGACTCCAACATACTTTCTTATAAGTCTTTCAAAACTGCCCTCGATCACTTTTTTCCAAGTCTAAATCTTTCTCAGTTAATTGTCAGACAATATTGCTGTTACTGTGTACAACATTCTCCCAGTTCTACTTATTTCATTCTGCATCAGTTCATGTAGGTCTTTCCAGTTTTTTTTTCTGAAATCATCCTGGTCACCATTCTTAGAGCACAATAATATATTCAATCACCAACCAAAATGTGTTCAGACATTCTTCAACTGATGTAAATCCCCTCAATTACCAATTCTTTGCCACCATATAAAAGCTGCTATAAGTATTTTTGTACAAGTAGGAGCTTTCTCCTTCTTTGTGATCTCTTTGGAATACAAACCCAGTAGGGGCACTACTGAATGAAAGGATACTCATTGTTTTAGAGCCCTTTGAAGATAATTCCAAATTGATCTCAAGAATGGTTGGATCAGTTCACAACTCTACCAACAATGCATTGGTTTCCTAGTTTTCCAACATTCCCTCCCACATTTATAACTTTCTTTAATGTCACATTGGCCAATCTGAGAAATGCAAGTTGATACCTCAGAGTTAGTTTAATTTGCATTTCTCTTTTCAAGAGTGATTCAAAATATTTTATATGATCATTTATAGCTTTGATTTCTTCGTCTGAAAATTGCTTATTCATATCTTTGTGATTATAATTAATGGGGATCCCTTCTCTACTCTAGTGAAGGGGCAACAACTACAAATATTTAGGACTGAGAAAAATATAAACTGTTTTAGACTTGGCTGCCAACTCAAGTCTACTAAGAGTATATGGATATGTTCATAAATAAATGTTATGCAAGCATGTGAAGGTGATGAAATAGTGGTGTAAAAAATTAAATTTCATTATTCCAAAAATTTTAAACTGAGAACAAATTAAATAGTAAATAATAAATTACAGCTTTTATAAACTATAGAGTACTCAATTGGATCTGTGATTTACTGATTTAGATAACCTGGCCAATGACACAGTCCACTGTTGCCTTCCCCAGGATCCAACCCACAGGATGGACACCTTCCCTGATATCTCCTGACAAATCACCTATAGGTATGGGACACTTAGGCTAGCCCTTGAAGCCTCCTTTGCTGTTGCTATTTAATTGTGCCATCTTTTTCCCCCAACAAAATATCTCTAAACAAATGCTTTTCAAAGAATCTTAACTAATTCTTTGAAAGATATAATAGTATAAATCATTCAATAATATTTTAAATTAGTTAAGTGATCATTTCAATACTAAACATCAATATTTACATGGTATTTTTACAAACAGGATACGGAAATATCAGATTTTAAAATTTAGGTATGGGTGACTATTGAGTATTTGTAGAATACAAATTTAGCTTCAGTGAGAGATTTATTCTACTAAAACACTGCAAGAAGTCCTGGGAAAACCAAAGACAAGTCATTAATTTTATTTCTTTTTTTTCTCTAGCAATATAATTTTTATATTGTAGTTATTACCTTTCATGTGAAAAAGAAATAAACAAATGATTTCAATTCCCTGACTTAACTGTAACTGTGATTTGCAATGGGTAAATGTCACATTTTGCAATTTTTGTGGAATATAAGAATCGTCAAAATCCATATGAGACTCTTGGGACTGAATTAGGTTCTTCACCTCAACAAAACCCTTGGTGAAACATGCTTGTAACTGCTTTCTCCCTTATCACAGGAGGATACTTGGGATGAGTTAAGCCACTTCAGGGATGGATTATTTTATAACTCTGGTCTGCATTTCCTATTTCATCCTTGTTTGTCTGGGGCCTTGAGTTTTGGTCAATACCAAAAAAAAAAAAAAAAAAAAAAAAAGCCCTTTGAAGCTTGGGAATCTGAAACCAAAAAAAAAAAGATATATCTAATCATGCCTTTTTGAGCTGCTGCAGAAAATACAACCCTCTACTGGCAAAGTTCATCATATGTCCTTTTTCAGAATTACCTTAGACATTCATTCTCTTTTAATTGTAATTTGATTTCAGTTTTTTAGACACATGGTATAATATTAACATTGCTTTGTCATATTTTAGGAGAAGGAAAATTCAGAAAAAATTAAAATGTAAATGATGATCATCATGTTCAAATGCACCCCACCCTTATCTTTCGTAATTAAAGAACAGAAACTGTGGAGAGAAGATAATATGTGACCTCTAAAATCAGCAAAAAACTCTGTTGTTATTAGACTTGCCCTGACCTGAGCTGGACTTTCAAATATTGCATTCAACCCCCATTGTTCCCATGCAATCTTTTTGCCTTACTCAAATGAAAACAACTGAGCTATAAACTAATGCTCAGGAAAAAAAAATCTATCATGGAAACAGCAACTGCCTCTGCCAAAAAGCCTACTAAAAATCCATCTGTTCCACAAAACATTCCAGTTACAATGACTACCTCCTCTCTATTGGCTTACTCTGCATTTGTCCATATCATGAAGAGTCCCCTTGTGACATGTTTCCATTAGCATCTCTGCTTGGCTTCAATTCCAGGGAGCACCATGCTTTTCCCTCTCTCCCAGGATAAACTGAGAAACCGATCTTTCATTACCATGTAGATTTGATTCAGGATTTGGTACTCAACACCTTCTCAATTGACCCTCTGTTTCCTCTCTGCTTAGATTCAGCAGCTGGAGGGCAGAGTACTAAACTCTTCTCAAAGTATTCCTCTATAAAGGGATCACAATGTTCCTGGGGAACTTGGCTTCATTTCAGGGAACACCATTCCCTTGGTAGCCTTCCCTTAACATTCCTTGCAAGTCTCCTTGTGTATGTTATCTTCTCCTGTTTAATTTTAAGCTACTTGAGGGCAGGGATTTATTTTCTCACTTTCTTAGCTCTTAGCATAACACTTAGAAGGCATTTAATAAATGTTTACTGACTCAAACTAACTTGAATGTTGCATATATTTTTAGGGATAGAGTTTCTTGAGTATCACATATGACCTAAGAGTATGTAATGATTGAAAATCTCTGAAGACTGCATATTAATTTATAATTATTCATTAGCAAAAGTTAGAAAGAGAGAAAATCACATGATCACCTGATCATTCTCAATTAATCTCAGTTTTGCTATGCTCCCCATCAGCCAAAAATTTCTCTGAGTCTCCAGCCCTGAAAAAGCCCTAGTGCCTCCTCTGTCAAGCAACAGGTAAGAAGACAAGAAGCCAATATTATGGCAATATGGTATCCACTAGCCCCAGCTGTCCATATGGAATCTGGACTAATCGAGAAGGGGTTATATTAGAAATGCTTTTGCTACTTTCTCTCTTTTTCTCTTCTTTTCCTTTAACATTAACCTTGTGATCCTCAAAAGGTCCAAGAAGGCCAAGCAAGGGTAGTACCTGCTTATGCAACTTCCTATACCTGCCTCGAAGCAGTTGAAGGATGAGACATGGGAAATTATTGCTTGGCATTTGACTAGATAATGCCAGTGCAGAGGTGCAAAGTAAAATGGCAAATGAGAACCTTGGAAGAGATCATGTTCCAGTAAGTCCTGGATATTAATCTTCCAACACATTGTACTAGTAGTGATGTTTCAGGATTTCATTCTACTAGTTTTTTGATTATTTATTGTTTATCATTCATTTTTGCAGGGATGCTCTAACCTTAAAAAACAGTCTGTATCAATGTTGTACCAGATATACATGATGACTGTGTTTTCTACAGCAAAATGATTCTTCCTTTTATTTCTACTTTTTTTCTTAAAACAAACAAACAAAAAAGTAGACTTAAATAAGTCAGTCTCTTCCTCTACAAAGGGACCAGGGAAACAGTTGTCTTAGTTTCATAATACAGGAGCAAGTCTTGTTCTGAGTTAAAGCTCTTTCTAAAAGATGTCAAGGAAATGAGCAGAAACTCAAAATAAACTAACTGATAATTTTGCTTTATGGTTCCTTTATGACCCACCAATCTTATTCACTACTTGATTTTAGCCATTTAAAAAATGTTACCATTTGTTACAACTGTCTGACTTAAGCCCGATATATAATTGCTAGTGGAGAAAATGGAGAAGAATTAGGAGAGAATTTTTCCTTTGATAGTTTGAATGAATTAATGCTCATATAGTGAATAAATAAAACATGATCTCCAAATATTTGTCTGCTTATGTGCTCATATTGTGTCAGCCACTCAATATCTATTAATGGAAGATACTGGAATTAATTTAATCATCCATTTACTCTTTTAACAAATTAAGTCTCTGAGAGGTTAGGATGGCTGGTTTTAGAGTCAGGAAGACATGAAATCAAGCTTTGATTCTAAAACATATTCTATGACCATGGAAAACTAACATCTTACTGAAAGTATATTCAATACAACTCAAGTACAAGACAGGAGAATGAAGATATTTTCCAATTTCCACATGACTTTGAACTTCTTCATAAGGTTTCACTATTCTGAAAGACTTTTTAGCTCTCTGTAGCTTATAAGAATTTGATATTGCTGCTATTATTATTACTATTGCTCCTATTGCTATTGCTTCTAAAAGGAAAAATCATTTTTCTTTTATCATGTAGTACATTCAAAATGTAAAAGATAACCTATGAAGGATTTATTAGCCTAAAAAGGCAATATAAATTGGAATTTTAATTTACTAAAACATTAAAACATATCATATCTAAACTTGTTTTAATTTGAATAGAGAATTAAAACATAGGGGCAACTTGATGGCTTTAGTGAACTGAGAGCCAGGACTAGCAATGCGAGGTCCTTGGTTCAAATCTGGATTCATATACTTCCTAGCTATGTGACCCTGGCCAAGTCACTTAACTATTACCTAGCCCTTTCCAATCTTTTTCCTTGGAACCAATATACAATATTGATTTTTAAACTGAAGGTAAGAGTTTTTAAAAAATAAGAAATTTTTTCCTTCCTTCCTTTCTTCCTTTCTTCCTTTTCCCCCCTTGTCTCTGTCCCTTTCATTCCTCTTTCTCTTGCATTTACAAGCAAATGCTAAAGTTGTACAAAGAGATGTAGATCCAAATTGAAGATTCTAATGAGTGGATTTTGACTTCCTTATTATTTACAATGGACATAAATTCTCAGGACTCATGATTTCTTTAAGGAACAGGATGACAAGTCTTTGCCATATGATCATGGTCATGGCAGAATTTCTTCACTATTCATTTTAAGGATTTCTTTTCTTTTTCAATAGTAATATTAAGCAGGTTGGAATGTACTGAACAACAAAACTCCACATTCAATAATGATGTACTACTCCTGCTACACATCTGTTCAGATTTTGCTGAAAGCACAAAGGGAAATCTATAAAGATTCCAGTCAGTAATCAGGATATATTCAGAAAAGATAACATTCTGGGAAGCTATTCTTTGCAGGTTTAAATGGAAAAATAAAAAAGTTAGGTTAGAATCATTTACTTATTTTAGCCAGGATTCTCTGTTCTAATGTGCTCTTTTTAACTCAATCATCTCCTTTCCTTAGCCTAGAGAAAGTGAGTATCAAAGAAATACTTAGCAGACTTTTTGGTCTCAGAAGATAATGGTTTTTATGGGCCTTTGGTAGAAAAAGCAACCCCTGTATTGCAGAAAAAATGTTACAAATGGCTCCTTTACATTCCATTTCTGATTACTTCTGGGGCATCACACAAAGTATTTGGTGGTCTATATCATATGACTTTAGAAGATAATCAAAAGGGAGCATTTGCTCAAAATACTTGACTGACCTCAATTTTCCACCCATTGGAGTCACAAATGAGTTAAATAGGAGCTAGCTATAGTCTCTGAAATTTCCTGATCAGGATATATGATTTATGGGGTAGGAGGGGTGAGACAGAAACTGGGGAAGGAAACCCTATCTTTTCCTATTAACATATGATCATGGTTAAGTTTCTTCAGTTCTGAAGGAATAAGATACTAAACTTGGAAGTTTTAACTAAGGTATAATGGTGATAGAAATGAGACAGGAAAAAAAGTCCAGTTGTCATGAAACAATGTGGGGTAAAATGCTGCAAAAAGAAGACAAGTCAAAAAAAAGTAAGGGACCTCATGTGAATGTCTTAAGAGATGCAGTATTACTGAGAACAAATATTTTGTATATTGCAATGTTGCCAATAATTGGGAAATGTCATGGTGGAAGGGTGGGTCAAAGTCAACGGACATGGATATGAAAATCAGATGTGAGAAGCAGCTGAGTTGCAGAGTGGATAAAATGCTAATCTTTGGGAAAACTTGAATTTAAATTCCTCTTCACACATTTGCTAGTTACATGAGATATTATACAAGTCACTTAAAACTCTCAGCCTCAGTTTGCTCATTTATAAAGCTGGGATAATATTAGCATCTACTTCACAGGGTTGTGGTAAAGATTAATGCTATTATATATATGTACGTGTACATATATATATATATATATATATATACATATAATTGACTAACAAACTCACAAACATAATATGAGTTAGCTAATAATAATAATAGGTATTATTATTATTCTCTTTGTGACCTTCTACAGTTCCATTTTCTCATCTATAAAATTAGGTTGTTGAGCAAAATGATCTTTCAAGTTATTTCAAGTTCTTAAGATCCCTACCATAAGTAATAATTCATCCTATTTTATCCTATCCTTAATGATACATTTAATTTAAAACTTTTAAAACCAGATATTAGCATCTTCCACTACAGACGCTAAAAATAAAGGTAGAAGAGACAAATTAATTTTCATCATTTTCCTTAAAGAAGGTTTTCTTGGAGATGTCTATTTTGTAACTTATAAAGGGCAGGAGAATCCAAGTAACTGACATACTTTTAAGAATAGATACTAGAAAATTAGGGCCTGAAGTATACTAGCTCTCTGTATAAGAGTGAATAATCTATTTTGGGGTAATTTGTCTTCATGAAGTGGCAAAAAAAGAAATCATGGAAGAGTCTTTCTGGGCAGAATTTGGGTTTTGCCCAAGAGTAAAACACATAACATGACATATGTATCTAGTCAGAAAAACTCCCTAAGTATGGCAAACAAAAGGATAACCTTCTATTACACGTTACCATGATCATTTTTGCATAATTTGATTTTTAAAAAATGGAAAAATTGTGGTCTTTTTAGTTACATATCATGAGAGTCACTAGAGATTGATACATATTAAAATACTCAATTTATTTCAATCTGCTATAAAGGCAACAGCACCCTTTTCTTTATTCCCCAAAAGCTTTACATAAGACATAATAAACACAATTGATTTTTGGTACCTTTGGTCACAGTCAATATAATATCTCATAATGACTCTCAAAGTAAGAATATTTAACATTGTAGAAAATATACAACTTAGAATAAAAATTATTTTACATCATAATAAACTTGGGCCTATAACTCAGATTAACTAATCTATTTCACTAAGCCAGCAATGAAAACACATAATAAGTGATATGTTATTTTATAATACACTGAAAAGTTATCAAGGCAGACTGGACACATTAAGCCACTTGGCAGGACCATTAACAGCCTTTGCGTCTATCATTTCTCTACTTTCCTTCAAACAAATCTAGGATTTCCTTGGAGAAAACCATCTCAGGTGTGCCCCAATTCACCCAACCTCAGGGAAGTAATTGCTCTTCACCTAGGCATTTGCTTCATGATAGTCATCTAACTAACAAGAGACAGAGCATGACTTAATATGAATTGTAGAGAAAAGAAATCTGGATCCAAATTTTGACTTCCACACTTAAAAATGAGTCTCCTCACCCTTCTAAATTCTTATACAAAATATGAAATTATACTTTGTCATATCTTCCCTATTACATTGCTGTAGGGATCAAATAAAATAAATGTAAAGCATCTTAAAACACAAATGTCAACTTTTACTATAACTAATTTGTTAGGGCACCAGAGCTTTGGTCATCCCATACTTCCTTTTGTAACTTCATAATATGAAACTCAAAAGATGGATACAACTATAATTTCTGAGTGCTGACACTATTATAAAAGTCCATTCCATTTCAATTTTATTTATTTATTTACTAATTTATTTAATTCATCCATGTATTTATTCATTCACTAATTCATTTTGTTCTTTCATTTACTCATTTATTTTTACATCTAAAAAAGGGCCAAATTTGATCTCAGACTTCATTGGTCAAAGGAAAATGCCAAATATGAGAAATAGTTCTACAGAACTTTACCTAGGTAAGATCACAAATGAATATTGTAATCAGTTATGGGACATCACATTTTAGGGAGAACTTTAACAAACTGGTGAGCACTTAAAGGAGGATGAGCAGGATGGTGAGAGAGCTGGACACTGTGCCATACAAAGACTAGCTGAGAGACCTGGAGTTGTCTGAAAAACAGAAGGCACTGGATGGACCGAGCAGATATGACAATTCTATATAAGTATTTGAATGGGTGGCTTTTAGAGGAGGGATTAGATTTGTTTTGCTTGGCCCCACAGGATCCACAGGGTAGAATAGGAAGCAAGAAATAGAAAGTGTAAAAAGGCAATTTTAAGCTTGAAATAAATAAAATCTTCCTGAAAATCCCATGCCTGTCCAAAAGTGAAATGGACTTCCTCAAGAGGTAATGGATTCTCCCTTGCTAAAGGTTTTCAAGCAAAGGCTGGATGACCTCTAGTCAGATTGTAGTATGGGGAATTCTTGTTCAAGTTTGACTTGGTCTAGATGGCCTCTGAGAGTATTTCCAACATTAAGAATATGTGATTACAACTGTTTACTTAAAAAAAAATGAATGGATAGGGTTTGATACAAGCTTTTTGTAATCTAGTAGTCCTCAGGCTGACTTTCTGTTGAGAGAATTGGCATTCATTTTTGCAAGAGAGAAAGAAGTATGTAGAAATACAAAAAAAATCAGTCTGTCTTTACCAGTAGGCTGTTTGGATTTTTTTCCCTTTGAAAAGTAAAGAGATTTCTTTTTCTCTTTCTTTTCCCTGCTGATTTAATTCTGATGCTCAAGAAAAGAAGAATTGGGCCTTGATATTATTAGCATGGCTGGTTTTCCTTATGTTTGTAACTAACATTGACACTCCATTACTCTCTAGAAAGTTCTTTTCTGATACACAGACCTCTTAAGACTTTTGGACTGAACTGCAAAATAAAACAAAGAATAAGTGCTTAGCCTGTCTTTAACTGGGGTTTGGTTGACCTAACAGAGAATCTATAGAGAATGTACATGTTGAACCCAGAAGAGATTAGCTATTTTAAACTATTTGATGTTCCTTTTATTAACATTCATGGAGTATATCTCCTAAACACTGCACCTTCAGTAGTTTCTAGATACATGAATTTCTTTTTGTAAAACATAACTGCTCTCTGGGTGTAATACATATTAGGTATATCCAAAGAGGCAGGACGTACAGGTTTAGTAAAAAAGACAATCCTCCATCTTTAATGTACCTTACTAATGAATAGAAATTAGGCATTAATAATTTCCCCAAAGAAACCCACAAATTTAATTCAATATAAGTGTATAAATTACTGCGATAACTTATCAAAATAAAGATGGCACCTGCTTGGATAGGTTGTTTGATTTGCATATTGTCACATTACTAATAAACTTTGGATGGGTTATTTGATTTGCCTATTGTCATATTTCTAATTGGAAATGTGACAATAGTCAAATCAAATAGCCTAACCTTATTGAACCTCAGTTTCATAAGCTGTAAAATGGAAATAATACCTGTAGTCGGGACACACGAAACTATGTGGTTCAAACAGTAAGGTTCAAATGAATTTGACATGATATGTAAATATCCACACATTCATATATGAATAAGAATCATATATGAATGAAAATAATGCTCTTCTTACTCATTCTTTCCCAGGGATAGTGTCACATCATTGGCTAATCACTAATAGACCCAATTTCAAAACTAAATAGTTTCCTGTCAGTTTGTGGAATTTAGTGTAAAAGATTTCATATACTTTTATATTCTGACAGGTCACTTAAGATCAAACCTCCATGTGGTGGGCACAATCAGTGCTAACTTTAAACATGTTTTGTAGTCCTAATTAGAAACAGTGCCTAGTTTAGCTCTAATGTATAGAAATAGTATATTTACAACTAAAATCTTAATCTGAAATGCAGAGAATCAGGAAAAATTAATTTTGAATCACCAGGGTATTTTAAATTATTCACTATGTCATATAATAAATATTTATTGATTGCTTATATTACAAGGTGCCCCAAAATTCATACTGATTTTTAAGCTTTATAATCTATAAGCTTAAATATGTTATAACTTATAGACACACTAAGAATAGACTTCAGGATTAGGCAGAGTATTTAAAAATAAGATTTTAATGTATTTTTAAAGATTCTTTAAATTTTATGCTAATTATTAAACACAAACCAATTGCGTTATTTATTATTGTGAAATATACAAATTTCTGTTTTACACAGCTCTCAGTATAGTAACACTAAGAAATGAAGAAACCTTGAAAATTACTTGAAATTATCAAATGAATATTTGATAAGTTTTTATAACATTTTGTCCATCTTAAAAGAAGATTTTAATATATTAGATTTTTTAAAATTTATAATAAATATAACTGTATTTTTTGAAGAAGATTAACAAGAAGATATTGGAAGACATTGAGCTATGATTGTTAAGGAGAAAATTAGATAAATGTATCCCTGTTTTAAAATCTGACTAAATTTTCCCTGTATAGACAGGGTAGGTTAAATATTTTTAGACTTGTCTTTAATTATAAATATTATGATTTCTCTAATTAATAAAAATGAGTATAAAGACTAGCTCATATGTATATACGACCTAATGGTTTCCATAACATTCTTCTTAATAATAGCCTTTTGAAATATATGGGGTAAGCATTAATCCCATTTTACAGATGAGGTAACCAAAGCTCAGAGAGATATAACAATTGGTCTATAATCACAAAAAAAAGGAAGTGTCAGAGCTCTGACTCAGGTCAAGGTCTTCAGAATCTACGGTCAATGTCCTTTCTTCTCCTTTACATCATTCTACCTATGTAGTGACAATCTACAAGTAGAATTTTAAGGAATATTTTTTGAAGGGTCTTTAAAATATTTCTAAAATATTTAACTATACTATGTCCCCAAAATGTAGAATTTATCTGATTTTAAATTTCCAGAAAAAATTACCTTTTAAGTTTATTGACAAACAGGCATTATATTTTAGTAGACTACTTAGTTGTATTACATTTTCTCTATTATTTTTATTTTGTATTCATCATTTATCGTAGGAATGCCCTTGCAAGTCCTTTTAGCCATTATCCATTATTCAGGGAAGGTTTGAAAGAAGAAAAAAACTATTTTGTCATATACCTTGGAGCAATTTGAGAGATAAAGTGTACATTTTCATCACTGTAGTGAACTGGTGTGAGTAAAGGTCTGAAGATTGTCCAACCGAAAAGTTTTGAGTCATTACTACCCCTCCTCTTACACACAACCCATCCAAGCTGTAAGGAGGTACCATCTTTATTTTAATAAGTTATCCCAGTAATTTATACACCTATATTGAATTAAATTTGTGGGTTTATTTGGGGAGACTATTAATGCCTAATTGCTATTCAATAGTAAGGCAAATTAAAGATTCTTGGCATTTCTATGTCATATACACAAACTACACTCACTGAAGAGAAAACTCTATCAGCTTAATAATAAGCCTGCTATATTTCATCTTTTGATCCTCAGCTCCTAGCAAAGCAAATATGTGAAAATACAGATACCACTAACTACTACTACCACTATTCCTACAAATAAGAATAATCCAAACTCTGTTTTGTTGTTTTTGTTAGGTTATTTCAGTCATGTCTAATTCTTCATGATCCCATTTAGGGTATTCTTGGCAGATATTTTGGAGTGGTTTACCATTTCCTTCTCTTAGCTTATTTTATAGATGAGGAACAACGGTAAGCAGAATTAAGCCATTTATCCAGAGTCACAGCACTAAGGATCACGATGAGTCTTATGACTTCAGGTTCACCATTCTATGCACCGCAACACATAACTAAAATATTTCAAATGTGGTCATATAATAGGAAGATAGACCTAGAGATCATGGACATGGAGTCTTGGATAATTTCTTTCCTTGATCTGAATTTCTCATTTCAGTTTCTTGAGACACGATGCTACTAAAATAAAAAGACTGGTTTTGAAGTCAGAGAGCCTTGCTTTCAATCTCGGTTCTTCCACTTGCTACCAGTGTGACTTGGGCTAAGCAACTCATCCTCTTGTCTCTCATTTTCCTTATCTATGAAATGAGATGGGTACAACTCTGTGATCTTGAAGGTCCCTTCTGGCTCTAAAACTCTGTTATTCATGATGTAAAACATTGTAATTTTTAATTCTTGCCATCTACAACCAAAGTATGTATTTGGAAATAATGGCTGTTTGCAAAGTATATTAAAACACACACACACACACACACACACACACACACACACACACAAAGAAGGAAATTATAATATCTAACACTGACCAAAAGAAATATCTTAATACTGAATAGGTAAATAAAAATATCTCTTTAACAGCCAGTGTGATACTAATCATATTCTTATTCTTTGGTAAAAGAACTTGAGAAGTGAACAAACAGATGGGGAGGGGGGAAAGAGTGTTGCTAAGTGCTACATTTCCTTTCTAATGTTTGGGTTTGCATTTGGCTAAGTGAACACCAAGGCAAGTGCATGTTCTGTTCAGGTTCCTAAAGGAGAGCTTAATATACTCCTCTCATTCTAGCTATCTTTGCTAAAATACCTACAATGTCATTCCCTCTGATGCTGAATCATAATTGAGTAAATTGTAAGACTAAAGCAAATATCACAGATTCAAAGGTTATTAAAGCTTTTTCAAGTCCAGGACATCTGAGAAAGTCAAGAAAAATAAATAATAAAGTATAGAAAAGTGTTTAATACCCTAGGGGAAAGAATGCCAATATCATTACCTGATGAACAAAGTGTCTGGGGGGCGGGAGTAGTGAAGAATTCGTATTTAAACATTAAAAAGCAATAGTCTCTCTCCTGATGTGACCCAGTTTGGAATTTTAAAAATGTTGTATTTGGTGTTCTCAATAGGTAAAAAGATATACAAAACTTCTCAGAATATAAAGCAGCACAAATATGATAAAGTTTGAGGTCTAAAGGATAAGAAATGTCGAAACTGAAGGGACTACACTAAAGAGAACACTCAGGGGGATATGAACCTGTTCTATAAATATCTTCAAGGTAACCACGTAAGGAAAGGAAGGACATCATTCACGGTGTCAGAAGATAGAAGGACATAGAACAATGGCCTGAAGCTAAAGAAGGAAAGAAATGTAGGTAAGTTATTGAAAAGATTCTTATGAATAAGGTCGACTAGTTTGTAAAATTAGCAGGCAAGGCCAAAACACTGACTGCTGTTTCAATGTTAGGGCAGTTTCTATGAGGCATTAGTGGGAATAAGGAAGCAGGCAATCTTGGGGGAATAAAGCCTTTTCATAAAACTATTGCCAATTAGCCTTTCTCCTTGTGAAGGGTGGGCTAAACTGTGGACATATTTGAAGACCTGCCCCCCTAGAGGGAAAGCAGAAAATTCCACATATATCTGGGAATAGGAAATATATAGTTCAATTTAGAGTTCCTTCTATACCCTGTCCCTGTGTAAAGGGACCATATTTTGCCCTAACCAATTTGTGAAGGGGAATAGGAAAGAGAAAGGAGGGATTACTGTTAGAGTGGGACAAAAATGAAAGTACCTCTTTTCCCTTCATCTGTATAAAGAGGAGGTTGGCTTCTAATGTCTCAATTAGCTTTAAATCTATGGATTTGTGATCCTATTTAACATGATTTATTTTGCGTTGCGTTGAGGGGTTGCCTTTTTCTTTATGTTATGCCCTTTGGACAAGGGAGTATGTCATGTATTATCAAGGAATGTCAATGTGTATGATTCTGGAAGAAAAAAGATGTCAACACTGGAAATGTGTGAGGAAAGCTAAGTCTAGAGTCAAAAGCTGAAAAGAAAATTAGTATCAAGGAGAAAATAAAATCTTTTAGAGGTTCCTTGGGTCTGCCCATGAGTGTTTTGTTTTTGAGTCTATTAGCTTCTCTTTGTTTTTCTTTATTATTGTGCTTATCATTATGACCCAGCAAAATGCATACAGAGCTGGTCAGGAAGGGCTGATTACTAGGTCTCCTTTGATATGTAACTCCAGACAAGTTTCTTCACTTCTCAGACCTCTAGACAGTTCTCTAAAGACTAGAAGTGATGCCAAGACAGAAAGTGCTTCATTGTGAGCTCTGTACAGAAATTAAATAACTGGTCCAGTGCCTGTTACTATACATAACACTTCCATAGTGGTTTTTTTTTAAACCCTTACCTTCTGTCTTAGAGCTAATACTGTGTATTAGCTCCAAGGCAGAAGAGTGGTAAGGGTAGGCAATGGGGGTCAAGTGACTTGCCCAGGGTCACACAGCTGGGAAGTGTCTGAGGCCAGATTTGAACCTAGGACCTCCCGTCTCTAGGCCTGGCTCTCAATCCACTGAGCTACCCAGCTGCCCCCTTCCATAGTGTTTTAAGGTTCACAAAGATCATTTTATTTCATTTGATTCTTATAAGAGACCTGTGATATAGTTCTTACTATTATCTTCAATGAAAGGTGTGGAATATTAGGAATTAATGTGTTAAGAGAGATGTTCAGGATCAGGTCTTATAATTCATCTACCACTCAGCTGCTTTTGAACTTTGGAATCATGGACTAGAAAGATAGAAAGAATTTTTTGGCCAAGAGATATAATTTTATTAGTGCCAAGAATTCTGGATGAGACTCTTCTTTGCCAGTGCAGAGAGGCATTGGACTTGCAACTTGAAATCTTAAGAGAGTTAGGGGCACCATAAATTTAAACTACTTGCCTAGGGTTACATGGCCAGAATTTGTGGGAAGACCAGATTTGAACCTTTCAAGTCTAAGGCTGTTGCTATGCACTATGACAGGAATGACTCTCAGTGATGAGAAGGTATTTTATTTGTAATTTAAGTCATCCTATAACATAATGCAAGAATCCCTTCCCTTGTATCTTTGATAGGTAGCTATCCAATCTCTTATTGAATAAATATCCAGTCACAGAGGAATCATTATTTCAGGAGTTCTCTTTAATACTGACAACATTATATCTTCCTGTAACCACCAGAGATGTCTTGCCCTATAAAAATATAAAACCATTATATTCTTATTTCCAAATGATAGACTTTTAAATATTTGAATATATTTGTCATGTGTACCCTTAACCTCATTTTCTAGCTAAATACCTCTATTTCTCTTGTTCATTTTATGACTCAGTTTACTAATTCCTCATGCTCAAAGACTCTTGTTAAAGCATTATGGCTCACAATTGGTTTTGTAATCTGTGATAACTGTGAGATTTGAAATACATTCTTTGCTGTAGTTAAAATGATAGGATGCCAACATTAAGTCAACTAGATCAAGTGGTCTAATGCCCACATAATTTATGAGTAATCACAGTTTGTACTTTTCCATTGTCCTAACCCA
The DNA here is from genome assembly GCF_016433145.1 of Gracilinanus agilis. Taxonomy (NCBI): domain Eukaryota; kingdom Metazoa; phylum Chordata; class Mammalia; order Didelphimorphia; family Didelphidae; genus Gracilinanus; species Gracilinanus agilis. Next base: position 570,863,976 of record NC_058132.1, on the reverse strand, counting down.
TTCTGACTCCGTGTGAAACTGTTTAATGATCACAAGTTCTGATTCTGCAAGTCTCCTGACTGACCACAGGAACTTGTGTGCCCTTCCTTTCCTATTGCTTCAGATTCTTCTCATGTTTCAGTTCATTCAAATCTTCATGTAATTTCTGGTCTCAATAAGGAAACTGGTAGTGATAAGAGACCCTGAGAATTTCCCTATATTATCTAGGTCTGATGAGGAATGTCCCCTCCCACATCTGGCATCCATAACTTGTTCTCAGAACAAACCCATCTTTAAGGTGTAAAATTTCCCTGCTGCAGATCACTGCTTAAAGCTTTTACTCCTATTGAGATCTTTGCCCCTAAACACATTTTTTTTTTCTCCATCAGGATAAGTTTCTTTGTGTCTATGGGATCAAACCTCTATATTTCCTTTAAGTATGTGTTGTTTTTGGTTTGGTTTTTGTTTTGCTTTCTCTGACACATAGTACTAAAATTTATGTCTGTACTAGTTTCCAAAGTGTCAGTTTCCAGCGAATCCTGAAATCCTAGTTTTTCATTTTAATTCAGCTGATGCCAAATAAAATACATTCCAACTCCTTTGTTTTTTTATAGTTGAGGAAATGTAGAAAGGTAAAATAATTTAGTAGAATTTTTCCTTTATTAAGGCAGTAACCACAAAAGATTCTTTGTGGCTCAATGATATATTACAAGGTATGTATTTAATAAATGGTTTCTGAATTGAATTAATTGACTGGAAATCAAAGCTTACTCAACTATTTAGTGGTAGAACTGGGACATGTCCATTTAATCCCTAGTCTCTGAACACAATCCTCTATGCCATAGGACTATTTTATAGAAGCACTCTAATGTTTCTGATGTCTAGAGGTTCTGAATCTTTTGCTGACATGGCCTCTTTTTCCAGTTTGTTGAAGCTATGGACCCTTACTCTGAATAGTGCTTTAAAAAATATATATATATGTATATATATATATACATAATCATATGTATATATATTTTGATTACAAAGGAAACTAATTACTTTTATGTAGTTATTAATATAGGTCTGTATATCTAACATGCCTCTTTATAATATATCTATAGTAATATACATATGGACTTATGCACACATATAGCCATTCCTCAATTATTGAGGGTTAACATTCATAGAAAATGGCATGAAGGTACAAAAAATTCCTAGAAAAAGTATGAAAATCAAAAATGCAAATGTTGATACATTGAACCTATAGAAATAGGAGGTTAGATTTTTGTGATCACCAAAATCTAATCTCTCATCGGAGATTGCTGAAAATATACTTTTTTACATAAAATTCTTTATAACAAAACATTAATTCTGATAACATCGACTTTTCCTAACATAGTAACATGAAATAACCCATAAAATGGAGCACACGAAATAAAATTGGTAACACGTAAAACATTTTTCTCACTTATACTTCCCTAGATTTCTTTTGTGCTATGATTTCTGTGATCTTTTGTTCTATCTCAATTTAAAAAATGATTTCAGACATTATTCACTTTTCATAACACATAAAAGTTATAGTACTATCAATGCTGTACAGTAAATAAAAGTCTTAAGACTAAAAAGTTTAATCTGATTCTTGTCTTCCATTGTGTCAGATGGTAGGGTAAGGGCATTTTATTATTTACTATGTGTTTTAAACTTCTCTATCTTGACTGTCCTCAGAAAACCAAGGTTGAGGTTTTGGGGACTTTAGTGCTATTGTCTGAAGACACTGAGACAGATAAGGTCTTAAGATCACCTCTGACACTCTGTCCTTCACAGCTGACAGATGGCACTGGAGATCATCAAAGACGCAATAGCTTAAAATAATGTCAGCCTTTTTGTATCATTTCAGGTCCTTAAAGTTCTCCATGCCTAAAAGGGCTGCAGACATTATAGTATAAAGTTTATCTAACCACTTTATTTCTCACTAAGCCACATCACTGACTTTATACATTTGGGCTCAGACCCCAAACGACTTGTATTTCTCTTTGGGAGTAGCAAATAGCAAAATAGCAAATAGCAAAATAAAATTTGAGTTTTAAAGGCAATGAAAATATGCAATGAATGCCCTGGAGTTCTTGGAGTGTACAAGACCAATGAAACTCATAGTAGGATACCATCTGCTCAACAACTTACAAGCATCTTACCTCTTATTTTTTTTCTCTAATGCACATATTCATGAATATGTGGGATCATCAATGTAAAAGCAAAAATGATGTTACTAATAAGATCAAATGCCTGAGGTCAGGAAGGTTAAACATGAAAATATTGAATATTGACTGCATATTTAATGTTCATAGGTCCCAGGTTAAAATTCCTATTAAAGTTAGTCAATTTGGACTCCTAAGTCCAAAAGATTCCAGAGAAACAATTTATAATCATACCTAGAGATTCCTTCCCAAGTACTACTTTTCCACTTGATAACTTATTCTTAGATGAGTTTTTAAAAGTCTTGACTAGGGCAGCCAGCAGATCTAGACTCAAGAGGACTTGGGTCCAAACCTGGCCTCAGAAACTTCTAATCTGTGTGGCCCTAGACAAGTCACTTAACACCCTTTGGCTAACCATCACCCTTTTGAATTAGAGTTGTTACTAAGTTAGAAAAGTGTTTTTAAAAATGTTTTGGCTTGGGGGCAGCTGGGTAGCTCAGTGGAGTGAGAGTCAGGCCTAGAGACAGGAGGTCCTAGGTTCAAATCCCGGCCTCAGCCACTTCCCAGCTGTGTGACCCTGGACAAGTCACTGGACCCCCATTGCCCACCCTTACCAATCTTCCGCCTATGAGACAATACACCGAAGTACAAGGGTTTAAAAAAAAATTAAAAATGTTTTGGCTTAACCTTTAATGAAATCTAATTATCTTAAGGGTTTCCCTAAGAAAAGCCATAGTTTTGTAGTGATAACTACAAAAGTGGCAGATAAGTAAAAAAGAATGAAAATATGAAAGTAAATTTAAAAAAAGAAAATGTAAGTGTATGATTAATATATTTTACTGTATTTGGAGGCTCATCACCCCAAAGGATGGGAATCATTACTGTCAATGGTATAGTTATAGACTTATAGAAACATTGAAAACAGAAAAAAATGTAGATTTAATCAAAGAAATAATATTTTTTAAAAGACCACCCAACTTGATTATCAAAAACACCAAAAAATTATTCAATAGCTTGCTTATTTTAGTTTTAAAAGATAAGTATAGGTAGTTATAAGCAGATTTATTTCCTTTGTAAGAAACCTTTCCTGCTTCCTCTTGTCCCTTCTACCCCATTGCTACAACACGTCTCTGAAATTTCCTCCCATTTACCCTGAAAATATCTTATAAGTAAAGAATTGCTTGCGTGTTATCTGCCCCATTAGATTGTTGGATCCTTGAGGTAAGTAAGACATCTATGTTTCTGCCTTTATTTGTATAACTGAAACTCAGCATAATGCCTGCCACAAAAATCCTTAATAAATGCTTGTTGACTGACTGATTCCTCTTGTTGAGTATTTCTCTTCATTTGTGTGAAAGCACATATCTTTGTGTTTTTTCTTTTTTTCCCTGATGTTCATGGGTTATTTACAGTTTTCTTTGATCAAGAGAAAGAAATGCTAAGACTGACAATGGTAAACTGGTCCCACCAGAAGAAGCTAGGCAAAGAATGCTTCAAGCTGCCTTTTGGGAATTCCTGACAAGCTAATGGAACCAAATGGAACTTCAGAGACTTCACAGCAACATCAGATTCTGCACAATTTTTATAATAAAGTCCAAAAAAGATACTAATTTTGTGGGTACCCTTTTAAGGAAAATCATTTCAGTGACTTGATTTTTCAGTATTACTACACTGTAGCCTATGGAATATATATTCAATGAAAGGAGATCTCAACATTGTAACAGAGCAAGATGAGATAGTCAGGACTTAGTAGTGACACTACTGGGTTTAGTATGAATTTAATGCTAGGATCTGTAGAGAAGTTATAGTAGCTGTCACGGGAGTTATTACTATCCTTCAGGAAAGGAAACTAGGAAGTCAAGGGCAAAATATATTTGAATAGGAGGACTCTTCTTTTCAACTCATTCCTCTCATTTACCCACCCCTACCTCTACTCCTTATTTCTAATAACATTTTTTTAATGGAAAATTGGGAAAAATCAAGAAGGCAGAAATATGAGAATGTAGAAAGAAAAAACTGTGGAAGCTGCTGAAGTGTGAGAAAAAGAGTGAATGCCATTTAGTCTATGTAAGTAGCAATTTACTAAATAGCACCCCACTGGCCTGAAAGAGTTCATGCAGCTCCCCAAAGTGCCTAAATTACTCCCAGGGCACAGATTATACACCAGGAGAATATGCCTCAATGCACGGAGGAAGGTGCCTAATTTACTATTAGGGAATAACTCTTGAATTGGGAAAATCCTATATACTATAAATCATGTGAACTACAGTTTGGGGGCCTGCATTAAATTACAGTACAATTATTCTTATTAATCTCTTAAATGAAAGGGATATTAAGGCAGGTAGCATATAAAAAGGAAAATGAAGGAATTTATGTTATAATCAGCATACTTATTAAATGTCAATTAGAATTTTCATTAGCTAAATTATAGCAGATTAATTTTTAATGGCAGGTTTGCCAAATGTAAACTGGAATAATAAACTTTGGAGTTTAATTTTTAAAGAATTAATTTGTAACTTTATAAAATTTTATATTTAGAATTATTCTTCAAATGCAAAAGCAATTATCTCACTTCATCACCAACTTTAAAAAGTGGATGTTAAAATACATGTTTTCAAGTAAATTATCTTCAATTAATATATAATTACAAACTAATGAAAGGATATCCCATTTTATGAACCATTTACCTGCCTTGCAAACAAAATAATAGTTTCAACAACATCATTTTCAAATCTAATAAGGAAATTTCATATGCCATAGGAAAGAAGAGAATTCTTATCATAACTTAGATTAACTGATAAAGTTTGTTTAGTTTTAAATAACTTAAATAACTCCTTTGGGGTCACAATTATGATTATGTTATTATTATTATTATATCTTAATTACTATGTAATAATTCTTGATCTGAATTAGCCTTAAGGTTGTACCTTTGACATTCCTATTAATTTATTTAGGCCACTAAAGAATTTGCTTATTTCTTAATGATTTAAGCATACTAGAAAGAACATCCACTTCTCTTAATCCCTGAATAGTCTAATAGATAAAACTGTTTATTTTGAAAGCACCTATATATTTTTTGCATATAACTGCCCAGTGACTTAGTTAACAGAATAATGTATCTTAAAACTGTCAGTGGAATTTGGGATAAGCATTTATTAAGACCACTGCAGTACATTCTTATCTGTAGTACCATCTGTGTGTTGAATAAACAAGATAAACATGTCCCAGCCCCACTGGAAAGAATATGCATTGTAGGTAAGTAACATTAACACACTCCTCTCCTCCCATCATTCTTTCTTTTAATGCTGTCTTCATATAGTTTTCTTTTTCTGTAAGTGAAGCAATTGACTAAAACAAACCAAATGAGGCCTGATAAAGTGATAGATGAGTATTCTTTGTAAATGAAGTCACTTGGTTTTGTGTTCCTTACACTTTTATTAATAAGCTAAGCAAGAGAACACTAAGAGAAACAAATAATCAGGTTTTTATTTTACCCAAGAACTGAGAATGATTAAATTCTATGCAACATTATTTAAAAGAAACAAGTGTTACAAAATAAGTGTTATCAAGACTTTATATATAGATATGTGTATATATATACACATATCTATATATATATAATAGTTCATCAGCTCTTTGATATAGTAGGCATTTCTTTAGCTGCACAATTGTGAGTGTCTATTTTACATTTTGACTAGAGTATTCAAGGAACAGTAATAAGTCGATTTGTATTTTGAGGTAAACAAGTATTTATATTGTTATTGAGTCCAGGTTTTTTATAGATGAGAAAACTAAGGAAAGGAAGGTTAAGTGCCTTTGCCAGAGCCATGAAACAAGAATTTAGATTATGATTAATGGTTATATTATCATTGCATTCCTTCACCTTGCAAATTTTTCTAATATTCATTAATGTATATTTAAATATTTTGATAGTTATATATACCAACACACATATACACACATATATAATGTGTATACATATATGCACCTTGAACATAAAAAAATCATCATCCAACAAGCTTTATGCCTTTATTTTTGTTAAACTTAGATATTTCAAAATTGAGTAGTTTGAAATGATTTTTACAATGAAGTTCAAAGCCCACTCAGAGTATTTATCAGGTACTTACTACTTGCAAAGCAAATATACAAGAACTAGACTGAATATTTAATGCAAATATAAAGCAAATGTTTTAGCTATATTCTTCAGAAATGCCAGTAGGTTAGCTCCTAGGGGCAGACTAGGAATCTGTATGATCATTCTGATGTGCTATCCTAAGCATGTGGCTCAAGATGAAGGTGAGCCAGCATGGGCTATCTAATAGCTTCCTAGTTTAACAAATTATTTTTACAAAATAGATACAAAACTGAGTTGTTTCCAAGGGAATTTTAGCTTATCAGTGCCCACTAAATTTCAGTTCCTGGGGCCAAAGTCCAGATTGCTCTCCCTAGTTATGACTCTGGTCTGTTTAATTTGGGACTGATTCAAGAATTAGGTAATGAATTAGAGATGAATGTCTGGGGTGTATAATTCAGTTATTAAGTGAAATATAATCATAGGTTTGATCAAAGCTAGTAACAGTACAAGTCTCATCATATTACTTATATTTGTATCATCCTAATTGTTTTCTTATCACATTAGCCAACTCCCCATGTAAAAGTCACTAACATGTTAAAGTGGTGATAATTCTTTAAGACTTATTAGCAACTTTCATGAGATTGGCTCATTTCATTTCACTGACACACTAAGACTAAGATTATATATTGTAAAGTGCATTTCATATCATATTCGTTAAAATTAATTCATCAAGACAAAAGCAATACTAAGGATATTGCATAATTGTCTGATAAAAATGTCATGAACTGACTTTTATATGAACTACTTTCTAAATGCTGTTAATCTGGGCCATTACTAATATCCACATTCCCCACACCCTGTAAAACACACACATAAACACTGTCTAGATGAGAGGAGATGCTATCCTGACTAGATCTTGATCTAATCACATTGGAAATTGTCCTGATCCACAGGAACCAAAAGGAAAGGATGAAGAATTTTAGGATATTCTGATAGAAATGAACAAGAATAACTCCAAGCAGAGAAGAAGCAAATACCAGGGAGGTAGAGCTGTGGTGGCCCTAGACATGGAGAAGCAACATCAAGAGATGTCCTACAGCAGAGATCTACACAGTTCAAATGTCAACATAAGGAAATTTGATTCTTGCTTATACTAGATGCTTTCATTTCTTCACTATCTTCTTTTCCCTCTACCTTTTGAAATCTGGTTTATATTCCCATCAGCCTACTGAAGCTTTCTTTTTGCAAAGGTTAAATCATTCAATCAACACACATTTTTTTTAAATGGCTAGACTTTGGAGCCCTCTTTATTTTTATTTTTTAGAAAAATTTTTCCCAAAGGTACATGATTCATGTTCTTGATCTTTCTTCCCCCATACTCCCAACCCCCAGTACCCAATGCACATTTCCACTGGTTTCTTCCTGTGTCATAGATCAAGACCTATTTCCATATTATTGACAAATGTTCTAGGATAGCCATTAAGAGTTTACATCCTAATCATGTCAGCATCAACCCATGTGTTCAAGCAGTTGTTTTTCTTCTGTGTTTCCACTCCATTAGTTCTCCCTCTGAATGTGGGTAGTGATCTTTTCCCTAAATCCCTCAAAATTGTCATGGATCCTTGCTTTGTGCTAGTAAAGAAGTCCATTACATTCCATTTTACTACAGTGTATCAGTCTCTGTATATAAGGTTCTCCTGGTTCTGCTCATTTCACTTTGCATCAGTTCCTGGAGGTCATTCCAGTTCACATGGAATTCCTCCAATTGATTATTCCTTTCAGCACAATAGTATTCCATCACCAGCATATACCACAATTTGTTCAGCCATTCCCCAATTGATGGGAATATCCTCATTTTCCAATTTTTTGTCACCACAAAGAGCATGGCTATAAATATTTTTGTACAAGTCTGTTTATCTATGATCTCTTTGGGGTATAAACCCAGTAATAGTATGGCTGGATCAAAGGGCAGGCATTCTTTTAGCGTTCTTTGGGCATAGTTCCAAATTGCCATCCAGAATGGTTGGATAAATTCATAACTCCACCAGCAATGCATTAATGTCCCAATTTTGCCACATCCCCTCCAACATTCTTTACTTTCCCCTTCTGTCATTTTAGCTAATCTGCTGGGTGTGAGATGATATCTCAGAGTTGTTTTGATTTGCATTTCTCTAATTATTAGAGATTTAGAATACTTTCTCATGTATTTCTTGAGGACTTAGTATGATAAAAATGCTGAGGATACCAAGACAAAAACATGAAACAATCCATGAAATTCAAGGAGTAACCATCAAATCAAATAGCCTTATTTGACTCCTCTATATCCTTGACCTCCCTGAAGTCTTAAAAATTCTCAACTATTACCTCCTTTTATACATTCACCTCCCTTATAGTCACAGAAAAAAAAGCCACTGGCATTGTTCCTATCATTTAATTCACTTGCCATAAGTCTTTCACTGACTTCTTATTCTCTTGTTGATCCCTTAAAGATGTCTCCAAAGTTCTGTACTTGGTCATCTTCCCAGTTTCCTACATTTTGCCTCAATAATTACAGTTAGTCCCCTGACTAGCTATTTTATCTATCACCACATCTAACCTCTCTCTTGCCCTCCAAATTTCCATCTAACTCAACAAGAAATTCTCATGCCATCTTAAACTCACACAGCTAAAACTGAAATGATTCTCTTTCTAAATCTTCTGAATGCTTTACCTCAGTTAGTGTTAGGACAATTCATCTACTTTCCTCTGTCTAAAACCTTAGTATTTATTTCCTTTGACCTTTCCTTTTTACCTCTCCAGGCCAAAAAAATTCACAAACCCTGTTGATTCTATCAAGTGATATTTCTTGAATCTGATCCTTCCTCACCACTGCCACATGAATTACTAGAGCATGGCTTTGTTGTAAAAGCATTGCTTTAAATGTACTTTGTGGATATTGGCTATTGATTATGCCCTTCCTCCCTGCTAAATCTAGTGTTTTCTCCAGAAATAATCTCAGAGGAATTCCCATGGTCTGGTCCCAGTTCTGAAGAATGTTAATCTGTAGAGGGAAAATACAATGGAAAGGGTGACATGCTGCCTGACATTCTCTTCAGCATCCAAAAAAGCTAAAGACTGAAGCTCACCAATCGAGATGGGAACATACTGCCTGAACTGTCAAAGTAAAGATCTGAATGGAACCAAATTGTGCTAACTCAGGGAGAAGTAAAAGCCAGGGACTTTTGGTTAATTTGGGGCAAGTGAGGAGGTCTCCACAGCTGCTTGATGAAGCCCTCTGAGTGCAAAGAGGACTATGGTATTTGAATGAATGTGAAAGAGCAGGGATGTAGCAAATTACCAAGAGGCCTGATAGCTGACCCAGAATAGCTAATTCTCACAATGCTGTGACACTTTTCTGAAGAGGAGAGCTCACAGTAGGAAGCAAAGTCAGCAGTGAAAAAAGATGCTGTGCAATGAGTGATTAGGCAATAGGCTAAATGGTTCACTGTGCCAATAGATTAGACAGAGGCAACTAATCACACTTTGCTCTTTGTTATTATAATGGTGGCAAGCATTTTGTTTCTTTTCTAGACTGCAAGCTTCATAAGGGCAGGCAATATCTCATGTAAACTTCGTATGTTTTCTAGGATATAATATAGTGTTCTGTAGCACACAGAAGAAGAATAAATTTTTGTTAGACTGATAATGATTTCCTGCCATCAAACTATCATTATACAGATTTGTTCTGTCTTCTGAAAACAATGCCTTTCAGATTAGCCATCATTTCTACAGGTAGGATAATACAGTGTATGGATCAGTCTAGCATTTCACTCAGAAAGAGACAAGCTAAGCAACCTTTTAAGACTGTTTTATACATATGATCAAAGGTCCTGCAGATTCCTCATAAATCCATTGCTAATTCTACTTATTATTTCTGGCAAATGGGTCCTTAATCTTATCCACTATTTTCCATCATCTTTTTTCCCTCCTTGTCCTTTCCTAATCATCCCTTCCTAACATACAGATTTTATTCATGGTAGCTTCAGAATTGTTCATTCAAAAAATGCATGTGGAGGAAGCTAAGATGGTGGAGATGGTATAGGGACCCATCTGATTACCAAATTATTCTCAAAAAACAATGATATAATGCCTCATCATGAATTCTAGAGCAGCATTACCCACAAAAAGACAAGGTGAAGTAATTTTTCAGCTCAAAACATCTTTAAAGGCCAGCAAGAGGGTTGTAGTGTACTAGAATGGAGGTGGAGCAGAGTGTACCATGGCAGGCTCCACCTAGGCAAAAGGTTTTGGGTGCAGTTGAAGCATCAGCCAAAGCTTCCCGAACTCCCAGGTACAGATGACAAAGGGGACCAGACAACTTCCCAGAAAGAGATTATAGGAGTCCCCTTGCTGGCTCTTGGTGCAAAAATCTTGTTCCATTGCCCAAACGCAGAATCAGATCACAGCCCTGGGGCACAGTCATAGGGTGACTGGTAAGGAGGAGCACCAGCACACAATAGGACTTATAGTCACAGGGGAGCAGAGCAACTGGTCCCAGTTCCAAGGGGTAAAAGAGTGCTTGGGGTTACTCACAGACCAGAGTATAGGCTACATCATACCATCATGGAAGGACTGAAAACAGATAGATTCCCAGTGCCAGCTTTAAAGGCAGCTTAACAATGAACTTGAAGTTTGAAACAATGCTCCCTTCACCACAGTTATAGAGCCCAATATTAACAGTTTTTTTTTAAATTAAAGAAAATAAAAAGGCAGAAAAATGAGCAAATAACAACAAAAAATGAACTCAGCATGGAAGATTATTTTGGTTACAGGGTAGATTCAAACTCAGAAGACAATATATTCAATATTGCTGATTCCAAAGCCTCCACAAAAAATATTAATTGCTCTCAAGCCTGATAAGAATTAATGGAGGAGTTCAAAAAGGATTTTCAAGATTAGAGAAGTAAAAGAAAAAAATGAAAAAGAAATGAGTGTTACAGGAAAATCTAAAAATATATCCTTTTCACATGACATTTTTATCATAGCCACTAGACCAACCATGAAAGATAACTAACTTTGAAACGGATTACACTTTCTTTATCCATACTGTCTCTATTTAATTAAATACCTTCCATTTCAATCAAAACCTTTCCCTTTTATAGGATATATACATAACATGTCTTTCTCCAAATGAATTGAATTTATTATTGCCATTCTGCCAAAATCTTCATCATGCTTTAAAGCAATGGTAATTTAAACCATTTTTGACTATCCCTATACCAGCACAAAAAAAGCTATGGAGATTATGTGACTTTTTCCATGTCATGCACAGAATCACTGAAAAAAAAAAGCATTTGGATTTCACCAACATTTTTAGAACTCAACTAGGAAGCCTATAGAAAAATCCCATATGTTTCAAATAATAAATTATCCAGAGACGATTGGGTGGGTGGAGGAGGTTATACTCTTATATTTTTTATAAAGCAAAGAGTAGTGTGGAGGGGTTAGGAAGAAAGAAAAAAACCTGAAATATTTAGGTAGAAATAAAATAAGATAAAAGAAGTTTTGAAAAACATTCTTCCTGTATTATAAAAAGATATGCTTTTGTGGAAATTCAGTTTATTGTACTGAATCTTCATTAAATATATAATGCTACTGTGAAATTGACATTTGTCTTAAATATTAATTTAAGTTTATTTTAAAATATATGCACCAAATATTATTAATCTTGATGGTTCATTCAGAAAAATTCTTAGTGGAAGGATAATTCTCTTTTGGTATCTTCATAATATGATAAACTTTGGGTTTTAAATCAATGACAAGCTGTCAGTTTTGGAACATTTTATTTTTATTAGATCAATTTTCCCCTTTAAAGAAGTTAAGAGATGGAAAAAAAACAATTGGCCAATAATGGGAAAGTAAGATCAGGCCAGTGTCTGGTACATAGTAGGCACAAAGAAATAAATATTAGATAACAAAAACTAGTTTGGGGTTTTGACTCAAATATTTAATTTATCCACTTACTTAAAACTTTTCAGTCATTGTCTGTCCTTTTTCTTTCATTTTTAGGAAAGTGTAGATCCAGAGTGCATTCTGCAGATCAGAGATGGTCTTTTCTAAAATCTACATGCCTGCTGATTTTATTACATTAAATAATATGCCTGAGCTCAGTCACTTATTTAAATTTGGTCTTCTTATCTGTAAACACTATAAACTCAAATATATCATATATTCATTATTGTCCAGTCACGGATGGGATGATGACCCTTTATCTTGCTTCCACACACCATGACATTTGTACATATAGAACCACTATAACGAGGCTGGCTGCCTCGATATTTAGAAGGTGGTTTGAACACCTTTGGGAACACCTCTTAGAGGCTAAAGGAGAAATAGCTTAGAGATCATTATAATGTTCCCTGGAGAATGTCCAAAGAGGTGAAATGCATTCCCTGTACAGAAAGAGAATAAAGGAGGCATGCAAGACCTAATGTACTCCCGCTATAGAAAGATGCATATCCTATCTCTTGTATAAGCCCTCAGAGATTTCCCCTCACTGATTTACATGAGCCCAAGCCATCTAACTCATAGAATAGTGAATTGGTTCAATAAAAACTCCATTAGGGCAAAGATTAAAATTCCTTTTCATACAGCCCAGAACACACCAGGGGCATTTGCAATGCTGAATCTCAACCACAGAATGGAGTAAATTGCTCATGCTTGAAAAGTGTCTTAACGTTTGCAAATAATTTATTACCGTGCACTGCAGAGATCTACTTCCCATTCCTGAAAGAGTTAATCAAACTCTTACTTTTATTTTTCTTTTAACTGAATTTTTGTTCAAACCACTTTTTTTTTTCCATTGCATCTCAGAGGATATTGTATGCAATGTGTAAAGCATTAATTAACTTCTACAAAATACTTGGAGTGTCATATCAAACTGCGGCATTTGTTTCCTTTTCCCCCAAAAGGCAGATTTAACTATGGGCTCTTTCCAGAATATCTGGAGCTTTAAGCATCCACAAAAGAAGTAATAAAAATAGCAAAGCATACTTTACACTAATGATTAAGCTTATGAAGTTAGCGCTAACATGTTAAATGCTGCTGCCCTCATTCAGAGCATATACAAATGGCATTTCCTTTGCTAAGTTTACACAGCTGCAAAAAAGGCGCACAGGCATTTCACCAGACAAGCCAAAATGCCCAGAGGAGATGCCAAGCTAGTGCTCTGGCTCCTTCTACATGCCAAATCAGAAGCCAAGTATGGCACTGGCTACACACATCAAAAAAGATAATACATTAAAATGATATTTACTGAGAATCCAAGAAAAAAATGCATTGGGTTTTTTTGAGGGGGGGTTTGGTTTTTGGTGTTTTTTTTTTTTTAAGGTCATTACACTTTGGCTTTTTTAATCCTAGTCTTCATATGATTCAAGATGATGCCTGGTCCTCAGCGATCACTTAAGTACAAACTTTCATTCACCCTATGGCCAGCAGGGTGAAACATTACCTTTAGTTGGCATTAATAATGGCCTTTAATTGGTCACAGAGGGTGCAGGACAGCAATATTGATCTAATCTTTCCAACAATATGCCATCGCCATAATGCTTTAAACTTCCATTAGCCTGAATGAATTAGTTCTTATGTTAACAGATAGTTATGAACTTCCACATTCTCTTTAAGACCACTTGACCTAGGAAGGTGAAGGAAGAGTTCTTAATAGGCAGCATTAATGAATGGCAAACTATGAAGAGATCTAAGAATGCTGAATGATCATCTGATGTTTTATACAGAATATATGCCAAAAGTGTGGAAGCTACCCATGCTAATGTCAGAAATAATGACACTTTTAGGTCAGAATTTGTTTTTAAACCCTTGCTATTGCTTTTCTAAGATGAATTTCTATTACAGGGTATTTGTATTTTAAATGTCATCATAGGCAAAATAAGTGATAAATTACATACAAATTACCTCTGTGCCTCTTTTATTTTTTTTGCCACATACACACATTCTTTTATACTTCCCTTTTATTATCAACCACAAGCTAATCATGAAAAAAATGACAACAAACATTTTTATGGTGCCTTAGAGTTTACAAAACCCTTTATTCATATTTTCTCATTTGTGCCTCACAACAACCCTGTATAATACATATCTCTATCCCCATGATAAAGAAGAAGAACCTGAGGCTCAGAAAAAGTAATTTGCTCATCATCCATCAGCTAAAAAGTATCACGGGCAGAATTCACACCCAGGATTTGTCTTCCTCCATCTCTACAACTTGATCCACTGTATCACAATGCATCTCACATCTGCCAGAAATTCTCACAGTCCAGTATAAATAACCATTTTTTAAACATCTATGTTCTTGAAAATAGTTTTGCTTATTGAACTAGAAAACATTCCAGCTTCTTGGTCTCTCTGTTTTTGAGTTTTACTTACTCTTTTTTTCTGTCATTGGAAGAAATAATTAATTTTGCAATATGAGTTTTTCTCATTTTCTTCCTCCACAGAATCACCTGTTTATCTCCAATCCCTAGGTGGTGTAAGACTGATCCTGTAATCTGGTAATATCTGATTTTCTGAGAGCCAGTTGTGTCCCACAGAGACTAAGTCATTCTTGCTCTCCAGCACATTAAGAATTAATATTTACCCTTCCTGAACCTTTCAGTCTCCACAAGAAACTTTAACAAAAGCTGTGTAAATCCCTATCCACCATATTCTAGGTGGATTAATAATAATTCCTTTTGATCAGAATTACTCTGTTGGCCAGCAATGGTTTCCATGGTAATCAGGTGGTAGACAGACTTGAAGCTGATTTCATCAGTTGTAAGACATCATTAGAATTATTCTACACTTCTAATTATAACCTACTAGTATTGACTTTTACATGCCATAACTCTGAGGCAAAGGAAATGAAGATGCACTTTTTAACTGACAGAAAGCTTCTTCAAGGAAAGAAACTTCTGTGTCCCATCTTAATACAGCTTTCTTTTCTTTTGCTAATTATATTATGAATTCAACAGTGGGTATTTTTTCTTAATTTAAAAGATGTTCTTATGAGAACCAGAGTCGAGATTTGGCATCCTTAAAATAATGATTTTCATTGATTGTTTTTTGTTTTAGTGTATTTGAATGTGTAAATATTAAGTGACTGAAATATGGTGGAATTTTTAATAAAAAGGAGGGTAAATTTTTTGTAGATGGATTCGAATAATGTCAAAATTTTTTGTAGTGATTTTTTAAACAGAAATTCCTATTCCTAAGGAACAACTCTCTTAAAAGAAAGTTTCATTCCAGACTCTCAGACTCTAGGTAGTTACCCTTGCAAAGCAGTAGCCAACATATGATAAGCATGCCAAATCTGCACTTAATCCTTATATTAATGGCAAATTCAAAACTTGGTTGGTATATGTTTTGAATACAAATGAAAGCTAAAAAATAACTGGAAATTATAATATAAAATAGGCATTTACCAAGATACATATTTAATCCTAGTGATAGTGATGCATTTAAAATATGTATTAAAGGAATTTCTGGAGGGCAAAAGGACAAAGAGGACCCAAATAAATTGCTCAGTAGAGAAATGAGAATTATTAGAGGGCTTGAAGCCAAGACCTATAAAGGATATTGAAACTTCTAGGTTTGTTTAGTCTGAGGAAAATAAATGAAGGATAATGCAATAGCACTCTTTTAAGAATGTTAAAGGATACAATGGGACTAGTGGGTGTAATTGGCACTTGTTCCACTTAGGCACTAGGAGAAGATCTGAACATTATACACTCATATTAAAGAGAAGTAGATTTAAGTTGAATATCACTACAAAAAATGTCCTACTTGCAACCTTTAAGACATTTCAACTTTGGAGCAATCTATCTGGAATCATTATAAAAGTTAGATATCTTTAAAAATGCTATTTTGGTATATTTTTCACATTGTAGGTAATAAAGGAAGTTTTATTAATATCACTCTGTTGCTTTAAGAGGCAGAGCAGATAGCTATCACTCTATCACTTTAAGAGACTGATTATAAAAGGAGGAAAAATTCAGTTAAGAAGGTCCTTCTCTCTGGCTTCAAAGAGATCAGGGTATCCGTGACTCTGTCAAAAGGATCTGAAAGTTACTTCTGACAATTTGTTTCCAGATACTGAGTTGGATAAGTTAAAGACTTATTAATTAATGTACATCAATTAGTTAGTTTAGATAAGTAGAAAATTTAATATACGTTAGACAAAGTCGGCCAGAATAGACCTGCTTTGCTTGGCAAGAAGAACCTGCCAAGAAAGGCAGTTAGAAGTAGGGTTCTTCAGAGATTTTTAGTATAGGATTTGGATTTTAAGATTTAGTATAAGATTAAGAGATAGAATATTCTTTTTCCTACTTCCTATTTCCTATCCCTTCCTCTCCTTCAAATAAATGAGGATGCTCATTTACTAAACTGCTCTCAGCAACTTTCATTGACCTCCACCAATAATATTTACCCATAACAGTTTTATCAACCTCCTATACAATATTTATTAGCTATACCATAGGTAATTCCTACACAAATTTGATTAATGTGTAATTTTAAATTAGACAAAACCTCCCATAAATAAGTTAAAATCAATTATCTTTTAACTTAATTGAAAAATGTTCCAAATTTTAGGGATATATTATATGCTGATCAATGCAATAGATATCGAGAAAGGACAAAGTTAGAAACCATCGTTATCATAGACGTAATAATTTTTTCAAGACAAAATAGGTTACTAATATATAAAATATTACATCAAAAGCATATTAGAAAGGTATAAAATCAATAGTTGTCTGAAGCCTAAATTCAGGACAGGAAAAGCTACATGTATTTGGCATATAAAATGGCTTTGAAGGAAAACACTCAAAGGAAAGGAGGAAGATGAAATGCATTAAAATATGTAAGCTAAAGCATGGAGGCAGGAAAAGGAGGTAAATGGTCAGGGAGTTGGAGACTAGTCTAAAATTGACTATAATTTAAAAATAATATGAAATAAGACTAATAAGAAAGGAGCAGGCCACATTTTGGAGGGCCTTTGCTATTAGAAAAAAATTTAAAGGTTAAGTTATATGTAGGAGGCAACCAAGGGGAATAGATTATAAACATACAAGTAATATGTTCACATGTATATGAAAATCAACATGAAATATTTATAAAGTGGAGACAAAAAGATCTAAGATGAGGCTAATATAAACATTAGCAACAAGATAAAGAGATTACATTCTCTGACCATTACAACCTTTAAAATTACACAACATAGGAATCATGCACAAACAATAAAGGAATTCTAGCTGTTGCCACAGTATTGGGCACCAAGACATCAAATAAGAAAAAAACTTGATGAACTAACTAGAGAGAAGTTCAACAGTTGCTAACCACTTTATGTGCTCACTCAGCACTTCTTTACCCGTACTCCATCATGCTCTAGCTGCAGGACAGGTCAAAATTACCTACAAGTTTGCAACAGAACTGAACTTTACTTCCTCCTCTCATCTCAGTATCTTGGAAATACAAAGGGCAGAATTTTTCCCAGGTTTTTGCAACAGTGAGGCTTTGTGCAATGTTGCAATAGAGTTTAACCAGAGGGAGAGTGCCAGTGATGGTAGCAGCAGCATTCTTTACAGATCAGGCCAAGATGGCTAAGTAAAAAAATGTTTGAAGATCATCAACCACCCTTATAATGACCCCAAAAAAGAAAAAAATCTTCAAAATGAATACTGAATTGCCAGAACCCACAGAGCAATGGGTGAAGCAGGGCTCCAGCCCAAAACACCATGGAGAGACCACAAAGAGGACTCATCTCACTGGGATGAGAAGGGAGCACTCAAGTCTTAATGGGACCCAGATAAAATAAAGTATAAACAGCAGGAGAAAGAGAACAGCAGGTTAAATCAAGTCTGAGCAGAGAAAGAGCACAAACAAAGGCAGCAGTGGAAGGTGATAACTAGAAGACATAGGATACTTGGAGGTACAAAAGATATTTGAGATACTTAAGATAATTTAAAGTAATCAAGGGGGAAATGGGGTCAAGCTGATTATATAACTATTAAGGTGATAACTAAGTTGTTTACAATATCAAGCAACTAAGGCACCTAAAGTACTTAGGATGCTTAAGGTACTGAAGATACTTAAGAACTTTATCACTAATATGACAATGAACAAGAGCAGATATAGACACAGAACAGGGAGGAAATTGAATATAGTGGAATATCATTTTTTAAAAAGGGAAAAGAAAGAGGAATACACTTTAAAAAGAAAAAAGGAGAAAAAATTGGGGAGTAAGTTACCTCACATGAGGAGGACAAAAATCAATACCATAAAAGTCAAGATGAGGGCCATGCTTGGACCCTACTTTTATTGGAATTGGCAGAAATTGGGAATAACACCTATATGCAGGTGCAGATATCTATCTCATTCAATAGGGAAACAAAAAGGGGAGGGTGAACAAAAAGGGAGAGCAACAGAAAAAGAGTTGGGGAACTCAAGAAGTGGGTAAACAGAAGCCAAGACATTTTTGAAGAGTGCTGAAAAGAGAGAAAGAGAAGGATAAAAGGGGGAAAGAGATGGAAGGAAACATATCTTTCGTAATCAGAGATGGGGGAAATGACTCATTCAATTAACAATATTTTCAGCAGCAATTTTTATAATGAGAAAGAATGGGAAACTCAGGGGGTGTTCATCAGTTGAGAAATGGTTCAACAAAGTATAGTGTATATGATTGTAATAGAAAACTACTGCACCATGAGAAATGATGAACAGGATGAGTTCAGAACAACCTGGAATGACTTATATGAACTGATACAAAGTGAATGAACAAGACCAGGAGAGTGGTGTATGTGGTAACAGAAATATTGTATAATAATAAATCAAGAAGGACTAAATTATTTTCAACAAAACAAAGTTCCAAGATAACCCTATGGGATGCATGATTTTTTAAAAAATGTTATTCTTAGCCCAAGAAGAAATTGTCAAAATCTGATTGCAGGTGAAAGCATGCTCTCCTTCATTTTATTTCCTACATCAATTTAAAAAAAATTATATATAATATATATCTTCAGTCACAATGTAGGCAATGTGGAATTTTGTATTGAAGGAAAACACTAATATAAACTATATCAGACTATTTATCACCTCAAGGAGGAAAGAAGGGAGAAAAACTGAATTGTAAAGCATCAGAAAATTGTCAAAAATTACTTCCACATGTATTTGAAAAAAAATCATCTTTAAAAATTAGTTCAACCAGAGAACTGGAAAACAGAGAACTGTAACAAGATAGTTGTGCAGTAGCTTTGTGGTACATCACTAAACCAGAGGGAAAGAGTGCATCAAATAGCTATGGCCATTTCTGGCTACTCTGAAGTCACTTGGGGAAGGGACTTTGGAGGACAAAAAGTAAATACTCGAATATAAAAATAGACTGAGTGAGACAGCTTTGACATTTAACACTGAGAGAAACAACTATCCAATGGGAGGGAGTCAGAAAATGAAGAATAAGGGAAAATTAGTGATGAGGAAAGACTTACATCAGAGATCTCAATAGGAGAGAACTCAATTACAGTTATTGGGTATATGTAGATATAATAAAATCAAACACATCAATAACAGAAGGGAATATTGCCTTTAGAACAAGTAAAAGGGCCCAGAAATATATGACTAAATACTGCAAAACCAAAGAACTTAACATCTTATGAAAACAAATACTATATAGATTCCAGGAGAGCATGGAGCCAAAGTAAGATGTTTCTGAATGCTTAAAAAGAGAAATACAAATTTTAAGAGCAGAATTATTTTCAAGAAAGAAAAATGGCAGAAGAGAAGATTTCAAATTTATAGTGGTAAATTTCATAAAAGAAACTAACTACTGCAAAGTTGCTAGAAAGGATGGCAACTGTAAGAATAGTTGGTATGAAATGATGATTGTGGAAGTAGATGTGATAATTACTCTTGACTCTAAACCCAATCTTCTGTTTATTAACAACACTTGCCCTTGGTATTTAGAGTAAATTTAGAATTTAATTTTAAATGATTTTCATTAGAATTATTTTCTGGACTAGATCTCTGATGTTATTGTTGTAAAGCATTCTCAGGGGGAAAAAAGCTTTTAACCAATGCAATTAGCATTTGGAATCCAATTAATCATATTAGAAAACTTTTGAATTACTAAGAGATTAAGTTATCTCCTTAGGTTCATGAAATAAGTAGGGGCCATAATTAGGACTAGACCCCAGGTATCCCAGATAGAGAAGCTGACTCATTATGTGTGACTTAATACTTTTTTATTTTCTTCCCCCCTTCTTTTAAAGGAAGCCTACATTAAGGAGACAAAAAAGGCTAAAATTGTTAGAGAATATAAAAAAGAAAAGGAAGAAAATGATGTCTCTGAAGCAAAGGAAGAAGAAAGTATTTAGCCACCAACGCCAAATACTGCAAATAGATTAAGAACAAGAAAACTTAAATTTTAAAATATAGAAAGATTAAGGTTTCTTTCTGTAATAAGCCATGGCAAGGCTCATACATAATAGCTGCATTGAAGGAGACTTTTTGGAGTGTATAGAATTTCAGAGCACAAGTTTTTTTAGGCTAAGGAACAGACAGAATTATCAGCTATGTGGAAATTAAAGCATGCATACAGTAGCCCCCATTCCAATGAGGTAGTTAGAGCAAAAAGGTTTTTTGTTATTATTGTTTGTTTCATGCATAGTGGAAAGCTTTGCACAGGTGATGTGTTCTCTAGCATTATTTTTTTAATTACCCCTTTTCCCCAGTTTAATTTTTTATGTTTTCCAGATTACATTAAATGCAATTTTTAATAAATATTTTCTGATATTTTGTAATCTGTTATCTCCTTCCTTTCCACATACCTCCCTTCTCTCCAAGAAGGCAAGTAATATGATTATCACGTTTTGAAAGAAGACATATATTGCTTACACTAGAGAAAAATTCACAGAAGAAATGCCTACCCATGTTTATAGAGACCTCATCCTGGGAGCCCTACTCCTGACATCATATTATATTGCTGAATTATTTTTTTTAATTGTTGAATTGGATTGTTTCTCAAATTTAGGCAGGGGGAAACAGAATAACAACCTAAGAAATAGTCCCAGGGTATAATTACTGTCAGTGTTGACCACTTAAAGTAATCATGCTTTTTATCAAAATAATTCAGTTCTTTCACTTTTCTAGGTTAGGTTACTTTAATTACATCCTATTTGATCTAATGTTTTCTTTATTTGGTCTTTTTACTCCTATCTCTGGTTGGGGTAAATAAAATGAAGAGTGGTCAAAAACTGAGCCCCTGGTTAAATAGGAATATCTCGGGATTCCTTATGAAAGTGATCAAAGATTCCGGTATATGAAAAGAAAAAATGGTTTAGGAATAACTGTGGTTATACTCTGTTATGTATGGATGGATAGCCAAGGGCACAAAACGAGCACAGTTTCTGTAGGGAAGCTACTATAGAAGTTCATTTTTTTTTATGGATCAGACCCACAATACCCTGGTCATGGCCTCAGCAGCAGAGCTATTCAGCATGGACAGTGAATGTGTATGTAACCTCCATGTGTGTGTGTGAGATAAACTGAATGAATGCAGCCTTGTGTATTATAAGGGTCAGGCCCTAATTGGAGTCCTGTGTTCAGCTCTTTTCACTAGCCTGCAGAAAGACATTGCAACACTTTAAAGAGAAGATCCACAAAACTGGAGCCAGGTTAATCCCAGGATTAAAGAGACTCAGTTATGAGGACAAGTTAAAACCTTAGCGTTGAAATGTCATGTACAGAAGTGTCTTAGAGATGTGTATAAAATCACATGCAGAGTCGATAACATTACTTCAAAGACGTTGGCAAGAAGACCTAATTGGGACTAACAAAAATAAATTGGACCATATGTAAAAGAGCAATATATTAACCCAATAGAAATAAACATTGGGAAATACAGCTGCAAAGAAAATCTATTTGCTTAGAAAAAAGAGAAAATAAAACATGTGCTGCTTAATATTTTTGGGTGCCAAATATTTTTCCCTCTAGGTATCCAAGCAAATTAGTAGATTTTTGTCTCCAAAAATCAATTAAGCTACGCTTTTAGTCTTTCATTGAAAGTATAAAATGATTCCACTTTTATAAAACTCCATCAGTGATTCACACTGACCACATATTGGTCCCTTTTGCTCTCAAGGTAGTCTAATTCTTTATACTTTCAATCATTCTTTCAGCCCCCAGCAGAGGTGAGAAACCTTTGATATAAAGAAATTAAATACTCCAGACAGTCCTTTTAATGCAGCACAGCAAGGCACAAGTTGGGAAGGTATCTGCTCTTCTGAATGAAGCTTAGGCAGTCTCCTATAAATTTGACTTAATCAAAAAGGGAGAACTTATCTTTATGAATAAAAACATAAAATATTTTAAACTCTCTATTGTCATTGGTATTTGAATATGTAGTCAATGAAACTGACTGTCAACGAGGCAAATGGAAAAGATGAGGTTTAAAAATGCCACTTCACAATTCAGTTCTTTTGTGTTTCAGATCTAACATCAAAGTCTTTTTTCTTTTCCTCTCCTCTTCCTTTCTTTCCCTTAATTCTAGTTCTCTCTAAATTTGGCTACAAAAACGGATTTGTTTTAGAGAAGACAACCTATTGAGCCAGCAAAATCAGGAAATATGAGGAGAGACTTCTATTGTTAAAAAGGAATAAAATGCTCTAAATGCATACAATTGAATTTACTTAAAACTTTTAATTTTTACCATCCTCCCAATAATTCAGTGCTTTAGTGTATGTATGTGCTTTAAATTAATTCAATTTGTAATGATGTCATTATATGGATTTGCATGATCTTATAATAGTTTCAAATTTACCCTCATATACTCTATCAATTTTATTGTAAATAAGTGACCATTTGATTCCTGTAATATAAGGAAATTGAATATACAATCTAATATCAGCTAAATATATTTACATATAAATAACTGGGGCAGCTAAGTGGTTCAGGGCATAGAACCCTAGGCTTGGAATCTGGAAGACTCATCTTCCTGAATTCAAATCTTGTCTGAGACACAAATTAACCGTGTGACCTTGGGTACTTCATTTAACTTTCTTTGCCTCAGTTTCTAATCTGAAAAAAGAGCTGGAGAACTAAATGACAAAGATCTTTAATATCTTTGCCAAGAAAATTCCAAATGAGGTCACAAAGAAAGACTTGGCCATGTCTAAATCACAAAACAACTAGTGCATAAAAGTGGATAGGATTATATATCTGGAGCATTAAAAACACAAGTTGCAAAAGAGACAGTGAAGAAATAGGGTGAATTTAGTACAATGTCAAGAGCATTTGGGTATACGATGTAATGCAGAGATGCTCTCAAGGCTTTTACCCTTGCAAAACCTAACTGTAGGACTTCTGGCAGTTGACCAGCCTCAGAACTCTGACAAAGATCAGTTGGTCCCAGAAGCTGGTGAAGAGTGGAGGGAGTAACTGGGCTCTGCCTTCAGGCTGAAATCTTGCCTTGAATCTGTGCTTTTGTCTTTGACATTTGGAACTTAGCTAACTTCTCTGGACCTTCCCTGACCTTCCCTATTCCACTCCCTTATTACCTTCCTGATTTCCTGTGGGCTTTGGGAGAAGGGTGGATTTTGGGGTTGTAGCAATTAGACTTTGAGGATTTAGTTCCCCATAGACAAGTAGGGCTTACCCTTGAAAGGAACTATCCCTTGTTTTATTGTTTTAATGCTCCTTATCCTCAAGGCAGCCAAACTTCCCTAGCTGAGAGACAGCAGGCTCTCTCTTAGTCCAAGCCATTCCTGTGATTCCCCCCCCCCCACCTTGAGCTTCTCCCTAGTGGCTGTTAGGGAAACCCTGAACTCCTCTCTCCTTTATAATTAATCCTGAAAATTTAATAAACCCCATTGTTACCTATTCAAATCCTTTGCTAAATCATTGGCCCTATGATAAGTGAGAGTTGAAAGGGGGGAAGGAATTATTCTCTTTACTTTCCTGAGAGAAACTGGAGGCATCCATCTTGGGAGGAAGTAGTTGTCTCTGTACTTCCTCCTGGAAACCCTTCAGTTTCATTGACCAGGAGCAGCGTTGGGACTCCTTCTTTGTGGATTTGAGAAACTTTCTAGAAAGCCCTCTAGTCAGATTCAAACCACTTTTTATTGGCTCTAACCTTTGTGTCTGTAGAAATACCATTTTCCCTGGAAGAGTTCAGTCTTCCTTCCCCAGCAACCTCTGTCTCTAGTCTGAGGGTCTCCCTGTTGCAGCTGCCTCCCCTAATTACCTCATCATCTCCCTTACTGTTCATTATACTACCTTGTCCTCTATTTCTCTAAACACAGACATTCCCTTACATCTTTCCTTACCACCTCAATCCACTATTACACCTTCCTTTCCCATATAAGGACATCAAAACCCCCTATTTACCTTTTCTTTATTTACTTTTATTACAAAAATCAAAGAAGCTTAGAATATGACTTTGACACTGACTATATGACATTGGGCAATTACATGATGCTCACTGATTGTCACTTTCCTCAAAATGAAGGTATTGATCAGATATACTTTGAGGAGCTTTCCACTTATTAATCTATGATTCTATTAATAAGGTAGCACTTTTTTAATTCAGAAGATGCATTTTCAATAAAAAATGGAGTCACAAAGACTGGTTCCAAGAAAAGAATAAGTATTCCTTTGCTTCCTTAATCTCAAATGCCATAGTTTAAGAGTCGCTGCTTTGGGACAGGTAGGTAGTACAGTTGTTAGAGCACAAAGCCTGGAGTTGGGAGGACTTGGGTACAATCTGACCTTAAATAATTCCTAGCTATGTGATGCTTGATACGTTATTTAACCTGATTACCTAGCCCCTGCTGCTCTTCTGTCTCAGAACTGATGCTAAGACAGAAGGATTTTAAGAAAAGAGTCATGGCATTGATCTTTGTAATAAGGATATCATCACAATGAGCTCATTAACAATCATTTTTCATTTGTCTAATTAAACATATAAGACATGGCTAAAAATATCTATTAAGAAATGTAACCATTCAGTGCCACATCTATTAAACTACCAAGAAAATTTTTTACTAATCTAGAAAAAAAACTATAACAAAGTTCATTTGGAAGAACAAAAAAAATAAGAATATCAAGGAAAATAATAAAAAAAATGTGAAGGAAGGGGCCTAGCAGTACCAGATATTAAACTATACTATAAAACAGCAGTCATCAAAACAATATGGTACTGGCTAAGAGACAGAAGGGAGGATCAGTGGAGTAGACTTGGGATAAATAACCTCGACAAGATAATGTATGATAAATGCAAACATCCCAGCATTTAGGACCAAAACCTGCCATTTGACAAAAACTGCTGGGAAAATTGGAAAACAGTATGGGAGAGATTGGGTTTGGATCAACATCTCACAGACTATCCCAAGATAAATTCAAAATGGGTGAATGACTTAAATATAAAGAAAGAAACTGTAAGTAAATTAGGTAGACACAGAATAGTTTACCTATGGGAAAGGAATGATTTATATTACAAAATGTAAAATGAATAATTTTACATTTCATTAAATTATGAGGTTTTTTTACAAATAAAACCAATGCAATCACAATTAGAATGGAAGTAACAAATTTGTAAAAAAAAGGTTTATAACAAAAACTCTGACAAAGGTCTAATTACTCAAATTTATAAGGAGCTAAATCAATTGTACAAAAAAATCAAGCCATTCCCCAATTGATAAAGGGACATGAATAGGCAGTTTTTAGATAAAGAAATAAAAACTGTTAATAGCACATGAAAAAGTGTTCTAAATATCTTAAAATTAGAGAAATGCAAATCAAAATAACTCTGAGGTACTATCTCATACCTAGCAGACTGGTTAACATGACAGCAAAAGAAAGAAATATATGTTGGAGGGGATATGGCAAAATTAGGACATTAATGCATTGCTGGTGGAGTTGTGAATTGATCGAACCATTCTGGAAAGCAATTTGGAACTATGCCCAAAGTGCTTTAAGAGACTGTCTGCCTTCTGATCCAGCCATACCACTGCTGAGTTTATACCTCAAAGAAATAGTAAGGAAAAAGACTTGTACAAAAATATTTATTGCCACGCTTGTTGTGGTGGCACAAAATTGGAAAATGAGGAGATGCCCCTCGATTGGGGAATGGCTGAACAAATTGTGGGATCTGTTGATGATGGAATACTATTGTACTCAAAGCAATAATGAACTGGAGGAATTCTATGTGAACATTAATTACCTCCAGGAACTGATGCAGAGTGAAAGGAGCAGAAACAGGAGAACCTTATACACAGAGCCAGACATAATTTGGCACAATCAAATGTAATGGACTTCTATACTAGCAGCAATGCAATGATCCAGGACAATTCTGAGGAACTTATGAGAAAGAATGGTATCCATATCCAGAGAAAGAACTGTGGGAGTAGAAACACAGAAGAAAAGCAACTGCTTGTTCACATGGTTCGATGAGGATATGATTGGGGGTGTAGACACTAAACAATCAACCTAGTGCAAATATCAATAATATGGAAATGGGTCTTGATTAATGACACATGTAAAACCCAGTGGAATTGCACATTGGCTATGGGATGGGAGAGGAGGGAGAGAACATGAATCTTGTAACCTTGAGAAAATTTTCTTAATCAATAAAAAAATTAAATTAAATTAAAATTAAAACAAGAACCAGGTGAACATTGTACATAGAAACTGATACACTGTGGCATAATCGAACATAATGTATTTCTCTACTAGCAACAATGCAATGATCCAGGAATATTCCGAGGGACTTATGGAGAAAGAACACTATCCACATTCAGAGAAAGAACTGTGGGAGTAGAAACACAGAAGAAAAGCAATTGATTGATCACATGGTTCGATGGGGAAAAGTTTGGGGATATAGATTCTAAACAATCACTCTATTGCAAATATTAATAATATGAAAAAGATATTGATCAATGATACATGAAAAAACCCAGTGGAATAGCTCATTGGCCATGGAAGGGGTGGGAGGATGGCAGGGAAAGAACATAAATCATTTAACCATGGAAAATATTAATTAAGTAAACTTAATTTTTTAAAAAAAGCAATGTAACCATCATTTTCAGCAATTTGGTATTATTCAGATTTGGACTATCCCAGAAAAACAGATATTTGGTGATGACACAATGGATTAGGATTGTACTTTTTATTCTATGATATAAAAATTTATTAATATTGACTTCTATTTGATGAATTTAAGCAGTGAAGATAGGCAAATTAGATAACTGCCAACTCTCTATTTCATTTTAACTAGATATAATAAACTTGACAAGAGTTTGTTTTAGTAATTAACTTCTTATGATCATTGAAAAATGGTAAGCAGGCTGCTCTTTTTAAAAGCAAAAATTTCCAAAAAATGGTAAAACATAATAATTCAAATGACTTTTTAATGTTACTGTTTTCAAAAACCTGCAATGACTCTCTACTACCTAGTAGATCAAAGGCAAGTGGAAAAATATGCATTTAAGATCTCTCTATAAATATATAATTTTATCTTCTCCTATTCCCAAATGTATGCTCTTTGCTATAGCTACATAATCTTCCTCACAGTCTTTGACATCTACCATGATCACTGCTGTCTTTGCATCTTTTCTCATTTGATTTCCCTTTGAGGGTAAGCATGTTTCATACATTTTTGTTTTTTTTCCCCAAAAATATCTAGCAAGATTGTAATCTATAAATATCTCTTGAATTGAACTGGACCTATCAAGGGGGTCCTAAGCCCCATGTCCCTATAAACCCTAAGTGATGCTCCAGCACCATTTCCCAGTAACAGCTTTCTTCCTAAGGGCATTTTTACTTCTTTTTAATATGCAAGACATCATCATAAATTACTACTATCGAGGGTGATATTGATGATTTCAAGGGGCTAAAAAGCTAAGCTGGCTGACAGACACCTGTCTGTTGCCTCCAGCTCTATTTTTACATTTTTCCCATGCATTCTCTTCTGTCTGTTGCCACAACAGCTGGGAACCAGGTTATTTTTAGACAAAAGAGACTTGTAAGTAGACTGGTCCCTAAGCTAAGGCTTACCTTGATCTATCAGACCAAGATCTGGTACAAATAGGGCAGAGTACAAATAGAGTGAACCCCACCAGCTGTTAACTTCTCCACCAAAACAGAAAGAAGACTGTGAGAGGGGAGGGGGGCCCTGCTTTTTCTACCAACTTCACATTTGGATTTTTAGTAAATATTTATAGGTATACAAATTAAATTTTTAATAGGGACTCAACTACACTATCAGACAAAAGCGAAGAACCTGACTATTATTCCAGATTCCATTAAAATGTAATCAGTAATATCTTTTGGGAGGATACTAATGAAAAGTATACAGGACGAGCTGTACACACACACACACACACACACACACACACACACACACACACATATATATATATATATATATATATAAAGCTTTTTAGTTTAAGAAATAACTTTGGAATATATATGTGTATTTATTTAACTACATGTACATATATATGCATGTGATTATACATATATTATATATGTGTGAATATATGCACATAGTATGTATATGTCATAAAGAGATTATTTAAAGTTTAGTCTTTATTATTAATGTTTCCCTTATCACTTTCATCACAAGCCAACAAAATGACAAATAAATCTTGGATTAGAATTTTTCCATTTCTCAGATGTAAATGTTCACACTGAAAATTTGACAGTTGACTCTCATGAACCAATTTGAGCTGCCTCCAATATACCCTTCTTAGGGCCTCAGTTTTCCTCATCTATAAAATTGGGGTAGGAATGGACATAACAGCTTCTAAGAACCATTTCAGCTATAATTTAGGGTCCTACAATCTTCCCATGAGGTGATTTGTAGAAGGACAGTACACAATGAGCTAAAGGAATCAGGAAAGGTTTTCTATAAGGAGCCATAGGGATGAGTTAAGCTTTGAAAAAAAAAAGTTTCTAAGATTCAGAGGTGAGGAGGGAGCTTACTCCAGAAATATAATTTGGTATTCTAGCTATTCTAAAAAATAATGACTTGCTTAAATTATCTTAACATATCTTCATTCTATACTCAGATAATATATAGTCTAACTTTTTTTTTCAAGTTTAACAGTTTTCTAGTTTGTATTTCAATAACAAGCTAGAAAAAAAAAACATTTTCTTCCTTTTAAAAGGGAAGTCCATTTTTAATGGTTTTTCTTGCCTTTTTTCTTTAATTTTATTTGAGGGATCAAAGAAGCTTGACATTCCCTATGTTTTTTAAACTACGTTTTCTATATTTCTAGACTAATAGAGAGAAATTTGGTGGGAGGGAAGAATCCTCTGTATTTTAGAATTGTTCCTAGTTCTGTTGCCTTTGTAATTTTGCCAATTCTCCTAGGTAGATTAATTTGTTTCAGCAGCCACTGCAACTCCATGGGGTCTATGTGTTCAAAGATAGAAAACTGTTATGTTCAAATCTCAGTGTGTGTGTGTGTGTGTGTGTGTGTGTGTGTGTGTGTGTGTGTTTATTCTCATTATTGTAAGAGCTATTACTTCCCAAGATGTTTTGGTAAGGTCAATATACAACTTGCTTTCCATGCTCTCATTGCATTTTCAGTACAATCTGCCATTGAGGTTTGGGGTTTATGAAATAGCAGAAATAGAACTGAAGTGGAAGTCCTGGAGCTTTGCCCCAAGGTATTGGATTTGGTAGGATCTAACAGCATCATAGTAATTGAAGTCCTCCAGTTGTATAGAAATAGCAGAGATTACCACTAAATTAAGAATCAAAATTAATTAGATAAGAAGCTAACTGAAAATAAACTGGAATAAGTTCTTTCCCTTTGCTATTCTGTTCTTCTCACTTGAGGAGGTAACTCATGCTTCTGTGTGCTACTTGCCCCAGGCAGAAAAATAACTATCTATGACTCTGTGACACAGCAAGTACATTTTAATCTATCATTCCATTCACCAGCCTTTGCCTTGGTTTTTTATTTGTTTAAGAGACAGTAAAATATTTAGATAATATTTATGTTTAATATGAATTTTATTTCATACTGAAGAGAAAATGAAGCAAAAAGAAACACAAACTACTGCACAGCATTTGGTAAGCCCTACCATCATTCTCACAGATCAGGGAAAGTATCGTAATAGCACTCTGTTGCTTGTATTCAATTCCTGAAAATTCCTGGATGTTCTTCATCTTCACCTCCATATATAAAAGTTATACTGTCCCTGAAGTGTAGCATTAAAAGTAAGTTAATATAGCTTGCAAATTTCTGTTTTACTTAAAGCTCTAAACTTTACAAAAGCTTCCTAAAAGGTAGGAAGTGGAACAGACATATGAAGAGCCACTCCTATTGCAGGAGTCTATGTACGTGTTGCCATTATAATTGATTTTGTGGTAATCAATTCCTCTTAAAAAAGACAACCTCAAAACTAAGACTTTGGGGTAAGTCACATGATTCAGTGGATGTCTTCAGAAATAAAACTGGATTGTTGATTAGATAACACTTTGCTTTTCACACATACAACATGAGATAATTCTTTATTACCAACATAATTTTTGGCCCCTTCCCTTCACAATAATAATGAAGTTTCAGTGTAAATTGAAATACAATCCCTAGCTTGGGGAAAAAAAGTTCTTGAGAAAAAGAGATGACTTATAAAAAGAGAAAACATTCTGTTCCTACTTATGATATTTAGGATTTTCTCCCCAGGGCAACATAAGAAAAATCTCTGAACAAATAAACTCTGGGTTCCAAACTCTGTTATGATATTATGATATCCTTTTCATTTAAACAAATTACCTTTTAATCAGTATACCAATTTAGAATTATTGAGTACTCACAATAAATGAGATGTTCAGATGCAGAGAGAATGTGAAATATTCAGGCCTTTCTGGAAATTAATGACAAAATAAAAGAGTCCCAGACTGTTCTGCCAACTAAAGACTTGCCTTCATTAGCGATGGCAGGCATGCTCAGAGAGCTTTGATGGGAAGTAGGAATATGGTATGGGCAAGTGGAATCTAATCACTCTCCTCCAGTCACAGAAGTATAAGTAGCAAGCTAAAGGGTATCATTTTCTCTATTTTTTCAAGGGAGTATAACTAGCATTCACTTGCTTGAAAGGTAGAAAAGGGTCCATTATTTATATAAAAAATGATCTGGTAAATATACATTTTATTTCTTCTAACAATACTATGATCTGGTTGGATTTTCTTTAGAAATGACTTAACTGCAAATCAAAAGGAAAAATTTAAAAGGCTTATCAAATGTCTTATTAGTTGATCCTCTCGAATTTGTAGTTAGGAAGATTAATCTAATTTTGCCCTGAGCTAAATAAATATTTTTTCTTCAACTAACAAATAGTTTCTGAATAGATTTAAATAAAAATGAGCAAAATAAATCAGCCCATCACCTGTTCTTGGTGGCATAAGAATCATTTCTTACCTATTATTACCAACTCCACTCCCTGCCCCCATCTCTCCCCCAACTTTCTTGAATAACTGCCAGATCTTCTCTTTTCTCTCTCCAAAGCATATCCTTTATCTGTTTCCTTCCTAGTTGAGGCTTCTATCAGTTCTCAAACTTTTAAAAAAGTCCTCTAATGGGTTTCATTGCAATTATTTTTGACTCTTTGTTGGATCATAGCTATTAGGCATATATTTGTGTTTATTCCCTCCAACTGGAATATTAACCCCTTTTCAAGAGTATTTGATGCAAAGATTTGTTTCCTTTGTTTCCCCACCCCCAAACACCAATCTCCCTTATTATATACCATGATGGGTTTGTAGGGAGGATCTAGGTTGCTTTGAGGATATAATGTGGAACTTGGAATAAGAAAATCATGAGTTTGAATTCTAACTCAAGTACTCACTAGGTATATGAACCCAGGAAAGCTATTTAACATCTCTAAACCTTAGTTTTCCTCATCTATAACATGTGAAAAATAATAGAATCAGTTTTAAAGTGTTATTCCAAGAATAAAATGAAAGATAATATATTAAATACTCTGCAAACCTTAAAGCTCTATATTTTTATTATCATTATATGTTTAGTCAGACAACAAACATTTATTAAGCACCAGTTATCAGCCAGGCAGACATGCTAAGGGATACAAATATGAAGAATAAAACATCTGTCCTCAATTTAATGGAATTAGGACACAGAAGGGAGTTGCAAAGAAGGGAAGGTTAGAGAAGGTCTTTGGTACAGGTGAAAACACTAACAAAGGAGTACAGCTGGTGGGAAATGAGAACATGAATGCACTGGGAACCCTCTTTAAATGGAGGCTTTGAGAGAAATTCTCTGCTCTGCCCTCCAGCTTGCCAATCATAGGGGCAAAGAATGGTAAGGGTCCTGATGGAGGGTGTGAGCACCCAAACTGATGCAATCTCACAGGATAATGAGTTCTAGGTAAAATCCTTGTTTTTTTTTTTTCAGACAATAAGATCATTGAAAATGACATGCTTTTATTGTGAAGATAATCTAAACAAGTTGGTTTACTTTTTAAAAAAATAATAATTCAGTGGCTTTGTGAACCCTCCAATGATTCAGAGCACATGCTGTTTGTCCTGGGCAACTCTTGTCTCTCTCTCCTTGTAAATGCACCACAGGGACTCCATCTGCATTGCTGGGGGCCCTTCCTCTAGATTTCTGTCATTGTATATATAACAAATAGAACACTTAGTCTGTCCATCATTTATCTGTCGCTCTTGCTATGTGACCAGCTCACCTCTTTTTCTGTTCATCCATCTTTTTAATGGCATATTTTACTCCTCTTGTCCTTGTAGGTAATACACTACAGCTTACTCATGCCTCCACAGACCTCTATATTGCTCTTTGACTGACCCATAACTATCATTTTTCAAAGACCATGGCATCTGACACAGAGACAGCATTCTGAAGAATGGTGATATTTTAAAAAATGGACTTTTATTTCAGGGAGAAGTTCAGGGTCATTAAAAGCACTGAAAAAGTTCCTATATGACCTAATCATTTCATCCTATTTAATTAATTATCTGTCTATAGTTTCTGTCCAAGATATCTGAACTGAAGGATCAGTTCTCTGCAGTTTTCCACAAAGTTGCACAGATGTGGGAAATCAGCAGTCTTTATCTATTAAAAAAAAACTTAAAAAAAGTTTAGGTATAGTTAACCTAAATTCTTTTGAATGAGCATGAGCCTGGCTTCTGTGGTTCTACAGTTTCCAGGGCTTGAAGCAATCAATCTGTTAAGAAGATCATCTGGAGTATCTGATGAACTCTTAGCTAGTCCTCTTCCATTTGGATGCGCACTGGATATCCTCCATGTGTACTTTGCCAAAGGCAAATATGTCTAGTAAGCAGATGTCTCCCTATTTTGTATTCCTGATTGTTGGCAGGACTAGGGTCAAGGGAGAAACCCTGTGAGATCAACCATCAGGTTGACATAAGTTCTGGGCATATTTTAGAAAGTAGATGAGTATTAAGATGTCTTTTAGTCAGGTCATGTTCTCTCCACTGAAAAGTAAACACTGTTTTCAATTATATCTAATTGTGTAGTGGATACTCAAAGGCTTTGCTGTCTGATGATATTCCCCATTTTAGATTTTAAGGTCCAAGAGGTCAGGAATTAATTTGCTCATTTACTGTATACAGTACCTAGAATAAAGTCAACTACAGCTAATACTTAATAATCATCTTTTGGAAGGGGACAAGATCTCACAGACAGTAAGAATTATAGCTCCCAAGATTTTGATTTCCACAGCTCTGAGACTGTGTCTTGGAGATGAGCTATTTTTTTCTCAGATTTTGTTATTGTTCCACTCTACATATTAAATGATTTTGTTTAAATTGTTTTTCTGTTTAGTTTCCATTTCACATCATAATTCCAGACTTATTTACTTACTTAAGTGTCACTACACTGAAATTAAATGGAAACTGCAGCATTCAGTCCGAGAAACAAAGGATTCTCTTCATCAGCTGAATGTTTTCTTTTATATCTCTGAGACCCACATACAGTACATAGAAATCTATCTATTGGAATCAATTTAAT
This sequence comes from Gracilinanus agilis, assembly GCF_016433145.1. Classification (NCBI taxonomy): domain Eukaryota; kingdom Metazoa; phylum Chordata; class Mammalia; order Didelphimorphia; family Didelphidae; genus Gracilinanus; species Gracilinanus agilis. Next base: position 570,829,708 of record NC_058132.1, on the reverse strand, counting down.
CTTCACAAGTCATCGTACAAAATCTAGTTCAAGTAAATGTGTAAATAGAATGCATAATAGCATTGTAGTTAGGAAAAGAAAGGAAAATATTATTTGAGCCTGTTTTTTTTTAACCTCCAGAGGAATTATGTGAAGTTGTTTACTTCCTATATTCTTAATGATTTACTGATTTCTGTTGTTTAGCTTTTTTGCCACTTTCAATCTCTTTCCCTCCCTTTCCCTATCACCTCTAAAGGGGGGGGTAAGTATCATATGCCAAATTATTAGGAAATGCCATGCAACGCCATAAGGGAAGGTCAGTACAATAGGACAAAGCTTTGATCCCATCTGAAATGTTATCAAAGTCAGTTTGCATTACCACCCAGAAGATGAGTGATGACAGTCTTGCAGTATGATATGACATTGGATTACAGGTAACTGTAACAGCTGTGACCTTCCCAGAATCATCCCCCATGAGAACAAGCTTACCTGCAAAAATTAAAAAATTAAATTAAAATTAAATTAAAAACTTAATGAAACAGAACTGAAAAATCACTTCCAAAAACAGAGCAACTATCTTTCATCCGAATTATGCCAACTCTGCTTTTCTGATTAATCCTTTCCTCTAATATAATATTTCTCAAGACCTACCTGGTTATTTTCTAGGAAAATTCAGAAATGAGGTCCACTTTTGGTGTCAGAGCTATTATTACTGTACTAAATGAATTTTTTTTAAATGTGCCTTTTCTGTTTGGGTGCTTTAGCTATTATCTAGAATATGATATGCTTTAATGGTGCATGATAAAGGACCAAAAAATGTGTAGCCACCGGCTCTTGGAAATAACCATTTGTAATCGAGTATAATCTACTTAGCATTGAAACCACAGGAAAAAAAAATTCATCATTCTAATGTCTCAGGTGGAAAATATGACGCCTGGTGTAAGTGGTTGCCTACGGGGAGGAGTTGACCCAGAGCAATGAAATCCACCAAGCAGAGTTTTAGTGTAACATGTATATTCATAGAGTTCTGCTACAGGGATGTTTACCATGGTAGAAGGTCCAGTTCTTAAGCACAGCTGTCAGTTAGTGTGGCCCCACAGAGGAACAGAGAGATGACAGCCTCTATGACATTGGGTAGAATCTTGATGGATAAAACGTATGGATATTCATTCTTCTCTCCCCAGTGGCAGCTATTTATTACACTGACATGAGGTTCTACCTTTGAATCTCAAAGTGTCCTTTGAGTTTTCCCAGCTTTTGAGTTACCAGCTCTTTTTTAGCAGCATAGAATTTGGAGTTGTATTAGTTGGTGTGTATTTCTGGAGGGCCTTTTTTTATATAAAACCATAAAATAGATGAAACCCACAAAAGGAAATGAATGCTTGAAAAACAGTGTGCTTTTAGAGAAGTGCTTTAAAGAAGATTAGTCGATTTCCATGTTAGCTTCCAACTGCTTCGGCTCTACTTCACCTCAATTTTGTAATGAACATGGTGACAAAATATATTATCGTGCTTAAAGCTATGCATTAATGTTTAATACTGTGGCACTTAATAAATATCTGCATATCAAATCTGACTCTAAATTCAATGCAGCTAGCTTAGGGCTGGTTTTTGAAGCCTTAACTTTGACACAATTTATGTAAAACATAAATGGCACAAGAAAATATGGTGAGAAGGTTCCTAAATGTTTTTCTTGTCCCATGTTATGATCATATAAAGCCAACCTTCAGCTTGCTACTAATTTTCTTTCATCAAAAGAGCATCTTTGGTTTAATTTTTTAAACACAAAAGAACAAAGGAATAATAAGATTCTATATCATGGCATTATTTCTGTTAATATGCTATACTTTAAATTTCTGTGCCCTCTAATATATTTATAAAGACTTATAAACATTGTATTTATATGTGTGAATGAATGAAATCCATATGTCAGAAAATCAATAAAAGAGCCTAGGTAAATTGTATTAGGCTATGGACTTAAATAAGGAGAGAGGTGTGGTGATAAAAACAATTGCTCTGAAATTTAAGGAAACAATTAATACCAAGAGCCATATTCCAAGCTGTTGCATTTTCCATCTTGGTGGAATAGCTGAAAGGGTTTAATAGCCAGAAACAATCCTAAAAAGAATGTGAAACCATGAAGTGATGAAGTATATATCTATCTAATGTGGACTATCTGAAAAGATTTTTCTAAATGTGACATATAGATGTCAATACTTATGAATAAGAAATGGCTTCCTATTCAAAGAATTATACATAGATGAATTGAAAGCCACAGCACAAAAGCTAGAGCTGTGTTCAGTCTAAAAAAAGAGATTTTGTAGCAGCATAATGCCTTTTCATCCTGGGATTTCAAAATACTCGATGGACAACATTAAATCATTTATTCCCACTAATCCTGCAGATTTAGGATTTTAGGTACCTGAGTTTATGTGACTTTTCCAAGGTCACACTGAATGAGTCAGTGGGAAAGACAGGAATAGCTTCAGAGAAGCAGACAGGAATAGCTAAGGATTCTTCCCTTATATGACACCTACTGAATTGCCAAAACTCCTCCATTACATCAATCCTTCATGGATGTCACCGATTCTAACACTGTTACAGAATTTGAGCATTATGTGACATGGCTCTAGGCATAGAATTATATGGCTATTTTTAAAGTTTGTTTATTAAAAAAAATAATGTGAATTATAATATTGATTTTTACCAAAAAAAAGACCCCAATACTAGGAAAAGGAAATGTACGTGAAGAGTGGATTTTCTTCTAATCATCACAGTTTTTACATACTACAAATAATAACTACATGATGTCAACATAGTTGACATTTTAGATAGAACCTGTCCTCTTTACCAATCACAAAGAAAACCTCAGGAGAATGTCCTCAAAATTTTGAGATGCAAGTTTGAAACTTGAACTTTCCTACTTTTGTATTACTATTCATTTAATTCTAAATTATTCAGAGAATGATTACCAACTACCCACTGGCACATTTAACTTTCTTAAATGATTATGTCTGGCACTTATATTTCTTAGGTTAAATGCGGCCATTGGAAATAATGAGTAGAGTGTTTACGTTTGAGGGGAAAAAAAAATCTGGCCACTCCAGTTTTATGTAAGGCCATGATTTTTTTTCTTTAATCCTTTATAAAAATCCATTTGGATAATGTGAGTTATGTGAAGTTGAAAGGAACCATTGTTCAGCCAAAAATATAGTTTTAAATACTATTTTTTAAAATTCTTGGATACTATAAAACTCAATTCTTCTCTAAGTTCCTTGAATAAAGAATATTGTATTTTCTTTGTCTTGCATAAGAAAAAAGTGTTTTTGAAATAATGTTACCGTCTTTTGAAAACTGAGTATGTACCAAAAATACAGTAATTTTTGTTAATTTAAAATATATTGAGTGCATCTCTTAGAAAGTTTTGAAGTTTTCTTTTTAATAATACACTTGGGTACATAATTTTATCGTCTTTAAATGTAATTTGGGAACATAAGTTATTATAAGGTTAGGAATCTTGTTTGTTATTTCCTTTTAACAAAGGAAGGCTTTACCAATAACATAAATATGCACAAAATACATTTGTGAAATTGTAAAGAAAATATTATTTTTATTATATCTGAAGTGGAAAAGTCAGAGCAGCCTGGTTTTAGACAGGCAAGCCAGATAGTGGCAACTGACATTTCCTTCCTTTATGATTACTTTCACAAATAGCCCTAGTTCAAGTAATTTTTATACAAACTAAACTTGAGGGGGGTATAAGGTCCAAAAAATCAGTTTATTATCTAGACTTTAAAGAGGATTAAATTTCTTCTTATTCCGTAGGGGAAACTATCTATTCTTCTTTAGATTAGCTTGTCGTACCTTTATTCTTCTTTTTTTGAAATAATCTCCTGTTCTCTTTCTTTCCACCTCTATTCCAAGTCCTCTGCTTCTTGGGTCATGCAACATATACTTATTTAAATTTAAATTTATCATCCTTAAATTCATAACTTAATTTATATTGTATGCTTGAGTGCTACATGGAAACATGTAACCATATTAATTGAATATTTTATTAGTAAATATGTGAAATAATTATTTTAATATACAAAATGACTTGTATCAAACAACATCAGCTACAGATGATTATACAAAGAGTATCCAGAAAATCCTCCACAAGGAAAAAAGGTACAAAATTACCTTTAGTCACAATGTTATTATACTTAACAATAAAATTAAATAACTTATTGTCATGCAAGTAAGCAGGTGGTGACTTTTTAATTATTTCTCAATTTCTTCTTGATCTAACCTCTCACTTTGAGAGGTACATAACAATTATCATATCCTTCAGTAACAAACCTTTACTCCACCAAATACATTATTGGGAAACATTTGGTCTGTTCTGAAGACTTCAGGAATCTTCGTGATATAAAAAACACAGGTAACATTATCTTCATTGGGAATGAACTTTTTAAAAAACTGGGAGTATCTGTTTTTGCTGTATTGAGATCAGGCAGCTGGAGAGATGCTTGAGAACAACTTGATTAAAAGGATCTCATGCAACGGTATGGCCTTTACAAATGAATTATCTGTTATAATCAATGTCTTTACTATTAATTAAGGGGAAAATAAGAAAGCAACTATTCCCCAACCAACTACCTCTATTAAATGGATTCCCCATCCTTCGATTTAGTAATAAGGGAAAAATCACTTAGAGGTATGTCTTTTTTACCATCCGAAGCACTTCTCCTCTTGAAAGGGAAGGTGAAAGGGAATTGATTCTTTCTAACTATAATTTGAGGAATGTTGCCTTCATTGACCACAAGATTAAAAATGAAAACACATTTTTATGTATTTCAATGTCTTCAAAGGAAATGAGTGAAAGATGCATGACTTAATATCAGCTACAGTAAAAGTAATAATAAACCTCATCAAACAAATTCACTGAAATAGGACGGGAAAAGGAATATTTAGTTGAAATGCCCCAGAAAGAGATAATGCTCTATAAAGTGAAGAAATCAGCAGAAAACAAAAGCATACCTGTAAGTCTTTTGTAGTTAGAATGGGTATTGAATGCTCTTGCTCCTCTATTCTCTCAGCCTCTTAGAATTCCTAGTTTTTTCAAAGTCAACTGTTTCTCCACTATACTTTGTTTTTAATAGATTTTTTATTTACATATATATGCATACATATTATTTTTACATATACATATGGTCTACTTGGAAAAAAAAAACCTCCATTAGAATGTAAATCTTCCATTACTTTTGCCTCATGATCATCAACACCTATAGCCTCTTACATTGGAATTAGAATACAGTACACACTTATTAAGAGTTTCTTGATTGTTAAGTAGAAATAAGCTTAATTTTCTCTTTTTTTCCCCTTGGCTAGGAAAACAAATGGTGTATCTCAGGATTCAGAGGAATTAAATTCAGCTTAATTGATCAAACTACTTTGTATATTAATATCTATTTGTGATACACAATGCTTGCTGAAAATTAAAAAAACCCCACAATACTTGCTTTAAGGAAGTAATATGGTTAATATGCAATTAAGTATGAAATAAAATTGATGGTGATATATGCAAAGAAGGTGTCCTAGAAAATATTTTAATAAGTTTGAGAGGAGATAATAACTTTTATTCTGGCAGCATCAAAAAAGGCTTCACGGAGAAAGATCTGTATTAGGACTTGAAAGACCAGAATTTCCAGGGGAGGAAATACATAGAGATTATTTCCTCAACTGAAGACTTACTGCTTGAGTGTTGGGAAAAGAAAATAGAAATTAGCTATTTTAATGAAATAAGTGTACAGGTGTGTGTGTGAGAGAGAGAGAGAAAGAGAGAGACACAGACACAGACACAGACACAGACACAGACACAGACACAGAGAGACAGACAGCAAGAGACAGAGAAATGAAGGAACAAAGGAAAAGATGATTTTGCTGTATAGACATTGCCTTTTGTTTACCTTTGTATTGCCTAACAGCACAATTCCTTCCACAGTGTTAATAAATGTTTTTGATTGATTGAATGAATGTATTTGTTTTCTGTGTTCCAGAAAAAGTAGAGAGGGGTGATCATTCTGATACTGTATAAGAAGAAGGCTCTTCCCTTTCCACTGAAGTGCTATTGCTTTGCCCCCATCAAGTCACTTTTTCTATCCAGATTTATTTATTAAGCTCTATGTTAATGTGTTGAACATTTTTAAAATTCTATTTTTTTGTGCACAAGTGATGCATTCTTTGTTGATATCAAAGAGAAAACTATCCAGCAGCTTCCCAAGTAGTCAAATTCAACTGGTACCAGAATTCGAGAACACATCTGCATTATACGCATACTCCAGGGAGATCAATTACATTCTTTATGCTTGAACATTTATGCTGTAAATATGAAAGCAAACAGTGGAGTTTCTCCTTCATGATAAGTATTTGCACAGACCAATAAGCAAATTCAAAAGTTTAAACCAAGGAGGCCCAAAGTTTACAATGCAAATCAGTCCATTAAGATAAATGCAGTCACTGACTTATGAAGTAGAGCAAATGTAAAAAGAGACTCCTGCGGCAGTCTTTTGGTGTGATCAATGATAGTCGCCTTCCTCTTTCAGAATAACTAGAATGTCTATCAAAATCAGGAAACAGAAGGCTTCAGAAGCATTCTGTGGGTTTTTTTTAAAAGGAGCCTATTTTCCCTTTTAGTAAAAAATGTTATTGCTGAAGAGAACACAGATATACCTGAGAAAGCTTCACAATTCTTTTTCTGCTTTGTTTTGCCTGCTAGGTGAGGACTGTTATGCTAAAGAGCATTTTTACCAAGTAAGATTAAATAATTAATTTCAATTGGAATTAGACAACAGACTACAGTGTTCTTCCATTGAAGCCAAGTTACATAATGATTAAGGAAAATGGCATAACTTAACAACCAAGCATGTGACTGAGTGGTAATAGAAATAATCATAGTCCTGGAATACATGACTGTACACACCAGTGGCTCAAGAGTTTACCCTAGCTGGAAGGTTTCAAGAGACAGATTAGAACTGAAAAGTACAGCAAGGCTTTGGGACACGTGAGGCCAGTGTGGCATTCTTTGTAGAGAGAAACTAAAATTAATGTCTTAAAACATATGTGTCATGCAATGATATGTGGATTTTTTTCCCGATTCTTAATTTAAGTCACTTAAAGAATACATCCAACATGGATCATATAATTTTAATCTCCTTTTTTCTTCTACCCTGAGCAATACTATCTTAAATAAGAACACTGTCATGTCATGTCTAACTAATATATATTTTTTTTAATGGAAAGGGCACATTTAAGCTGCATTTAGGCTAAGAGAGTACATTAGCCTTTTTTGAACATCTGGTGGAAAGTGAAGTCTCAGCAGTAGCAATTTATACATTTTTATCATCATGGGTGAAATGTGACTTGAGTGATTTAACAGCAAGAAGGAGCAACTGATTTACACTGCAGCATCAACAGAACAGCCTGTGAAATTCAAAAATATTATGATAGTAACCTTGGTGGAGACATTGAGATCGTTTTTTAAAAAAAAGAAAACTCTGGATCATAGAATTTCTTGGGTCTACTAGAATTTAGATTACATAAACTTTTAGGATACTCAAAATATTATATATATATGTATATATATATATATTTGGAAAAAATAAAGGACCAGAAATTTAAATGAACTTATTTTGGAGTATATACAAAATTGAAGAACCATAGTAATTTAAAGACACAATGCAAATATATTCAACATAAAAATAGTAATACTTCAGATTAAGTACTTGATGACATGAAAACAATTTGCCAAGTAAGCAAACAGGAAATATATCTAGAAAAATTATGTATATGAAAATTCTAAATTTGGATAAGTTATAACTACTTTTGAAAAAAATTCTTCTAATATTAGAGCAGTCATTTAAAAATAGATAGACCTTAAAATTTTTAAACACTTTGGATCACAATTATAATTAGATGTAATCATACATTTAGTAGCATCAAAATAAATGAGAAAACAAATTGTTTATGTTCTAATATTATGAATATATTAAAAACACATTTAAGTCAGAGAGAGAATAAAAAAGTATCTTCTCTGAATTAGGAAAATAATTATGTATCACATAATCAGAGTTTTAAAAACTAAGTATACTAGTTCATTAAAAAATAAAATGCTTACTTTCGTAATCAAGAAAATTAGTGTTTTTTCTTATTCATAAGGAAAAACTCATGTTTCTGTACCCCACCAGAGCAGTAGCACTATTTCTGCTGGTATCTAGTTATGTGATCTTAGGCAAATTGCTGAATTTTTGGTGACATGTTTAACAAAGTAAATAAAATTTATTCCCTTCCCTAATTAAACTTGTAAAAAGAAACAATGACTATAAATGCAAAATAATGCTAATTTTTACAGAGAAAAACTGATGTTTCTGGTTGTCAGTAGCAATTTTTAGAAATATTAGCCAATGCATACTATAAGATTTTGAAAGTGTGTATTTGGAATTGGGAAGATGCCTTTTAAAAGTATGTTATATATTTCCTATGGACACATGGGGACATTGAAACTACATTTCTCATGATTCCTCATGGGAAACAGGAAGTATGATGATGTAAGAGAGGGGATAAGTCTCCTGGGGAAGGAGGAAGTGGCCCTCTTAGCTACCTGAGCACGCAAGACGAAAGGTAAAGATGGCTGAGGCAATGTGAATTCTTACAGGCATGTGGTCTAATGATTTTTATCTCTATCAGCATGGCTTTAATTAAACTACTAATTTCTATTATTATATCAGTCTTTATCATTTTTAATCATAACAAAAGAGACATGATTTTATAAGATTCTCCTAAATGTAGATTTCAACTATTCCATGATTCACAGCATCCAGAGAATTCATTCACATGAGGTCATATTTTAATAATTCAGAAAGCACTTATTAATTGCCTATTTATGGAGCAGGCAATATGCCATATACCAAGAAGATTAAAAAATAAAAGTAAGATAATCTTTTCCTTCAAGGGGTAATTATATTGGAGGGAGAAATGGAGAGGGAAAAGGTGCTAGTTGTGATAGTAATGGTGGTGATGTTGTAGATACAACATGCTCAAAGATTAGTTAATAAGGATGCATACAAAATAAATATAAAATGATTAATGGAATTGGTAGTATGAACAACTGGGAGCACCAGGAAAAGGACTTGGCATTTTAATTGAGCCTTGGAGTATTTCAGCCTCCAAGAGGATGAAGGGAGAATGCAACAAAAAAGTTGTGAGACCAGCCTGTGCAAGATCATGGAAACTAAAAATAGCAGTTGGCCAAATGGGCTGAAGAATAGAGTGCAGGTAATAATGGGGGGCTGGGGGAGAGGTAATCAACCTATGAAGGTGTGCTAGATCCAGACTGTGAGAAGACTTTAATTGTCAAACAAATGAGGCTACTAATAAAAGAACCTTTCTCAATTCACCTGAATAGATCTCTGGATTAGAAACACATAGTCAGTTCACCATTATACCATGCTTAAAACATTCCCAACTTGATCATTACCAACTAGATTTTTTTTCTGTGATTGCCTATGCCTTAACTTTTTAAAATTTTATTTTTAAATATTTTTCCATGTTTCCATGATTCATTTTATTTCCCTCCCCTTTTAGCTCCCACTTCCCAGAGCCGACAAGCAATTCTACTGGGTTGTACAAATGTTATCACTTGATACCTATTTCCATATTATTCACTTTTGCAATAGAGTGATTTTAAAACCTAAACCCGAAATCACATACCCATATATACATGTGATAAGTGATGTCAAATGTTTTGCTTTTGCATTTCTACTTCCATATTTTTCTCAATGTGGATAGCATTCTTTCACACAAATCCTTCAGGAGTGTTCGGGCTTATTGCATTGCTACTAGTAGCAAAGTCCATTTCACAGCATTGTTCCCTAATGTTTTACTTTCTTTGGCTATTGTAGAAAACATCTGGAAGTTTTAGTAGTATGTAAGCTCAGTATAGTTTAGAGGAATAAGCAAGCAGCAGTCTCTCTTGTCCTCTCCCTCAGGCAAAACACATTTGGCTGATCATGTACAGCCCTGGGCATCACAAGTTAAGAAGGACATTGATAAAATGGAAATTATCCAGATGAATACAATTAGGATTGTATAGGGTCTGCCATATAAGGATTGGGTGAAGAAACTAGGGATGTTTTTACTTTGAAGAGAACATTAAGAGATGCAATAATTATTTAATAGGTTATCATGTGGAAGAGAAATTGGACTATGTGTTTGTCCCTAGATGATGGAGCTAGAAGCAAAGTAGATGTTTCATAGAAGCTTGACATCATGAAAGCTTCAAGAAAAAGTCATATTTCTTCTTATCATTGTGGGGGATTTCTTATGTATCAAACTGGATGACTACAGGAGTGCTAAGCTTCCAATTCTGAAATTCTGTATTAATAAGTTAAAGCAGAAATTTGCAATTATTTAGCCCACCTGAATTATCTATTGAGACAAATTCTGCAAGTAAATGCAAAAGATTCATTTTGGTGACTGGATTATTTGGATCATACTGGTATGTTTATAACTTTAACTGTTGTCAAGTTGCTCCACACTGTAAATCATATCTTCGCCAGGCTTATTTCTGCTGATCTAGAGAAAGTCATTATATCAGGACATAGATATATTCCTTTACGTGAGTATCTTTATCTGAACCATTACTGCCATCTGTCACCATTTATAGTCTGGGAAATTCACTGGGTAGATGCCAAATGAAGAAATAAAGCACTTTATATTTAAGTTAAGTAATTAATGTTAGCCACAACCTCTCTATTATGTAAGTAGCTTCCATTGAGAAAGTGATGACTTCGGCTCTTCTTAACTCTTGGTTCTCAAGTTGCTAAGCAAGTTAAGCGATTGTAAAAGCATTTTCAATCTTTTCAAACATGCCCTTGAATTAAAAGGTTCAGTCAAGTTGGAAAATTTAAATTGCCTTGACACTAAAAATGTCAGCTAAAACTGAAGCAAAATTGTTTTGGAAACTAGTAATTTGATGCAAATTGATAACCCTCTGAAGTAAGCACATATTGAAGAGCATAAGCCTTATTATTGTTCATCATAATTCTTGATAACTGTGAATCAGAGTTATATGTTTTAAACTTCCTACCTAATTTATTCAGGTTTGAAGGTGCCAACTCTATACTTCTAAAAGTATAAAATTAGTCATAATGTTATCACATAATTTTAAATATCACAGGATAACCAATTTTGGCATTATATCACCAAGCTAATCAATCAGTTTACACATATTTATTGAGCATATATGATGTTCCAGGAACTCTTCTAGTCACCAGGAGTACAAAGAGAAAGACTAAAACTCCTACTTCTAAAGGAGTCTAGGAAGAAACCAACTACAGGTCTTTGTCTTGATTACGAAAATAGAACAGATGAGCATTTTAAACTGCTACAAATATAGCTAAATCATAATTTTGAATGGCAAATGGTTTGCTGTGCTTGCAAGAATGGGGGCAAAGAAGTCTGGTTATTATCTTCACCCTTTTTACATCCTTACTGCTGAATTTACCACAGTCCAAGGTTTACCAATGTTAACAAAAGTTTAGTGAAACCTCAGGAAAATATGAATAAATAGGCATCCATCATCCTGAAGGACATGATAGAAAAAGAAAGGTCCACAGCCATGGGGATGAGTGTGCTTGTCCCCAGCTTCAAGGGAAATGGAGATACAGAGGTCTTATTGTGTTCACATTTCCAGTAAATAGGGATGGGCAAATTTAGACAAAAAGTTCTCTCCCTAACAGAGGTAGGCGAGAGAGAGCTGGAGATCTCTAGCTGACAGAAATAGAAAAAAGACAGAAAGAAGAAGATGCCAGAAATGTTGGTGGGTTGTGATGGAGAAGCATGTAGGTATAAGTGATTAGGCAGGTAAAAGAACAGATCTAAACAAGTAATTCAGACTGATCCTGAAATAGTTAACACTAAAAGAAATAGTCCCTGAGAATACAACCAGGAAAAAAAGAGCAGTATGAAGAATCTGAAGTAACTGGGAGAGAAGAGTTAAAGGTAGGTGTGATTGATACTGTGGAGGTGGAATAGCAGCAACAGGAGATACAACTAGCTGTGATTGTCAGTTGTGGAGGTGGAGCCTTGCCAGATGGCACATGAAGAGGCTGAAGAGCTGGTGCATTAACGACTCTAATTAGCCTTCTCTATAGTCTTCCCAGAGGAAAGGAAGAGAGGTATTCAAGAAGCAACACATGACAGTTCTCTCTGTAATGCTTTCAGAACCAAGGTACTATGTTTACAGCCCTCGTCCCACCTCCCCACAATTTGTACTTTGTCCTTACTGATGAGGGAAATCGTGAGAATTTTTTTTTCCTCCATTGGTTAATGAGGGGTTAAGAAATATTTTATTGCACAGCTATGTTATCTTTTGGTCATATTAACATAAGGCAGATATATTAGTGCATTAGAGAGAGTATTAGTAGAGGCCTAAGTTCAAATCTAGTTTCAGATTAGTTGTGTGACTCTGGAAATGTCACTTAATTTCTTCCACTCTGTTTTTTTAATCAGCAAAGTGGAATAATATAACATATATTAAAGGATTAAATGATATAATCTATGTAAAGCACATTATGAACTATGTAAATGTAGCTCTAAATACTGTTATACTATATAATAGTAATATAAAAATGAACAAAAATGAAGACTTCTATACCCTAATGAAGAATGAAATCAGATGAATATAACAATATGATAGTAACAGTGTTAAAAAAAAAAAAAAGAACAATTCCGAAAGCTTATATAAAGACTGATCAACCAACCTAATGACCATTCATGATTCCAGAGGACAGATGATGAAGCATGCTATTCACTACCAAGAAGAAAAAGACTTACAGTTTGGAATGGGTTATATATATATGTTTATCGTGTACAGGTATTGGGGGAATTAGTTTTGCTTAACTATGTCTATTAGTTAGAATGACTTTTTTCCTTCTTTTTTTCAGTGGGGAGAGTGGAATGAATGGAGACAAAATAGAATTTTGCTCATTTTAAAATTAGAATGAAAGGAGTGCTACAAATAGGAAATATTACATGAGTTTTCATTTCAGGTCACAGTTTTATTAATTTTATTAAATTATTTTATATTTTTTATAAAAGGCCTAAATGTAGTATACTGATATATAAATGTGTTATAATAAAAACTAAAAATCAATAAATATAAAAATAATTACAATTATATTGTTAGTAAAGTTCAACAAAATGTTTCACAGTTTGATGATTTTTCTAATCTGCAAGAGTCTGTAATAGACAAGGGCTCAATATGAGAATATATAGCCCTCTTTCTCCATATTGAATTTTAATGGAGCGCAAGATATTCTCAGGGGAAAACACAGATACACTTTCTTCCATCACTTACTGTTCTGGAGGGCACTATGGAATTCTGTGATGCATCTTGAACCCCTCACAGAATCATGGATGTTACACTTACAGTAACTTTTTCTAGAAGATTTTGGTTTGGTTTCTTTTGGTTGTCACTATTCTTTTTGGTGAAGCAAAAACTCAAATTAAATTTTGTTTGTTTCACTTTGTTGCAAAAATTCATTTTACAGTTCAGGATTTCTACAAAATATTAACCTGGAAGTAGGTTATACAAAAGAGGTTATTCTGATAGCATAGCAAACCTGAACCTTTTTCCAGGGAGAAATGTTCTATATTCATTCAATCTCTGTTAGTTTGGGGCTTAAAATGTAGATTGTTTTCATCCACAAAGGATAATTTTGTAATCCAGTTGTGAGGTAAAAAATACTCTGATTAGAGTGGCCATAATGAAAATGGGAGGAAGAACTGACATTCTTGGTGACTTAATTAGTTTGGGGCTATTTTATGTATTTGTTTTCTTCAAGCCATATATTTTTCCATTAATTTTGAAGAAAACTGAAAAAAAAACTACAATGATTGGAGCAAAAAAAGTTCATAGTTTGATTTTTAATGTTTTTTATTAAATATTTATATATCACCTCTCAGTAAAATGTTATTATTTTTGTTCAGTCCTCTCTGACTCTCTGTGACCTCATTTAGGTTTTTCTTGGTAAAGATACTTTTTGGGGGAGTGGCTTGCTGTTTTCTTCTCTGAATCATTTTACAGAGGAGGAAACAGAACAACAGGATTATATGACTTTTCCAGGAACTGACACCAGATTTTAACTACTTAGGAAGATGACTTCCTAACTCTACTCTGTCCACTTTACTACCTAGATGCTCAGTAAAGTATTCCATTCATATGTGAATAATGAATTTGAATTTGAATAAGGAAAAACTGTACTTACAGTTATACTCACCACGATAAATAGAGCAAGTTTAAAATATATACATTTTATGCTGATGAGAACTTTACTGCAGAAAAGCATATTAGAATATTATTTCTCTCCTTTCTCTTAAGTTTGATGTGTTAGATTTTTGAGAGCACACAGCAAAAACTGAACGTATTTCTAAAATGCTTTTAACTTTCTAAAGCACTTTTATACTTTTCACCTCTCAATCCTTATGAATGTTTCAACTTGCTCTCCTGTCATTTTTCAAAATCTTGAACTTTGACTTTCTACCTCATCACTCAACTGAGTGATTCTCCAAGGATGCCAAATCTGATGACCTTCTACCTGTCAGCTTTAGTCCTAGTTCAGGTACTTAAGTTTTGTCTGGACTACTGGAACAAGAACTTTAGATGACTAAGATAGGTCCTAGAATTCCTATGTAGGCTGAATATGCACAGTGAAAGTCAAGTGGAATATTATACAATAAACTGGTAAATTTAGGAAAAAAACAACATAAAGCAATTATTCTAGAAAAGATGTATTTGTTAGGATGCTCATACCCTCTTGGTTTTTAGGACCTAAAGGAAAGAATTAAAAATAGCCTTTTTTCTACCTAGAACTAATAGCTTATTACTACCTGCTCCAATGTCTTAGAAATAATTGTATTCAAACTCCCTAATAAGTCTTTTCATATCTCATCAGAAAATACATATAAATTAAATAATTAGATATACAGCTATCATTGACAGTTTAATTTGTTTTAATGAGGATAGTAATATACTTGTTTGTGGTAAAAAAAAAAAAAAAGCATTATGACAAAACCACATTATGTTGTCTTTAAAGGAGAGTAAGACATTTGAGAAGCCCTGAGAGTGCTAAAAGAGAAAATGAAAACATAACTCAGTAATATTCCTGACTATATGTATTATGCAAATGTTGATTCCCTGAGGGCAGAAATAGTAATTTAACGCCCAAAGGCAATGGGGAAAAGAAACTTCTTATATGACACCAGGCTTTTTTCTATTTAAGAAAATTTCATTTTATTTTCTATTATTCATTATTTTAATTTTAATTTTTCACCCAAGAAAATTTCAATGCATCTCATCTAGTTCCATTTTTGTTGCTTTCCTATTTTTAATGTAAAAATGACCATTTATGTCTTATTTATAATGAGTTTATAAAGATTTCTGAGAAAATGATGTTTCTGAAAATTCACATAACTAAATAAAACATTGCACTCCTTTTTTTCTTCCATTTATCTTTTGTTTTTCTCTTTTTATTTTCACTACATTTAATTTTCTTTCATGGGCACTTTAATTTACATATCTTTTGGCATCTCTCTCTCTTTATCTCCCCCAATCTCTTTCTACATACATCCTCTCTTCTCTCTCTGTCTCTCTCTCCGTTTCTCTCTCTTTGTCTCTCTGTCTCTGTCTCTGTCTTTCTGCCATATATTACAAATATAAAGTATTTAGTTGCTATATTTCCCTGTTCTATTAAACTGTGTGAGGTGGTAGCTGAGACTGGCCAGTGAGTCTGGGTGGATAAAGTATTTTAAAATGACTGATTTGGGATCTTGCTTATGCCTTGATTTCTATGCATAGATTCCACAAGTGTCAGGGTTACTAGGGATAGAGAGTAGAGAGTATTGATATAATCTGATCTCTGTTCTTTACACTAATTTATACTTCACCTCCTCTCCCAAAGAGAACCAGGATGTACTGTCTCCTCATTTCTGCCTCATAAAATCCCTCCTTTATTTTAAGATATAGTAAAATAATTGTCTTCTATTAGAAGTCCTTTCTGATCTGCTAGTACCTTCCCTTTCAAATTTCTGTTTGTAAATTCTCTCTTTATATACTTATATATGGGCTTGTTTTACATAACAGAAAAATGAAAATTTAGTCATGTAAAATTCTGGTAAAAATACTTGATGTTCTGAAGATATTAAAGTAAATGAGTAAAGTGACAAAATGCAATGTTTGGAAACTAGAACATGACTTAAATGTGATGCTTATATTAAGTACATTCATTCCTAAAGATGTGCTTCGCATAAACCTCACAAAGTCTGGGCACTTGTTAAATTTCAAAGTCTTGGAAACAGCTCTTTTCTGTTGTTAGCAACAGATCAAATTTTCACTGAAAAAAAAAACAACAGAAAAGAGTATTTCTTATTCTTCTGGGTGATGTGACAGAAAGGAATTTTATAAAAACAGTTAAAATAATTTAGTAGCAGCCAACATTTATTCAAATGGAGGAGACCATGAGTTTATATATATGTATATAAAGAATAATCCCAAAGTAAAAATAGGAGAAGATACATCCTTCCTCCTTCTCAGGGGTGCTGATAGCTGAGGTAGGGTGAGGAAGTATATAGTGTAAGAAGGGAAATTATATATATATATATATATATATATATATATATATATTTAAGGTGTATTCACCAGGAATCAATCAGATTTAGATTTATTCCATAATTAAAAATAGACCCAAGTCAGGATGGGTTTTATGGTAGTTTATTTACAATTAGGAAGGTTGAAGGTAGGGAGATAGAGAGAGAGAGAAACTCTGGCCAGACCAGAGGTCCAGCCTGGAGGAGTATTTAGAGCTAAATTAAGCAAGGTTACTAGCCACAAAGCCCTGACAATTAGAGAGGCAAAGAAGCCTCCTTGAAGGTAGATATTCTAGAATGCCAAGAGAGGTGAAGGGAAGTCAGCCTAACTTAACCACTTGACAATTCAGAGGGAAGCTGCATGAGGTCTCACCAGAGATCCTTCTACACCAAGTTCAAAGTGCCAACTGCCTCACAGGAAGTTACCAGCCTCTTTCGTCACTTCCTGCACCTACCTCTAATTTCAAGTGGACAAACGGCAGTCTGGACACTGTTTTGGACTGCCCAGAGGGCAGTCTCTTGTTCATGATTTGTTACTTATTGTCAAGTGTAAGTAACTCATCTCCCCTCCCCACTTAGGGAGGTGGGATGCCATTATCTCTGGTGGCTAGAGTTTTAACTATGAATGGGGTGAGCTAATTCCATTTACACAATCTCTCCTGATGCCTAGTCACCCCAAGTGATCATTTTACATAATCGTTTTATACCCACAAAGGTCTTCTAACTACAATAGTTAGAGATAAGAGGGGAATGGAAGAGAGAGAAAGCAAAACCAATGTTTGCTAAGGGCTTAGGAATAATGATAGGCTGACATTTGTATGGTGTTTCAAGACTTATAAAATCCTCTTTGAATATAATCTTATTTGAGCCTAATAACAAGCCTAGAAGAAAGTATTTCAGATATTGTTATCCCCATTTTAAAAATTCTTAATAGTTTCAGAACTCTCTTCCTCTTGGTTTCCCTTAAGTTCCCTTAAGTCTCATCTAAAGTCCATCTTTTTCAACAAGTCTTTTCTAGGCCTCCTTGGTCTTAGTGTCTTCCCTCTGAGATTATGTCTAATTAACCCTGAATATATCTTGTTTACACATAATTGTTTGTATGCTCTCTATCCCAATAGACTCTGAGCTGAGCATAGGGACTGTTTATCATCTTTTTTATATTCCCAATGCCTAGAAAAAAGATATTAATTAAATACCTATTGACTGATTGGCCAATAGACACATGGTTTTTAAGTGTCACTGTCAACATTTGAACCTGGTCTCTCCAGAAATCCAGTGCTCCTTCCACTAAACATGTTGACTTCTCTAATATTATAAGCATAGTGATCATGTTAGTTTCTTAGTTCCTAGAAACAGAATTAAGTAACCTATAAAAATGTTACTTTTTCTATTGGCTTCATTATTAAAAACAAATAATAATAACTTTAAAAGACTTGTGTTGAGATTACTGTCATTGAGAAGTAAAGAGTAAATTAAAAGAAAGTCCATAGTTTTACCCCTCTCTGACTACCATCCACTTCATAAGGAGTTGAAAAGGTAAAGAAAGTGTTAATGGAAAGATTAAGGTTGCTGCCTAGAGAGTATTTGATCTCAGAAGATGGATTTGGTTTTGCTGTTGTTTCATTTTAGTTTTATTATGGTTACTAACTAGGTCGTGATTTACACACAGTAGATGTGCTTCAAGAGGTAAATATACAAAGAAGGGTCAGTAGTGGTCCCTTCTGCCTAGTCCAGGCTTTGTAGCAATACATAAGTTCAAATCTGAAAACCAATAAAAATGCAGTCTTTATATTTGCTTGTTGATTAGTTGGTTGGCTAATTGATTCATCACTTGCTGAAGCAGTTTTTGATATTAGAAATACCAGAATTATAAAGGCTTCTGTTTTTCCTCTTCTTCTCAGAGCTTGATTGTTTTTTTCTTTTATCAAATAATTTCCCCCTCTTCATATGTCTTTGAAAATGTCTGTATCAGGAAGGATCAATAGCACTAGAGTCAATATAATTACTACAGTAATCTATAGGCCACCACTCAGGGCATGCATATGCATGTAAGAATATGTACATGACAGAGAGGAAAAACAAAGAAGGAATTCATGATAAAATAGATTAGTAGAAGCACATTTGTATTCAAGATTAATATGACCAGCTCTAAAATTTCATTACATTGAATATCTAACACATTATATGACAAATTCATTTTGAATCTAATCTACTTCCCTTAGAATACAGGAACACTGGAAGATGCATTAACTCAGGCCCCTAAATATATTAGTGCTTCAGTCACTAAATAGTGCCTTAGGAGCCTGAAGGTGTTCATGCATTTTCCACAAGTATGTGACTTATTACTAAAGAGTAATCTGTAACTTCTAAAAACCTAGATGAGCGTGTGTTTGGAAAATCACCAAAATGAGACTCATACTATGATACCTACAATATATTTTCTCTTCTTCCTAATGAGGTAAAAAAATGGAAAACATGAAATCTTATCACCAAGTTGGAAGCAATTTCGCTTCCAAATACAGTATCAGAAGTAGTGCTGGATCACCGAGAACAAGGAGCCCTTGAAGAAATAAAGAGGACTTCCTGAGGAGAAAAAGATGGATGCCAAAGGGAGGTCTTCTTGTGTGAAGAAATCATTAGGTCAATAGGCTCTTATCTTTCAAATTATTATGGCATTGCTAACGTCCTTTGATCTCTTATTTTTGGTTCTATTTCTCCTAGATCTGAACTATATTTTCTGTTTCATCTTTCTAGTTATTCTTCTTAGAAAAGTGCTCCATTTTCCTCCTTTTGGGGAGTGGGATGTGGCAGTAGATTTTTATGTTGTTACCTTGACAACAAACTGACTGAAATGTGAAAGAAACAAAAAAAAAAAAGACATGCTTACCAGTTACCTATCTCTGGTAAATTTAGTTAGAAACAGCCACTTCCATCTAATTGAGCTTAGAGAGTTGATACCTGTCTAAAGCACTCTGCTGCTGTGATTACTGAAAGAAAAATGAAGTAATATGTCTCATGGAATTCTGGTAGTTCCATTTTAATGAATTCTTCCTAAGTCTACCTGACTTTGGAGAGCATCACTATTCCAACTGTACCCCTGCAATATTCTCTAAAGAAGTTTTCTCATCACCTCCATTTTTACTTCTCTCTAATCCATACTTCAATCTAATTCTGTCGATTTATATTTTTCATCCTTAGCTCTAATTTGCCATTTTTCTATTTGAAATCTTGCAATCACTTCTCTTTCCATGGTGAATAAGTAAAATCAAAACCCCTAACCTACAATTCAAGCTCCTTCATAATCTGTCATGAGTCAACCTATAAAAATGTGGATGATATATTATATCATATATTTCCTGTGATCCTTTGAGAGTCCTTCCAATTCCTAGGGTTCCTATCTATTGAAATCCTTTTTTGTCCTTAAGGAGGGAGATCACTTTCTCTCATGATGTCTTTGCTTGATAATGTCAATCAGAAATTATAATTTTCCCATTGAACCTCCCTTAATAGATTGCCTGTATTTGTGTATAGTCATTATGTTCTACATTGTGTTATAATTATTTGTATAGTAGTTAGTATATAACCCTATACATTTGGCAAACTTTGTATCTCCTACAAATTAGCATTTTGTTGTGGATATAGTCAGTATTCAGTATTTGGTGAATTTAAAGTCATTGAATCAAATATGCATAGACAGTGACAACGTGTCTTTGTGAGAGAGAAACAAACACAAATACACATATACAAATGGGGGGGGGTAGAGAGGAGAGAGAGACGGATACAGAGCAAGAGACAGAGACAGAGACAGAGACAGAGGTAGAGAGAGGGACAGAGAGACAGAGAGAGAGACAGAGACAGAGTCAGAGGGGAAAGGCTTGGCCACACTGATGATCTCTTTATATCCAGGAAAAACTATATTCCCTTGTTTTCATTTCCATTTGGGTGAGGCTGACCCTGTATTTTGCAGGGATTCCATGCTGCAATCTCTACATAACAGTAGCTATAAAAATATGTATCAATACCATATCATCCCCATCTGGTGTCTTGTGATTTACCTAAATACTCGATCATTTACTTTTTTTGACAAACAGTGCCCAAAATTTGGTAGAAGATTGTGTAGAATTATCTCAGGGCAAGCATATAAAAAGGTAAAGTGTTTTTTAAAGTCATCTTGCTTTTCAGCATGTTCTTCTTGCTTTTGTGGTGGTGAAGGGTTGAGTCCTACTTTATAGTCCAGGAATATCCAAAATCTTCATATCGATTCTCAGTTTCATAGATTTTTCTCTCCCCAACTATACTAGAAATATCTTTTCCTAAATTGTCACTAGAATATTTTGCAACTCTCAGGGAGAAGAAAAGGACATAATGATTAATTTTACTAATTATAAGAAAAAGCCCAATTTTGTCATTTAAAAAAATGTTTCACTATTACTTTTGTAAGGTTTTTGTTGGTTTTGTTCTATTTTCTTTTGGCAGGGTAGATAAATCATTGTCTATGAAGGTAGGTGGCAGTGTCTTAAGACTGGTTGTAATCTCCCTTTTTACAACACATATTCATATATATTTTGTTCTTTTTTAAAAATTACCTAGTTGTTGCTTTCTTGAAGACAGTTTTTTAGACAAAATTCTGATTGACAATTATTTATTTATTATTATTGCAATTATTATCTTTTTAAAACTTTGTTAATAAATGCTTATTGATCAAGCATTTGATTGCTAAAATGGAAGGTGAGGAGTTGAGTCTGATGCATTTAGACGCATTTGATTTTTTAAATCCCAACCTGAAATATGCTAATTTAACATCACTGGATTTTAGTTTCACTAGAGAGATTTTATATTCTAAAGCAGTGGTTCCCAATTTTTTTTGGCCTACCAACCCCTTTCCAGAAAACATATTGCTTAGTGCCCCTGGAAATTTTTTTTTAATTTTAATAGTAATTAATAGGAAAGATAAATGCACCTGTGGCCATCACTACCTTCCTGGATCACTGCAGCACCCACCAGGGAGCGGTGGTGCCCACTTTGGGAATCACTGTTCTAAAGCTTATAAAAACTGTGCATTGAATTATTTCTTTGTTTTAAATGAATATTTAAATTCATATAACATATTAGCAACTCAAAAACTAAACTATTAAAAAATTAAAAAAACCTTAGTGTATCATTTTGCTGCCCTCACCCTTCTTAACCAAATTTGTGTGTAGAAGTTGCTTCTAACTGGACCTAAAAGCTATGGTGTCATTTGGAATAATGAATATGAGTATTTAAAAAAATTAAGCTTTTAAAAAAAGTAAATTCTAGTTTTATCAAGTTCAGTAGTAAGAATGGAATATTTCTTGATGATAGTAAGTATAGCAAACTTTCATCATGAAATCTTTATCTTAGAAGTTTTATAGGAAAATGAAAGAAGATTTTAGGTATTATATTTAAATGTAAAGAAATGAACATGTAAAGAAGGTGGAAGGAGAGTGGAACAACAATTGATTTTGGAAATCAGTTAAAACATCTGCTGAAAGAGCTACATTTAAATCTGATACTCTACAAAATAGCTTTAAGGTGAATAATAAACTGATAAGAAGCATACCTTTGTAAATTAATTATGTTAAATTTTCATTCGCAATTATAGAGGTGGTATAATCCCTTATGGAACATATATGCCTTTTATTATAATCAACACTACTAATAGATGCCCGCTAATGCTAAACTTGTTCAGCTCTATTAGAATTCCATCAATAACTTCTGAATAATGCATTTATTAGGATTTATGCTACAATGTAACCTATAATTTACTGTTAGAATGTATGACAGAAGATGAGCCCTTCAAACACTTTCTGAATGTGTCATTAGAAATTCACTTCACATCCTTACCTATACGAAATATCTTAAAACACTTAACAGTCTTGTAAAAAAAGGATTCTGGCTCAAGTTATTAATATCTTTATTTAAATGCAGATCTTGACTTCCCCTGGGGATTGGTAAAGCTTCTTTCATAGCACTGCCAAGAAAAGAGCAAACTTTGATTCATATATTTTCCACAAAAATAAGCCTCTCTAGTTTTATATCTTTTATTTGTTTATTTGAGTTTGTCATTAATTCTATAACTATAATTCCAATGATATACTTCTAGAAAAAAATGATTTTTATCCCTTCAGTAAGCTAAGTAAACACATATACACAGTAATCTGAAAAAAATCTACTTTCCATTAGTGAAAATCAAACGCTTCACTTCCCCATCCTTTGCTTAAATTAGGTATCATATACATTTGAGGTCAGTGTGATGTGATAGTAGAAATAATACTGATATTTTAAAAGGTATGAAATATCAGCTGCTTTTTTATAACACTTACTCATCTGATGCTCACAGCAGGCCAATTTGGTTGTCTTCAATAGCACTCCAAATGCGGTGATATCCACAACTTGGAAGGCAAGGTGATGACAGAAATTGGAAAAGGCTGAACTCCAGGCTAAGAGGTTTTATTGTTAATATTATGGAGAAGAAGTTACTAAAGGATTTCAAGAAGACCAAAAATAACAAGATTAGACCTGAGCTTAAGGAATTCAAGTCTGAAATTTTAATGGACTCATTCCATCTGACTATGGAGAACAGGTCTTCTTGACTCTTTAAAAAAATTATTATTTTCTCTTTGCTCCATAACCAAACTAGTATTTATTAACCACATCTTAAAAATAAGTTAACTCAGCTCCAGAACTCTACGTAGGGACAGGAAGGTGGTACAATAAATTGAGTGTTGGGCCATGGGTGGGAAGACTCGAGTTCAAATCTGGCTTCAGGTTCTTACTGGCAGGGTGATCCTAGAAAAACATTTAACCTCCATCTGTCTCAGTTTCTGAATTTGTAAGATTTATGAGAATGATACTAGCACCTATATCCCATGGTTGTTGTGAGAATCAAATAAGAATCAAATAAGAAATTTGTAAAGCACTTTGAAAACCTTTAAGTACTATATAATTTTTGTTTATTGTTAAAATAATGAATTTTATTATTTTAAAATGAATGATAAAGACTTATTATTTCATTATTATTTTTAAATGATAAGAAATCTGAGGAATAATGATCCTGAACTGATTGGAATATTATCATACCACTAGCTAATCAGAGGCAAAACATGAGCGTATATCTCCAAGAATACACCAGTCTTTCCACTATGTTATATTGAAGAAAATGCATAAAATTTATTGACCCTTATATGAGTATCGATCAGAATTAAAGTGCTAGAACCCAATGAAAGACTTTCAGTCATTCATTTAAACAATCATTCATTAAGCCCTTGCTAGATGCAACTGTGGTAGGTATTAAGAATACAAATTTTAGCAGCACACATTCTACCATGATGAAGGAAGACAATTTTTTTTTAAAGCGTATTTCTCTGATATATCAAAGATGCAGTGTAATGTAGTAAGAACTAGCCTTAAAGATCTAGATTCACGTTCTGCCTCTAAAACTACTATCTTTTTTTAATCCTTATTTTCAATCTTAGAATTATTGGTATATTGATTTGAAGGCAGAAGAGAGGTTATTGGAAGTTAAGTGACTTGTCCAGGATCAGACAGCAAGGAAGTGTCTGAGGCCATCTTTGAACCCAAGACCTTCTGTCTCCAGGACTGGCTATCAATCCACTGAGCCACCTAGCTATCCTCCAGAAAAGTATCTTTGTGCATGTTGAAAATCAATATCTTTGTGTTCTATGCAACTCTCTCAAACTCTAAATTGCATATTAGTTGCTGGTCTGCATTGGAAAAGAAATTTTTCTCACTTAGGTCTACACATGCACATATGAGTAATATATATGTATTGTATGCACTTTTAAATGGTTAACTTTAGCCAGGTAGATTTAGAATGAAAAGAATAGGGGTCTGTTAACATGGCTCAGTGGATTTAGAGTTCTGCTTCTAAAATGGAATGTAAGGGTTTAAAAAAATGTAAAGAGAGTTCAAAATTAGGAAAATAAAAATAATGTTTCATATTGAAATATTACATTTCAGATCATCATTAAGTCTATACTTACAGAGAAAGACTTTAGTAAAATATAGTTCTCATTTATGTTTTTTAAAAAGGCTAATAATAGAATAAAGGTATTTTTCTAAATGTGATCAAAAGTATTTCTTTTAACCAAGAGAAAGCATTGTTCATAATGAAGAAAGCTATTGTCTCTATTATTATTTGATATGTTGGTAGAGGAGTTTAATATTATTTCACAATGCAAATAATATACTTTTTAGAGAACTTTACAGGATCCACAATAGTAAGAAAAAACTTGAAACAATTAGCAGCTTTAGCCAAGACAAATAATTTTAAAAATTATGAACAATTGTCAGCTTTTTTGTATGTTATTCAGAAAATGTTAGAGAAAAAAGGAAAATAAATTTTGTTTGAGAAAATAAATGCATTAAATATCTAGGCATCAGACTACAGAAACACATGGAGAAGTTTTGAAAATAAAACTAATTGTCTGACAGAAGTAAAAGACCTACATTTACAATATTAATTTGGGGGCTACATCCATATAGCAAAAAAAAATCCACTATGCCAGATCTAATTTTCTACGAATCTTGTCAAATAGACCAAGAGATACTTTACAAAATTTGAAAAATTAACAACTGATTTGAAGAATATAAACAAAAGGTCTAGAGCATCAAGACATAAAAGAGGAGAAATAAGGGAAAATAGAAATGAATATGTTTACATAGATGTAATTATGAAAACTATCTGATACTAGATTAAAAAAACCAAAAGAAGCATGAGTTGTAGATGAGAAAAAGATCTAGAAACACAGTAGTCTAAATCAACGTATTGAAGAAAAGAAACTATTGACAAAGGAATCTTTATTCAACAATAATGGCTGCAAATCTGAAAGCAGTCTGGAAAAAAATAAAGTTTGATCAGCATACTTCACTGTGTATTGCAACAAATTCCATGGGAACAAAATGTTATACAATGAAAAAGTAATAGCATGAAAAATTAGATGAGATGGCTGAATCTGTCACATTTATGGACAGAGAAAGAATCTTAATATCTTAATACAACAAAATACAACTAAAATACAAAAAAATAACACAACTAAAAGAATAAAATACAAAAATATTTGCATTTAAAAACACAGATTTTGACGCTGTCCCCATAATTAATATTAAATTGACACATATATAAAAGATTAAGAATGTTCCTCAAAAGATAAAGTGATCAAATAATAGGAACAAATTGTTTCAATGTAAAAAACAAACAAACTAATGATTGCTATCTTGGATAGCTAATCTGAAAAAAAATCACTAATAATTTGAGAAATAGAAATTAATCCAACTTTGATATTTTACCTAATAACCATTATGTTTGCAATAGAGCAAAAGATGGATAAAAATCATTAAAAGAACATAATAATGCCAGTTTGCTATTAGCTAGTATACCAATTCACTGTTGGTAGAGCTTTGAATTGCTTCCATTTCTGGAGAAAATATTTATTTTTTTAATATAATCATATAATTATTTATCCCTTTTGACACAAAAATTTCACAACTGAAATCATTTGGCAAATAGTTTCCAGACAATAAGACATATATGGATAAATTGTTAACAGAAACATTTTATCTGTGAAAACAAAAGGTTAAAACTGTTTTGCAATAAAGAATAAAAGATAATATTATGCCTTATTAATATGTTTGAATCATTCTTCACTGTAAGAAATAGTTAAGTTGAAAAGTTTAGATAAACTGTCAAATAACATGGTTAATATTTGTATCATACTGACAATGTTAAAAGATTTGTATTTCTTTTTCTGTTAATAATCAACTGTTTTCTGGGCCTGTGTGATTTTAAAATGGGTTGTTTGGACTTTTGTTAATATTTGTTGTTTTTATCCAAACAAAATGTCACAAAAATTTTTAAAAAAATGTAAAAGGAAAAAATATAATAACAACAAAGAAAAAATAAGAGAGTGTAACAGATTTCTGTCTCTGTTGGGAAAAAATAATATACTAACTGCCATTACCTAATTGTGGGACCTTGGAAAGTCAAGAAACTCTTTGGGACTTTCATTTTCTCATCTATAAAATAGAAGTTATAGCTATTCTTCCTTTTCCACAGAGCTATTAAAAGAATCAAATTATAACACTTATAGAAAGTCTTTTCAAAATTGTCATTTTTTTATAAACATAAAGCATTTTAAGTTATTATTATACATGTATATATAATTCTAATAGTATCTTTCCTTATCCCTTCTCTTCTAATTTTCACTTTATTTGGGTGTGAATATCTCACCTTTATCAAAGGTGCATGAGGATAAATCATTTTCAGACAAATTCATTAGAGCCAAGAACATTCTATGCTCAATTTTTTCAATATTGGATAATATTTATAACCCCAATAAAATGACATATGAGACTATCAAAAATGTTGTTTTTCAGTTGTTTATGATTCTCTGAGACACAATCTGGTATTTTCTTGGCAAAGATACTGGAGTAATGTACCATTTCCTTCTCTATCTCATCTTATAGATAAGGAAACTGAGGCAAACAGGGTGAAGTGACTTGACCATAATTGTAGATTTTTTAATTGTCTGAGGCCAGATTTGAACTTAGGAAGATTAATCTTCCTTAGTCCAGGACCAGAACTCTATCCACTACTCCATCTAGTTATTAAAAATACAATTAATTTCAAATAAAATAATACAATATCTCTAATAATAGATCAGTATCCAATAAATCAACTCTCTCTATGCCTTAAAAAAACATTATGATATATTAAGGCACAGAAATACTGTTCACAACTCAGGCTGAAATCTGTCTGTGTTATAACTTATCAACCCTAAAGTGGTTTTTGTGTATAGTTCTGTCACTGAGTTTAATTTAAAACCAATATGCTAAAAGAGAGACTCATATGATCTAACAGGTTATTAGATCATGTCTATTCAGATAATTATAGGATACAATTAGAAGTGATTTTTCTCTATTGTCAAAATGATTCATCAACAAACAATAAATTGAATATGGAATGCTTATCCAATAGTTATTTTAACAACTGTATATTCTTTAAATGCTTCAGTCATAACTATGACTGATAAGATTCCATTTTTTAAATTATTTAATGCATATCTAGGCAACTTAACCAAGAGTTAATGTATCATAATGTTTTTTTAAGTTTTAAGTTTAATGTTAACTGTGACACAACCTCATTTACCTTTTTCTAAGTTGATTATGATGCCAAGAATTTCCCAGAAGATAGTGGGCAATAATCTAAAAGCCATGCAGCTCATGAGCAATATGTCACAACGACCCTACTTGCAGGGAAAAGTCACTAAAATATATGTCTCCAGATAATGAATGACCAATCAACAATGAGGCATAGTAAATTGATGTGAATTCAAAAAATATCCTCTCTGTGAGAAAAATGAAGACAGAAGCTTAGCCTGAATGATCTTTCACATCTACAGAAACCTAATAATTAATTTGTTTGGTTCTCTCATGCTGAAAAATTAAAACTTATGAAATTTCCAGGTATAGCTAGAGTTATCCTCTAAGCAGCTTAATTGGTTGGTTAAGCAATTTTAAATAATGTCAGAAACTGTAACATGACTCAAAGTTCCCATTAGATCTTAATTGTAAACGTTCTTCCTCTATAAAAGCAATTGATTACCATAAACCAATCCTGCTGTCTTACCTCCAAGACAACATATAATTTCAACTCCTAGTTATATATCTTCTACACATATAATATATAGAATGAATCAAAATTCTTAGTGCATATTTAAGATATTAAAAGTATTAAAGCTTAAACATGCATTAAGAATTTTAATAACTTTAATAGCTTAAACATTAACTAATTATAAGACTTTTTGGGCAATGTAAGAATAAGAATGTATATAGCATGTACTTTCAGGCACTGTATTTCATAGTTTAGAATATTATCTCATTTGAGCCTCACAATAACCCTGGGAAGTAGAGTGTTATTAGTATCCTCATTTTATATTTGAGGAAATTAAGCCATGTAGAGGTTGTCACTTGTAGCAGGTGTAATAACTATAAATAATATAGCTATAAACCTGTGATTCCCAAAGTGGGCACTACTGCCCCCTGGTGGGTGCTGCAGTGATCCAGTGAGGCATTGATGACCACACTTTTTTTGTATTACATTCTATTCTGAATTCAATAAATAGTTTCATAATTTCCAGGAGCCACTAAGTAATATTTTTTCTGGAAAGGGGGCAGTAGGACAAAAAAGTTTGGGAACCACTGCACAAAAAAATAACATAAATAATTAATAATATAAAGTATCTGGGGCTAGATTTTATTGATTCAAAACCTAGTGTTCTATTCACTGATACAACAGTTAACTTTAGTGTGATGCTCTGGATATTATAACAGTTTGAGGAAAAAAGAAATATTATGAATTCATTCCATAAAATGATAACTATTTAATATACATTGTGCATATAAAATGTTAACAAAGACAGTTTCCAACTTCATGGTAGTGGAGGTAAGATATTTGAATATTTAAGAATAGGTTCAATTAAATCATGATGAATGATTATAAAGGATGTTCAGCAGTTGTGAAATCAGTGAGGTTTTAATTCAATTTGACTCTCACTATATGTAAATGATTGGCAAGGCACTGGGCTAGTTATTAGAGGTGCAAGGGTGAAAAAAACAGAGTTATAACATAATTTAGAATTTTGAAGCAACATAAGAGAAGTCACATAGAAAGAAGAATACGTAGTGAGTAATTTCATCTAGAGACAACTTCATGAATGGAGAAAGAAATATTGTGGTGAGTTACCTGATAATGTGTGGAACTAAACAATATGAAGATGCAAGCCAAGCACTGGTTGTAGTAGTCACTATTTCTAAAGTTCCAATTTTTTTCACAGCATCAGCTGATATTTTGGAGAGGAAGGTCACAAGAAAGTATAGAACAGAATTTCTTCCATTTCCACGGAAAACAGATATCATTAGATTCAAAACTACTTCCATATTCTTTAAGACATGGTATTAAGAATCACAGAATTTCAGGGATGGAAAATCATTCAGAGGTTATACAATACAATCCACACTTTGGAAAGTCTTTGACAAGGTGGTCATGTAGCCATTACCTGAAGATCTCTGGGGTAGAGTGTTTACTATCAGATTGATCTCATTCCTTTTTTGAATAGCTCCAATTTTTGTTTCAATGTTTTGTTTGTGGTTCTTCAAAACATGCTAAATTCTGTCTTGATTTAATCTATTAAATTTTCTTAATTTGGCTTCTGAATGACAAGGAGAAAAAGTTAGGACCTTTCCCATTGGATAACTCTCTAAATACCTGAAAAGGTAACATCTTGCTCTTCTCCAGAAAAAAAAATATATGTATATGTATATATATATATACATATATATATATATATATACACACACACATATATATATCTTTACTTCCATCACCTCAGAATCCTAAGTCCAGTTTTCATGATGTTAACATTTCCTATGAAACTAACTCTCTTCTCAAAGTTTTTCAGTTTGAACTTAATGTGGTTTCTATTATTTAAAAGAGTTCTTCAGATATAACAGAGACAAGTGGAGTTCAATGAGACTATCACCATCCTAATTATGACAACATAGCATAGATTGAACTTGTTATTTGGCTCTCATGTCATACTGTAGACTCATATTTAACGTAGTCTATATAGCCCTTCAAGTCTTCTCACAAAATACTGTCAAAGCACATTTTTGCCATCCTATGCTTTTAAAGATAGCTAGATATTTAAGTGGATAAGAACTCTTCATTTGAATTCCAAAATATTTAAGTTCAAGTCCTTCCTCAGACACCTATTAGCTATGTGACTTCTTTAACTTGACACAGCCTCAGTTTCCTCATGTAAAATGTGGGAAATAGCAGTACCTACTTCACAGGATTCTTGTGAAGATAACCTGTACAGTGCTTTCCCAACCTTAACTCAAGCTCTCATTAATTTTAATAATAGCTGAAAGAGATGGATGGCCCAAAGGATAAGAGCTAGATAGAATCAGGAAGACTTGAATTAAAACCTATTTCAGACCTTTACTTAATAGCTGTGTAACCTGAAGCAAGTAATTTAATTTCTCCCAGCCTCAGTTTCCCCATCTCTAAGATGAATATAATAATAACATTTCTCTCACAAGGTTCCTATGGAAAAATATGTAACATGTACAATGTTTTACAAATATTAAAGCTATGTAAATATTGGCTTATGTGATTATAATTATTGCTATTATTGTTATTATTATATATTTGATAAGCTTGGCAACTATTTTGTTATCCAAAGCAATGATGGAGATGATGAAGAGCATAGTGCCCCGGACTGATTCCTATGCTATATCACTAGATATATCCCACTGTTCTAGTTCATGGACTGTTACCTTAGAGATAACTGTCCTGCTTGGTTGATACTGATCCATTAATTACTAATTTTTTGGAAATAATCATTCTATTTGTCCCTACATCCTAACAGAAAAAAGGAAATGATAGTGTGAGCCAATAATTTTCAGTGTATGACTCACTTAAAAAATCATAAAGAGGAAAAAATAGTCCTATCTTCTACTAGAATTAGGCTCTGAACCTTTTACTAAAATATGTTTCATAAGATTATAATTCTTGTTCCTTTATTTTATTCACAAAGACACATAAACAAATAGAAGAAATTTTGATTTCCCAGGAAAATTACATAAAATATATATAAATATATCTATACTAACAAATTTACAGAACAGAACAAATTACCTACAATTCTGGCTATATATATGTGTATATTTACATACATAAATACATATATGTGTGTAATACATACATATATATTAAACCTTTACCTTCTGTTTCAAATCTGGCCCCCAGACACTTCCTAACTCTGTATCCCTGGCAAAGTCATTTACTTCCCCCATTGCCTTTTCTGCCTTGGAACCAATATGAAGCATTGATTCTAGGACATAAAGCAAAGGTTTCTCTTTCTCTGGTTTGCTTCTTTACCTGTAATAAACAAATTTTTTAACCCTTATCTTCTGTCCTAGAAAAAATATTAAATATTGTTTCCAAGGCTGAAGAATGCTAAGGGTTAAGCAATCAGAATTGAATCAGTTACCCGGAATCACACAGCTAAGAAGTGTCTGAGATCAAAATTGAATCTAGCTGCCTCCGTATTTCTATATATTTGTAAACATTATTTTACATTTATTTATATAGTTTAAAAATCATTCAATAAGAGAAAGGTTTTCAAAAAATCATGAAGTATATAATATTGATGACTAAATAATAGTCATATATTTTAATGACAGTTCAAATTTTTTTATATCCCTTTTAATTTTTCTTTTAAAAAGTTCGTTACAACAAAATGGGGAAAAACTAACACACTGTAAGGCACTTGTATTATCAACTCAAAGTGGACAATTCTTTGTGTCATTCTCTTCCTAGAATAGGGAAGCAAGTATTTACATTTAGAGGATTTAAAACATGAATAATTTTAAAACAACAATTATGCTAATGACAACAGTGACCTTTTTAAAAATCTAATTCCATTAAAAGTTTTGAAATAACAAGCTGGCATTATCAAAATGAATTTTTTAGGGCAAAGAAATGAATTGCAGAATATTGGGTTAGTTCAAAGTTATTTTCCAGCTACACTGTTTTCCAATCACATAATTGTTGAAAATATACACATACACTCAGAGTTGAGAAGCTTTAATTACATTTTCTATAGTATTAATAATACTTTACACTGACATAATTTTAATGAGACTAAAGTGTTTATCACATAGCAATTAATTAAACTCAACATGTCTGTTTTGTAATATTAGAAGGGAAAAAATTGAACAGAATGCCATATGTTGCTTTTCCATAAGTGATAGATCAAGTTACTATTACAGATACATAATATTTTCAAAGGTTTTGACAGCCAGTCTAGTCTCTTGCATTGCCTTTTCTTTACTACGTTGAATTGTTTAGGCATCATAGGTTTACTTCATCAATCATGTTGAATTTTACATTTGTAGGTTCTCAACAGGTAGAATAAGTAGATGAATAACAGAAGAATATGAATTATAGCATAAAGCTATAAATTATGATTTGAATGATGTTTCCTCAAATGAAATTTCTAATTCTTACCACGTTTTATTTTTCATTGTTCAGAAAATTAACTTATACCAGCAAGATGGAGGCAATTTGAGAGGATTGGGCACAAATGTTTATTATATGAAGATATAAATTCATTTAAATTCTATCATTTCTATTGCTTGCCTTCTGTTGGTTATTTAGGCCACAGACTAAAAAGGTTAATATATTCAGATTGCTTGATTATGTGAGAATTAGCAATGGAGTAACCTGATGTCACTGAATTCCTTTGTCTAAGCATAAGCAGTTCTTTCTATACGTCTAGGGTTAAGTTCTGAACCTCTCACATAATCTTAAATACAATTTTAGATTTATAAGCAATACTATATAGACCCAAACATCAATGTGTCAAGAATGTGCAGTTTCATTAGGTATGGGAAACTCCCTCAACTAATATAAATATTGCTCATTTAACTCTGAACAGTGGACTGAGATAGGAGAGGGTAAGTGGCATATCCATTGTCATATATTTAAGAAATGCTGTGACACCAAATTCTACTCCTATGTCCTCTATTAATATATACAGAGACACAATATTAGTATAAATATTTGCATGCATTTCACTGCTTCTTATTAGTTCAAAGAAGTTCTATTTTTCAGGTCCAACTTTTGACACTAACTAGACATATACTAAATGCAAGTCTTTTAGCCCTCTGAGGCTCAGATAATTCTGTAAGATGAATATTTATGGTCTTATTGTGATATTTATTTGTGGTGAAATCAAAGTTCCTTTAAGTACTTACATATACATTCATTTATCACAGATATGTTATTCAGAAGATGCCCCAAAAGTCTTAATACAATGTTTAACAGGCTTTTAAGACAACTAGGAGAAATTTTGTCATTGAGTTCCTCATGAAGTTGAAATCAAAAAATGTTCACGAAACTCCACCCTCTACCAATTATTGGTTAATTTAAATGATCATGTAAAATTCATTATAAAAATCATCATGTAAAAGAACCAACTGAGGAAAAGTATCTGCTAAAGAGTGTAAGAATTGAAGTTATACATATTTGTTGACAAAAACTGACCACTTATGGCAAGAGAGTTTGGTTTAGATAAACAAATAATTAGTTACTCATTAAGAACAAAAGTTCATAACAGAAATGCTAATAAATACCCTAATTGATGAATGTGTTAATTATTCTACTCTACTGTGGACAATAACCCCTGCCTCTATTACATACACCATACCCCCACATCCATATGCACAGAGAGAATATCACAACAGTAAATGATCAAACACAGCTTTTGAATATTGATGTATCAACTACTCTGATTCAGTAAGGTCTCTTCTGTAATAAGCAGAATATCCATTAATACTAGTAAGTTGTGGAGTGGCTATGAAAGAATGAATTTATTTCACAAATGAAATCATTGCCTCTTAAATTGATGAAGATCAGAGTAAATGCATTTAAAGTTTAGCTTTCAGTTACCTCAAATAACTTTAGAAAGATAATAAATGAGAGTGATAGATAATAGTTGAGCTTTCCATTAGATCAAATAATATACACTTTGTTTTTCTTTTTTGACTTCTATTTTATGTTGATTAAACAACTTTCTAAAATATGTTAAACATTCCATCTTTGATTGGAATATATTCATGGCAATGTCATCTTTTCTTAAAAAAAATTACGGTCACCACCATTAAAATCTATTTTTGTGTTGATTAGTGCTGCTTTTAAATTCCTGCTTCTAACCTTTGGGATTGAAAAATGATTATTATTCTTTATAGGGTTGTATGAAGCTCTTCAACTAATTATATACATAGGTCCTAAAGATGTTTAATTACCCTTCTTTTAGTTGTCAGATAAGATTGTCAGATGGTAAAATTTCATATATGTAAGAATACTATATTATTTCTACTATAGATTTCTATAATGATATCAAAGTACACATGATATCATTTCTATTTTACAAAAGAGGAAAAACATTCAAAGAAGTCTCACAGATAATAACTATTGGTGCTGAAATTTGAACCCAGATTTTCTGATTCAAGAGCTAAGTTGAAATGTATAATTTAAACAACTGAAACAGTACCGTGAATAATTTCTTTAAAACAAGGCATTTTCTCAAAAAGAGTAACTTTTTAGTATTTGCTGAACAAGCTTTTTCTGATTTTCTCTCAGTGATTCATAGATATGGAATTCTAGATAAAATCATTGCCCTGGTCAGAAAGCTCTGGTGTTCTTTTTGCCCAGAATATTTGTCTATGATTCTGGTTGTGTCACTGAACAGAACAGCTTCTCTTAAAGACAGTCTTTTCAGGAACCATCACTTTTCTTTTTTTTAGCTAATTAAATGCTCAGGTTGTATAAATGAGGAATTCTCACTCATTTTAGAGCCTAATGTATACTTTGTCATTGCCCCTTCTTGCAAGGCATCTTTTTCCAATTGAAATTACATTTTATTAATCTTTTAAAATAAGAAACTGTTTTTGCTCCTCACTTTAAAAACTTACTTTGAAATTTCTAGTAACTAAAAGGGACCAGATTTGAAGTGGAGACCCTATCTTATTTAGGTTTATATTCAATTCTTGCACTATCATAGACCTCTGTAAAAAACAGACATTTAAAAAACACCTAAGAGGTACATTTTATTGAATGAATGGGTAAATAAATTAATCCATGTATCAATTAATTAATACATGGTTCAGCTGATGGGTCAATGGATGGACAGATGCATGAATGACTTGATTAGTTCTTTGTTCAATGGTTTTTCCAATGTAAATATTTTTCAGTATGGTCATGACTTGGAAAAAAGTCATGAAACAAAACTCTGAAATCTTATCTGAAGATTTAGTTCAATCATTTGATGGTCACTTTACTTTCAGTAAGTCATTTGGTTCATCAGTTTCCTTGACTGTAAAATGGAGATATTTTCTTTTCCTACTTCATAGGGTTGTTATCAGATTGAAATGAATGGTGCATGTGAAGGCATTTTGGAAGCTATTAAATTCTATAGGCATTTAAAGTGTGCATATTACTACTGTAGCTACTCACATTATGATATGCAAGGCTAGCATGCAAAATGATGATTAGTTCATTTTACGTACTTTGCCTATAATTAGCATCAGGGGCTATTGGATGAGCAATGTTGGCTTCATCGTGTAGATAAAATTCCATGGTTTGAACTTAGAAACAAGCCTCTCCCCATCCTACTCCATTCTGCACTCTACTCTAAAATTGATCTTCCTAAAGTGTAAGCATTGTTATATCATTTCACCCAATACTATCTAACTCAATAAACTCTAGAGAGTCCCTATCACCTCTAGGATCAAATATAAAATCCTCTTTTTGGCTTTTAAACACTCCCATGTCTTGACATCCTTTCATCTTTTCAGTCATTTTTCATTTTACTCTTCCCTTCCCACCAAGTACTCTGATATCCAATGTAATCTGCTGTTCTTGCAAGAATCACAGGGCATTTTCACCTGATGTTCCCCATGTCTGGAATTTTGCCCCTTCTAGTATTTATCTCCTGGATGACTGAATTTTTTCAAGTCTCAATTAAAATCCTACCTTCTACAAAAAAGCCTTTTCTAATTCTCATTAATTCTAGTGCCTACCCTCTGCTTATTATCTCAAATCTACCTATGGGTATCATATATATCCATTTGTATATGTATTTGTATATATATATATATGTTATTGGTACATGGGTGTTTGCAAGTTTTCTCCTTCATTTGACTGTGTTTTCCTTGACAAAATGGAATATTTTGAGGTTTTGTTGTTTGTTTTCATGCCTGGAAAAATGCAGGTGTTTAATAAATACTGTTTAGCTAGTCCTTAATTGTCTTGGTCCTCTGTGGCTCACAGCTCCTGAGTACAAGTAACCTACAAACCTCAGCTTGTCAGGTTTTGGGGTTTATGGGGGTAGGCCACCATTCCTTGCTAACTTTATCACTATATAACAGTGTTTCCCGAATATTTTTCTAGGTTGACTTACATCTACCATTCATGTCAAAACTCAACTGAAACACATATGATTCTACTGCTAATCTTTGACACGCAACAATTTTTTTCTTATTCTCATAAATACTATAATACTTGGCCATATCAAACAGATCGTAACTATAGAAGTTCATGTCTTTTTATACTTATTAATATTCTCTTAAAAGCTTACAAAACAATAATAGAAATAACAACTAA
The DNA here is from genome assembly GCF_016433145.1 of Gracilinanus agilis. Lineage (NCBI taxonomy): Eukaryota > Metazoa > Chordata > Mammalia > Didelphimorphia > Didelphidae > Gracilinanus > Gracilinanus agilis. The sequence continues at coordinate 570,792,771 of NC_058132.1, read as the reverse complement.
TATTATATAACACTTTAAGGATCACAAAGGGCTTTCCATGACATAAACTTAAATAAAAGATGGCACATAAATGTGAAAACATGGCAGAATTAGAGAACAATGTGTCTACAGATAGAGATAAAACAGAAAAAAAAATACTTCAGGGAGAGGCAGGAAATGGTTGCAAGAACAAGTCAGGTAAGACTACCACTATCTTAGACCACAACCATTACTCTCCCTTACACTTCAGTGACAGAACATCTCCAAAGTTTATCATTCACAGGAGCAAGCCCTGTTGACCACATCCCCAGATACTACACTGGACAGCACTACAGTCCTAGTTACTAAAGATCCATAAAAAAAATCTCTACCCTAAAGTTTTTGGCACTAACAAATGATTCAGTTTCACAAATGAATGTGATTTTATCAAGTGAAATAGAAGAAAAGAATGTCTGTTTCTATATTAATTTATCACACTTCCTTCCATAACTAGACAAACTAACTTGCTTTCCAGTCCTTTGGGCCTTCCCATCTGATTTTCCCTTGCACTTTCCATATCTGTAAGTATTGCCATTTTCCTTGCCCAGTGCCCTACAGATTCCCTTTAGCTTCATTATTTGTCCAGCCACTTATTTGAAAGTAGGGATTACATTTTTTAAATTTATATACCCAGAACTTAGCATGGTGCCTTGTACACCAAGTAAAGGTTAGTACATGTATTTTTTTCATTCAATCAGTAACGTAATAAGCATTTTAGGATATGTTATATACCAGGTACTATGCAAAGTGCTATAATAAAGAAAGTCAAAAGATAGTCCCTGCCAGCCCATGCCCCAAAGAAACTTATAGTGTGAAATGGGAGACAATATGCAAGCAACTATGAACAAATAACCTAAATACAGGATAAATAGGAAACATATAACAGAAATAGAGCACTAGAATTAAGAGGTATTGGGAAAGACTTTCTATTGAAAATAGGATTTTAGTTGGGAAGCCAGGAGACAAAAGATGAGTAGGGAGAACATTCTAGGCATGGAGGACCACCAGTGATCTTCTACAAGAAACAGAAGTCCAAAATCACTGAAATGAAAAGTAATGGGTACTGTATAAGGTGTAAGGAGAGTAGAAAGGTGGAAGAATGGGTAAGGGCTTTGGAAATCAAAGAGAAAAACTGGGGATGTTTGGGAGCCACTGAAGTTTATTAGTTAGGGAGGAGATTTTGTAAGACTTGGACTTTAGGGAAATCACTTTGTGATTGAATGGAGAATATATTGGAGTAGGGAGAAACTTGAGGCAGGGTTATCAACCAGCAGACTATTTCAGTAGCCCAGATATAAAAAAAAAAAATTAGAGTTTATATCAGAGTGATGGAAGTTTCAGAGGGGAGAAGGAAGTGTATTCAAGAGATGCTGCAAGATAAAATTGATAGGCTTAGGCAAAAGATTAGATATAGGGGTTAAGAGAGAGTGGATAACACTTCAGTAGGAAGCTTAGACCACCATTTTCATTAGCTAATGGGGCTTCTGGCTCTTTTTGTTTAAATTCCTGTAGCTTTTAAAATGCAAGAAAATTTTAATGTTCGAATAATGAGGAAATATTTCTATTTTCCTATATGAAATCATTACAAGGATATGTGAAATCACAACTAAATCCACAGAGAGCCCTCTTATTCATGAGAACCCTATTTCATTCAAGATTTGCTTATGAAACTCCCTTTGTACAATATCCTGCTTTTATTTCATAGGGAAACTGGTATAACCACACAGAGACAGATCATGAATATTTATTTCTTTGCATCCAAGGCTATTAGAGTACATTTTACTATGCACAAATTCTTCACTTTCCTCATGCCAACATTTTGTTTGTCAAACTGGACCATTCAAATTTCTGCATTTATTTTAGTCTAAATATATTTGGTGTTTTTAAAAGCTAGTTTTCCTTTTGTTCCCTATCTTTTTCATATTAAATGAGGAACTTATAACATGGGGTCAACAGATGCATTTGATAGATTTTAAGGATGTCTGTGAGTTTATTAGGGAAAAAAAATGAGACCTTTATTTCAATATCACTTTTTCTTTGAAATAACATATATTTTACTTTTCTCACTAAAAACTATTATTCTGAGAAGGAATTCACAGGCTTCATCATGGTTATATGGCATATCAATGTAAAGGCCTACTAATTGATCTTTCCTCTACTATTCATGCACCATAGAGTTATAGTTGGAACATGGTAGACACTTTTGTAGTACAATTAACCTTCCCCTCCTTTACCTCTGCCTGCCACCAATAGATATAGATCTTGGGAAGATCTTGAGGAAGAACTACTCTTCCTCATCCTAAGATCAACAATGTCCCCTCTTAGCTAGATGTTAAACTCCACATTCTCACCTCTGCTAAGAGTAAGCAAGCTTAGTCTTGGTTAATTTACTCAGTTCCAACATTTGGACCCACTAGACAGTCATTTGTCAGACAATCTTTCATTCCATTGCTTCCCCAAATCCATGTGGCTTTCCAAACCTCCGCTTTTGATTTCCCAGATAGAGCCTAAGGATTCTTTTATCTTTCCATTAGCCATTAAGCTGCTCCCCTTTTTTATATATTACTTCCCTGATTAAAATGTGAATTTTTGGAGAGGAGATAATCTAGTTTTTCTTTTTGTATGTTTGCTACCTAATTTAGTGGTTGGAACAAATTATGTGCTTAATAAATTTTTTTTCCCATTCCATTGAATGAAGAAGTAAAAACTCAGATAGTAGAAGGAATGATATGCTCAAGGGATCACTGATAGAAGTAACTGAGCTAGGATTTGAAATAAAGTATTCTTCCTCTATACCTTCCTTCCCATGCTTCCTGATTAAGCTTACTAATGAATAATGAACTTCAATGATCCTCTTACTTTTCTACTTTCCTTCCTTCCAATTCTCTAACTTTTGTCAGTGGATTCCTAGTATTTACTGAGTAAAAAATAAATTCTTAATTACTATCCACCCAAGTCTTCTTAAACCTACACTTCAAGATCTAGCTGAAGGTAATTTATTTTACATTGGGTCTCTATGACCCAGTATAACCAGATTCTTCCCATACCTCCCATTTTAAACTTGCCCTCTCAATTCTTCTTGCCTTATATTATTTTCCATACATGAAATCAATTCAATTAATCATTCAATTCAACTCTGAGTTATTTGTGTATATATGTGTTCCTTGATTAGTTAGACTGAGCAAAATTTGTGCCTTACTTATTTTTGTATGACCCAATATCTAGCTGAGAGTAATGAATAAAGTGGATGTTTAATACATGATTATTTAAATGAACTGAATGGCAATAGCATTATTTTTTTATTTCCATTTTTTATTCCACAGATAGGCAAAATACTGATCTTTGTAAAATATTTTCATTGTTACTTCCATGCTCAGAAAACTTTAAGGCTTTGTATTACTTATAAAAGAAAGTTCTCCAAAATTGTACTACAAATAAAATAATATGCATTGGGCCCTTCAGAATCTGGCTTTTATAGCCATTTTCCTCTAACCCTACCGTATATATTACCCAAACTATATTATTACAATTATTACAAAACATTTAGAACTATGAACCTTAAAAGCAATCCCAACCAAACTCTCTAGCGTCTGCAGATAAGGAAATTGATGTTCAGAATAGTAGAATAATAGATTTGTCCAAGATCATAAAGATATGCAACAAATGCAAGATTTTGAATCAAATTCTCCTACTTCAGATCCCATTGGTTTCCCACTAAATTGCTAGTTATATGCCTCTGTGTGTGTATGTTTCTATTTGTCTTGGCAACAACTACTTCTCACTCTATTAGCTATAAATACTATCCATTAAAATCCAATTTATCATTAAAGACCTGGTTAAAATTGTACATTTCCCTATTCTGAACTCTGACATCATTTTACCTATACTGCTTTTGTGATATTTGTTGATTTGTATTATAGTTATTTGTCTGGTTTATATTACTAAAGAGTATATGCTTGTACATAGTAGGTAGTCAGCACTGGGTAAATGGTAGCCAGCAAAAAATGTTACATGAAGGTCAGGGATGCTGAATTGGTAAAACATTAAGACAACAGGAAAGACAGACGAATTTGCAGGACATGCTATAAATTACCAGCAGTTGCCATACAGAGCTGGTAGGAGTCTCATCTTGGATGACAGTCATTGATCTACTACAGGACTAAGATGCAACCTTTTGTGACTTTCCTTGAGGAGAAAAGGTTATGTTTCACATTTAAACCATGAATAATAAGGTCATGTTCAGATTAAATGAGTTTCTCAGGAGAATATCAGGACATTGAAAATATACAAATTAATACAACAAATTAGTGTAAAAAAAGATGACCAGCTTAGTGCTAAGGATGTTAATGAAATTATCCGAAGATGACAATGCTACCCAGTGCTCTTGTACTAATGAAGTTACTACCTCATCTCATTATAATGACACAAAGCATTTGTATGCAAGAATAAGACTATAGAGAGGAAAGAAAAAATAATGTGACATGAAACAAAATACTACAATTGTAATCCAAATTGGAAAAGGAAAGGGAAAATGAAGTAGGAAACATGCTAGGCATCCTAAATGATTATAAACTCTTTAAGAAGCAATTCAAAGTGTAACCACATTATTTTCAGAGATGAATTGTGTTGTAAATTAGTTATGAGCTCTTGCTGGCGACTTGAAGTAACTCACGTCTGGTACCTATTTCTAGACAGTGCTTTCTTACACAGAGCAGGAACATGATAAATGTTTATTGAATTGATTTAAGAATTAAGTTGACTTTTACTCAATAACTTATAATTTTAGGAAATGAATTTCTTGTGAGGAGTCTCTGAGAACTATGAACTTTTTGTCATAGAAGTTAAAGATACAAAATATTTGTTTTCTTAAGTTATATTAAAAAAGACATAACTTATGCAAATCATTTCTCTCTCCTCTCTTTTTTCCTCCTCCAAACCTGCAAAATAATATAGTATTTCCTATTATAAAAAAAGAAATTAGTTTTAATTAATTTATTTTATAACTTGTAAAAGTTTAAATTCTAAACAAATATATAAATATTTCAATTTTTCTTTATAATTGGAAATTATAATTGAGATAAATGTCATGTCTGGAATCCCTGCATTGCCGGGGAGGTAGAATGAAGAAATAAACTTATTTTCCTGTAACTCTAAAATGTTGATGACAAAACAGAGTAAGAATGCTTGGACTGGGGGCTCTCCAAATATTGCAATAATGGTTTTTTACATAAAATTTAATTGTAATAGAACTTTCCACACATCATTTATCTTCATAATATTCTTCTGAATTCAGATGTAAAAGTATTACTTTTACAAAGAAGAAACTGAGATTTAGAAAAGAAATATGACATCCTCAGGGATGTATAGCTTAAGAAGCAAAAGTGAATGTGAACTCAAATCTTTTGGATCCAAGGCTAATTCTCTTTCTACTAACTCTCTCGTTTTTGAAATATATAAAAAATGTTAAATTTTTTAACCTCTGGGTGAGTTTTGAAAAATCTGTTATTTTCTTTAATGATTTAATTATTGATAAACATTGGCAAAATAATTCAATTTGTTCATGATCATTCTCTCTCTCTTTCTCTCAGGGAGAAACACATACACAGAGTATTCATGCCCAGTAAAGTTTTCTAATCCCTCTTTATGTCTCCTTCATTAGTGCCATTTTTTGTACTGTCTCTAACCATAAATGTTCAAACTTGAACCCCTATTTTCCAAACCTATACTTCAGACTGTCTGTAATCAATCTCTTAATGAATCATGAATAGCTCAAAACTTAGTTTCCCTCTAATTTACTTTTCCCTCTAATCTTCTTTATTGGCATCAGTGGTATTGCTACCTTCCTAACTGCCTGGGCATGAAACTTTAGTGATATTTAATTCCTTTTCTTTATTATTTCTTTATAATAATATAAAACATTATTATAATAATTTACTATATTATTAATAATAACCTATTATTAATAATCTATAACCTAATCATAGATTATTATATATCTACTCACCAAAGTCTACTTCAAAGTAAGTTCCTTAAAAGAATGGATTGTATTTTATTCATCTTTGCATTTCCCAGGAGATAGCATCTTTGCACTTTGTCCCTGCAGGGAATTTTCTGCCCAGATCTTATCCATACTTTGAAGAAAAGTTGCAGTACCACCTCCTCCCTCCTTTGAACTTCAATATGGTCAACTCCATGTAGCACCCATCTTGCCATTCAAGCATGAACAGCAATCTATTATCTTTAGTGTGTTCATCTTGTTCTCCCACTAGTCACTTTCATTAAATTTCTACAGGGCAAGGATGGTCTGATTTAACTAGATATCTGTATGTCCCCCATTGCCTAATATATCACTACATGTATTCAAGATGTTCTTGTTTAAAGAATAAACTAAGGTTTACTCTCTTTTAACACTACGTCCTCATATGGCCCACACTAAATAGAGAGTAGGGAACAATGATCTGAAAGTGGCTCTTCCATAATCGAGACAGAGTCACGCACTTGTGCAAATGATAAGCCACTTGCCTCATATTAATAGGGAAAGTGGTTTCATATCATAAACCAATTATGCTCTTAATTGCACAATTAGTTTCAAGAACAAAGTGTATATGTAGAGAGAAGACTTAAAAAAAACCCTCAAGGGAATATGTGAGCCTTTTTCTAAGATCTTCTTTTAAGACTTTTAGTCCTGACATTAGTGGCAGTGATTAGTTATCTGCTTTCACCAGTACACATAATTCATGTATTGCCATTGATTTCAACCCTCTTGACATATGAAGATCAAAAGACTTCCTTTTGTTTCAAAGTCCAAACATATGCAATAGAATTTTTAAAAGGTTTTTGTTCAGCTTCGATGTAAATTTAAAAACTTAATCAGGAAATGCATTATGCTCATAAATATAATTTTATTGATAATTTTTGCTTTATCTAGTTTTAATTAAATTCAGCAAACACTTACTAAGAACCTATTATATGCATTGGTCTATGGTACACTATACAAGAGGCAGAAACTTTATATTAAGGCACATTTTTTTCCTCTCACAGAAGACCTAGGTAATTTTTAATCCTGGAATTATAGGTTGTTAATTATATAATTTTATTTAATATTTCTTAAGCCAAATCTATGAAATAGGAGATCAAATCCATTCTACTCATCCCATTAGACTATTGAGAAAATAAAATAATAAGTGTGTAGAAGGACTTCCTAAACTCTCAAGAGCTATAACTTTTTAGAGGGTGGTATAACCATCATCATCATTGTCATCGTTATCATTATTGCCTTTGTTATTCGTTTAATGTACAGTATGGCTTTTATAAAATCTTAGAGTTAAAGGGAACATTCCAAATAAGAACGTCCTCTATAATATACCCAAGGAATGATCCATCCACTCTTTGCAGATCTATAGTGAAGGAGCCTTCTTGTCTCCCAAGGAATGTTATATCCATATATTATGTTTTGTTAGCTCTCATAGTTATTAAGTTTTGCCTATTGCTTCTTATCAACTCTGTGGTCAAAGCAGAAACTATGTTTGCAATATTCCCATGCTTACTGAATATATTCTACTGTTCCTACTTTGAGCTTACTACATTCTTTCTGTTTACAACCATTTTACAATTCTTACATGTAGAACAACTATCTAGGCAATTCACTTCTTCTCCCTCTTAAGGTATCTAGAAAATTCATTCAGCTATCAAAACAATACAGGCCACATAAGAATTTTCCATAAGCATGGTAAAAATTCTATCAATAAATAGCTAAATTGCAATATTTACAGTGAATAATTAGGTTTAATATACTGTCATCATTGGCCTATATAGTACTTAAAACATTGTAATATAAATGATCCAAAAATGACAGCATTTTTAGAGTGAGGTGCACCAGGTTTTGGGGGAACTACTTAAAAATTATAAACTGATGGCCCTTACCTGGATGATGTTATTTTTATTTTTCTAAAAGCCTATATTGTAGCAGACAGGTTACTATCATGTGATTACTGTTCCCCCTTATCTTCTCTTTTATTTCTCATAAATAGACTTGGTAGCTTGGTACAGTTCTTCTTCTTGTTATTTTCATATCTTAAGGTTATTCTTCTATTGCTATAGATAACCTCTAGTTCCTTTTCTTATTATATAAACTAGACCTTACTTTTACTAAAAGTATTTTAACGTATTTCTTAATATGCCATATGACCAGGCCAAAAAATGTGATATTGAGTACAATATAGAGAGTGCAATTGTCCTTACTTTTCCATTATTAAAATTTGAGAACAAGGTAAGCATAGACATCCCACATTCAAAAATAATGAACTTCAATTCCTATATTTTGCAGATTAGACAACTGAGGCTTTAAGTAGTATATGATGTTTCCCATGGTAACACAGTTAAATCATGGAAGAGTTGGGTCAAATTCCTCCTACTCTAATGCCCTTTGTAATATACCATTTAGAATTGCTTTATGAGAGAGAAAAATTATTTGCTCATGTGTGAAAATGCACAAATGCACATAATGTGTTTCTGAACAATAACTGTCAGCTCTTAAAAGTCAAATTTTGTCCATTTTTAAAAGAAAGTTCTGACTGTTATTAGATCTACATCAAAGTAAAATTGTATGTATTATTTGAAAAAATATTTTTAAAACTATTTATATTCCTATAGAAAAGTCTACCTTGAAATCAGTGGCAGCTTCTTTAAATCAAGATAATGGCCAAGCAGTTAGGCAGCTTCATATATATTCCCTACAATCCCCCATGTTACATGATATTGTCACATATTCTCCTTTCAAGTAAAGAATTCCCTATATATGCTTTTCTTTACTGATAATCATAAAATTGAAAAATAATATGGTTGAACTGGTAATGATTGGCCAAACACATCATAAGTGACATAAAGATTCTACCTTGTGCCTGGCATCGTATTAGATTCTACATTCATGCTCTACATAAAGACAGAGGCAATACTGAATAGACAATACCACTGTCTATATATTAATAATTCAACTATACAATTAAGTAATCCAAACACATGGCAATTCAAATTGCTTTAATAAGTTACTTTGGATGGGTAGTTTTTAAAATACTAGAACTTAAAGCTGAAAGGAGTTTTAAAATCCTAGAATGTAGAGCTGAAAAGAATTTTAGATATGGTCTTGACCAACTCCACATTGTGTAGATTAGAAGAGGATTGTAAAGAGAGTTTAATTTACCCCAAATTATACAGAATATCTTTCACAAGTTTTTTGCATCCTTGTTTGGTAATCTATTCTTTTAGCTATCTCTTCTAGCTTTCTATAACATGCAAATTTAAAAAGTTTTAAAAGATTAACAGCAGACAATTCTTTCTGCCATGATATGGTATCAAGAAAATTCCAATGACCTTTCCAGGATAAGTTGCCTTGGAGTAACAGAATAAAAGAAAGGCAATTTTTAAAATTATTATCTTCATGAGACTTGGTTTTTAGAATAAAATCTAAGACTGTTCACAGTATGGTTATGAATATGTTTTGTAATTTTTCTTCATTCATATTCACTGTCAAGATATCAACTGTCCTCTTTCACTTTCATCATTATGAGTCCTTTTTTTTCTTTTTTCTTTTTATAATTTTTTAATTTTTTTTAGAAAAAATTTTCATGGTTACATGATTCATGTTCTTACTTTCCCCTTCACCCTCCTAAATGCCTTCCCCCAAAGCCAACGTGCATTTCCACTGATTTTAACATGTGTCATCAATCAAGACTTATTTACATATTATTGATAGTTACATTGGTGTAGTCGTTTCGAGTCTACATCCCCAATCATGTCCACATCAACCCATATGTTCAGGCGGTTGTTTTTCTTCTGTTTCCACTTCTGTAGTTCTTTCTCTGAATGTGGGTAGCTTTCTTTTCCATAATTCCCTCAGAATTGTCCTGGGTCATTTCATTGCTGCTAGTACAGAAGTCCATTACATTCTATTTTACCACAGTTTATCAGTCTCTATGTATAATGTTCTCCTGGTTCTGCTCCTTTCACTCTGCATCAATTCCTGGAGGTCTTTCCAGTTCACATGGAATTCCTCCAGTTTATTATTTCTTTGAGCACAGTAGTATTCAGTACCAGATATTAAGCTATACTATAAAGCAGTGGTCATCAAAACAATATGGTACTGGCTAAGAGACAGAAGGGAGGATCAGTGGAATAGACTTGGGGTAATTGACATCAGCAAGACAGTGTATGATAAACCCAAAGAGCTCAACTTTTGGGACAAAAATCCGCTATTTGACAAAACTGCTTGGAAAATTGGAAAACAATATGGGAGAGTTTAGGTTTAGGTTTAGATCGCACAGCCCTCACCAATATAAATTCAGAGTGGGTGAATGACTTGAATATAAAGAAGGAAACAATAAGTAAATTAGGTGAACACTGAATAGTTTACTTGTCAGAGCTCTGGGAAAGGAAAGATTTTAAAACCAAGCAAGAGTTAGAAAAAATTACAAAATGTAAAATAAATAATTTTGATTATATTAAATTAAAATGTTTTTGTACAAACAAGAACAATGCAACCAAAATCAGAAGGGAAACAACAAACTGGGAAAAAATCTTTATAACAAAAAATTCTGACAGAGGTCTAATTACTCAAATATACAAGGACCTAAATCAATTGTATAAAAAATCAAGACATTCCCCAATTGATAAATGGGCAAGGGATATGAATAGGCATTTTTCAGATAAAGAAATCAAAACTTTCAATAAGCACATGAGAAGTTGTTCTAAATCTCTAATAATTAGTGAAATGCAAATCAAAACAACTCTGAGGTAATACCTCACTAGCAGATTGGCTAAAATGATAGCAAGGGAGAGTAATGAATGTTGGAGGGGATGTGGCAAAACTGGGACGTTAATGCACTGCTGGTAGAGTTGTGAATTGATCCAATGATTCTGGATGGCAATTTGGAATTATGCCCATAGAGTGCTAAAAGAATGCCTGTCCTTTGATCCAGCCATACCATTGCTGGGTTTGTACCCCAAAGAGATAATAGATAAAAAGACATACAAAAATATTTATAGCTGCACTCTTTCTGGTAACAAACCTGGAAAACAAGGATATGACCTTCAATTGGGGACTGGCTGAACAAATTGTGGTATATTATGAGTCCTTCTAATAGCAACTCCCCCACCTTTCTGGTTGCCTGTTCTAATCTACTGTGGTTTAGAAAGCCAGCAATTCAAGTGAGCATATAGCACATATAGTAAAAAAGAAGTTAATATTTGTTGAATGAATGAAGATCTTTTAAAAATTAATTGGACACTAAGTGATATCTTAAGGACACTGACTATAGAGTCAGGTGTGTGCTTTAATGCCAAACATTTCAAATACTAGAGATATTATTCTCTTATTTCTGCAGTCTGGCTATGTCCCAGTGGGCTGAGGTCAATAGGAGTTTGGATTTCTAAGTAATTGAAGTGTTGACTGAAATGGCCTGGCAAAACCTATGGATTAAAAGCAAAACAAACTTATGAGTAGAAATAGAAGTACTTCCATTAGCCCAACCACCCATAAGAACTTTTCTCTTTGCAATGGGGTGGCCCCAGTCTTCAGCATGTCTCTTTCCTAACTATTCTAACCTGACCTTAGCTACTCATCAGAGAGTATATAGTTCGAGTTCCTTTTTGAAAACAAAACAAAACAACTTTTACTTCTATCTTAGAATTGATAGATTTAAAGGAAGAAGAGTGCTAAGGGTTAAGCAATTGGAGTTAAATGAAGCCCAAGATCATAGAGCTAGGAAGTGTCTGAGGACAGATTTGAACCCAAATCTCACCAATTCCAGGCCTGGAACTCTATCCACTGTACTACCTAAATGCCCCGAGATTGCTTTTTTATAACATCTCTCTCAGTAGCTCCTTGAAATTGGTCAGAGCTTTATTTATTTCAGGTCTGAAGCCTTAAGTTCTCAGTTCTCTCCCCAAAGGAGTTGCGAAACTTCCTCACAAAATGCAGATACCATGGAAAAATGCCTCTGCTAGGTGACAAATCTTAATCCTTCAAGTCCCCACTGTGCAAAATAATTATTTATTCTTATAATATGCCTCCTCTTATGTGGTTGTTAAAGGTACAAGGCTAAATTTTCCCCTCTGAACATTTAAATTTAAAATAAAACTGAACTGTGGATTACACAATACAAGCATATTTCCTCACATTGCTAAAGCAACCATCAATGTCATCCTAGAAGACAAGAGGATTACTCTATGTGAATAATATTGATAGAAGTCTGTATCTTATCACATATGATATGAGGTGAAATAATAAGAGATTACCTAATCACTTCTTTAGATTAACTGAATCATAAAATCCTAAAGGTGGAAGGGAAGAACTTCAGAATGTATATATTTAAACCAGAGAAATTAAATCACACATTCTGAGTGAACATGCAAATGTAATTAAGGAAATACTGCTGATAATTTTTTTCAGAAATTAAGGAAGACTGGAAACAAGCAGCTGTCCAGGTTTAGAAAAAGGACAATTTATGTCACAATTCCTTTTGATATTATAAATAAGGTCAAGATAGGTGATATTGATTACAATGTATTTATGTGAATTTCAACTTATATGAATACTTTTATTGCATATATGTTGATTAATGAATATGCATCAATATGGAAGGAAATTTTCGCTCTCCTCTTACAAATCTGCTATCTTTTTTTTTTTTTAACGAGACCTTAAAGTGTATGGAAGGAATGCTTAACTGATATGTAGATTATAACACAAATATTTTGCAAGTAAGAATTCTTTCATATTTTGTACCTGCATCATAATTACCCAGCTCAGTGCCTAGCAAATAGCAGTTGCTTAATAAATATTAATTGATTAATAAGAAGAATAATTAATATATTAAACAACAGAACGAGGCCCTCAAAATATTTCTATAGTCTAGGATGATAGATTTAAGTTATTAGGATAAAAATGTAATAAGCAAAATATGTTTTCTTGAATGTTTTCTGGTTCAGAAATTACCATGTATAAGATAAGTATGGGGGAAATATGACCAGAAGAATAGTAGTTTACATTCAAAACAGCTATATAATCTTAGGTACGAAAGCATAGAAAGGATAAATTGTAGGATCTTACACAGTACCTTATATTATCTAAGTATCCATTAGCATAAAGGTAGTGTATAGAATAAAGTAGAGGATAATCACCCTGAATTCTATGTAATGTGTTTTCTTTGCACACACACACATATATATATATAATATATGTAGAAATATGTGTGTATAAATATGTCTACATAGCGAGGGTCAAATGTACTACTACAGAAATATATATCTATTTGAGTACACAGATATATAGATATTATTGTAGTATTACATGTTATAGTATTGCCTGTAGTATTCCATATACCTCCAGCCCTTCCCTCTACCTATTGAGAAGGCAAACTCTCTCTATTTCTCTCTCTCTCTCTCTCTCTCTCTCTCTCTCTCTCTCTCTCCATCTTTTTTTCCCTCTCTATCCCTCCCCTTCCCATATATCATATAGATGAATACAAAAAGATATGTATATGTGTATATATCCTACCATTTCTGTAGTACTACATATGATCCTTGCTATTTTTATGAAATTATTTAACAAACTGAAATTTTTCCAGAAGAGGGTAATGATGATGAAGTAATTTTCAACCAGTTTTATATGGGGAACAACTGAAGGAGCTATTGGTGCTTTTAACCCAAGACAAAGAAGATGAAAGAAGAAATATGAGAGATCTGTTTAAATATTGGAAGAGTTGTTAAGTGAAAGAAGCAAAACAGTTATTCTGCACAGTTTCTTGAGTAAAGAACAAGAATATGTGGGTGGGAATTTCAGAGAGGCATATTGGTCAACTAAAGGAGGAAATCCTAATAATCACAATGAATAAAAAAAATGGTCTGTATTATGAGACAGTAAATTCCAAACCACTACAAGTTTTCAAAGAGGGACAATATAATATAAGAAAGGGATAATAGAGAAATGAATTCTTCATAGGAAGAGGTGAGACAAGATGATCCCTATATCCTTTACAAATGATATTATTATTCTTGGATTGCATAAACCTTTACAACTAGAGCTTTTAAAAACTTAAGGAATTGGGAATTGATTTGTAAGCTAAAAGCCTAATATGGAAATGTTTTCCATAACTTCACATGTATAATGGATATCATATTGCTTGCCTTCTTTGTGCACAGAGATGGAGATGAAGGGAGGGGGAGAATTTAGAACTGAAAAAAGTTTTAATGAATGTTAAAAAATTAGAGATTCTAAAATTTTTCCACAAACTAATATTTGAATCCAACACAAAAAATCAAGTCATCGAATGGGGATTCTTTACCTTTTTACATGTCTTATGGACTCATTTGGCAGTTTTCTGTAGCTTACAAACTCTTTCTTAAATAATATTTTCAAGTGTATAAAGAAAAATATAGAATTTATTGAAATATTTAAAATATTTAAAAATAAATTCAACAAGTGCCATAGTCTATTCATAAACCTCCAAAGGATCCATGTATTGCAGTTGTGAACTAATGCCAGTTGTATTTTAGGGTATACTAATGAAGGACAGATAGATTTTTAAGATTTATCAACTTTTTCAATTTAAAAGAGATTTTAATAATGTTCATGTGAATTATTGAAGGCATTTATTTAGTTTTGAATTTTTTACTAATTCTTTTAAGGCCTCTATAATTAGAAATTTAATGCATTAAATTTCTATTTGCAGTTTGAAAGAGTTAATGCACTTCTCCAAGTGAATAAATTATATCTTTAGTCTCTAAACTTCCAGAAGTTTTCTCCCCCTCTTTTCACAATTTATCTCAGCAGTCTACATTACACTGATGCTAAAATTAATATTTTAATATTGCCATTTTCAGTACTAATGAGATACACTCCTTGGTTGACAGGGCAATTACTTGCTCTTTTTGTCTCCTTCCATATAGTATTTTTATATAAATGGAATTCATTTAAAAAAACTGAAACAAAAATTTCCTCAGCAATGTGGCCCATCACTTTCAATAACTTCATTAGGCTTAACTGTGTTTTTAAAATGCCACATTAGCTGATTTAGTTACAATGTTTCTATTGAAAAACCCCACTAAAACTATATAATAAATACACAATGCCAGAAATTCTAAGTAGCATTTAAATATTATAGCTAAAACTAAAGTACTATTAAAAATGGAAAATATTTTCCTTTTAAATAAAGCCATTACTTTTTAAAGCTTATTTCATTCTGGAGCTATAAACATATATTAAAATTAATACTCATACAGCTTAACAAATCTCTGCCTGGGCTTTCAGATAGATCTCATTGGGAGACTGGTGTGTTCCATAACATGTCTTAATCAAGGGCTGAGCTGATTTGAACTCAAAGGTATCTCATCACTCAGTGATTCATCACTCTACTTATTTTTTCTTTTGAAATGTCAACTCTTTTATTGTAGCATAAAGAATTTCATGAAACAGTTCTATTAAAATAGCTAAGCAATTTTAGGAACTATTCACTATGGTTTATTGAATGTTTGTTCACTTTTACTCCATTTTCCCTTCAACAGTCTTGAATTTACTCTTCCCTAATCTAAACAGTCTTACCTTCCACAACAAAAATTTTAGTTTTTAAAAGTAAAAAAAAAAAAAAAAAAAAAAAAAAAAACTCGTGGTCAAACCGTTGTCAGTTTTGTTTTTCCAGAAAAATAGTGGACACTAAACAGTTTCTCCAAATTCATAGCTATAGTATAAATACTATGCATATGATTGGGTTTTGTTATTTATTATTTGTACTAAAAAATCAATATGTAACCCCAGAGTCAACCATAGTGTCTCACAAGGCCTGGAGATGGGATGTCCTGTGTCCAAATCTTACCTTGGAAACTTCTCATTTGTGTGACCCTGCGTAAGTCACTTAACCTCAATTACCTAGCCCTTACCCCTCTTCCTCCTTGAAGCAAATACTTCTAATACGGAAGTCAGGGGTTAAAAAAAACAAAACAAAAAAGAACAGTGTTTCGCATATCACAGGTTTTTAATGGTGCTTACTAGACAGGATGAATTTGTTATCAACAACACCTGATTCATTTGGGTAAAGCACTATTTTTTTGACTCACAATTTTCTATACATATTTGTGTTTGTGTGTGTTTTGTTTTGACAACATAGCAAGTCCCCTATGACATAGACAAGCATATGATCTCTCTTATTAGCCACCAAATTTCATTTGTTTTTAAGGGTATTGAGTTGTACTGTCTGGGAAGCATAATACAGCAGCTAATGGATCAAGAGGAATATGTTTATCTGAGTTATTACTAATAACAAAAGAGAAAACTAAGGAAAAGTTGGGAACAGAAGAAGCTACAAAAGCTAGGTGAGGTTGCCTGAGGATAATATAAGAAAAGAGGATACAAGCATACAAGGAAGGAGACTACAAAGACTAGAGTGAGGAGAAGAGAAAATATGAAAGACAATTTTCTTCTTCTCACGTTTGTAGTATGTCAGTGTGATCAAACCACAGATAAGTCTTTTTTCTATACAAGACAAAGAAATGAAAGTTCATTGTATCATCAGGCCCAAATCTTTAGGATATGTTCTATCTCCATCATGTATTTTTAGTCCAGACTTGTGACTTCTTTGATATAGAAGACTGTCTGTGGAAATGGTTGCAGATGGATGTTTATAAAGTTTCTTTTTAATATAGAATGAATGAGAACATTTCAAATGTTGCCAGAACTGGCTCTGTCATTGCAAATCTGGAGACTATGTGAAGAACATTCCTTCTAATTTGATAGAAAACATTGAAGAAACTTGTTATTGGGAGGGACAAAATAATTCAATGTTAAAATATATCAATTAAAATAGTTCCTATATGTCCAAGGTATTTGTTGATTATGAAGTAGGAGTACCCTTTAATCTATGATAATTTATATTGATTTATACACGTCTAGTTGCAGCATCATACCGCAAACATTTATACAAAGAACTGATTCATTTTCCAGAGTATCAGAAAAATCCCTCACACTGTAGAATGGCCTACATGGAAATAAAGTATTCTACTGTTTTTCTTCTTCATCTGAATGACTCCTCAACTGACTTACTGATTTACTCATTTTCTTCAAAGCACAAGCTAACACTGAAATTAGTGAAAACATCATTCTTTGAGTTGGCTGATAGAATTTTAGAGGTAGAAAAAAACTTTAGCATTCCCTCATTTCATTTTTAGATATGATAAGAGATCCCTGCCAGGTAAATTGACTTGACTCAGGTTATATATCCCTTGAGCCTTTTAGAATTAGCAGCCTTGTACCCTGATTCCTATACTCAAAGACTATTTTGTTCAATACTATCATATTTTTCAAGTTCAAATATTACACACTGAGAGAGTGTGGATAATCACACTATATGACAAAACTGGGAACAGAAAATATATCAACAAGATCAAACAACAGACATTAACTAAATGCAATATACTTCAAAGATCTAAAATTTAGATGGTATAAGTACTCCTTCTAACTATACATAAAGCAACCCCTCTGTAACATAGATGCTCTTGTTGTGGCCCAACACACCATCATCAGAAAACTACTGTGCTATTAAAAGTGATACACAAGATGATTTCAGAAAAATCTGGAAAGATCCTGCATGAACTGATGCAGAGTGAAATAAGCAGAACCAGGAGAACATTGTATACAATAACAACAATATTGTATAATGATCAACTGTGAAAACTTGCCTTCTAAGCAGTGTAATAATCTGGTACAATCCTGAAAGACATGATGGGGAATTCAAACCACCTCCAGAGAAAAAATCTGTTGGAATTTGATGGATGTGGATCAAAGCATACTATCTTTCATATAAGTGTATTCAAGATTTTATTTTAGGGTTTTGGTTTTGTATGACTGTGCTCTTACAACAATGACCAATATGGAAGTATGTTTTCTTGATGATAAAATTAAAGAAAAAGATTACAACCTAAAACTACCATCATCATTAAGGAGGATTAGTAAAGACTTTTCTTATAAAGTTGGATTTTACCTAGCACTTAAAGGAAAATAGGAAGGGAAGAATACAGAAATGAGGAAAGAGCATGGCAGACAGCCAGTAAAACGACCAGAATAAAAAAAATTGTCTGGAGGTCAGTGTCACTAGATCACAGAGTACATGGAGAGAAGTAAAGTATAAGAGAGAGGCTATGTTATGATGGGTTTTTAAAGGCAGAGGACTTTATAGCTCATCTTGTAGTATGGTAAAGCTATGTTTTTCTCAGGAGAGGAATGACCTTGTCAGACCTGTGCTCTAGGGTGATAAGTTTGACAACTGAATAAAAGATGGATTGAAGTATAGAGGACCTTGAAGAAAGAACAAGCAGAAGTTTATTGCCATAGTTGAGGAATGAGGTGAGAAAGACCTGGAACAGGGACGTGCCAGAGTCAGAGGAGAAAAAGGGATCTAGAAAAAGAGAATAAGAAGAGGCAATCAGAATCAGAAGCAGTTGGAGAAGAATCAGGAATGAAGAGTTTCCTAATTATCTTACAGATAATGGGCATCTCTGGATCTAGACCTCAGCTTACATAAGGTGACAGCTATGCTCCAGAGCCTGGAGGGGACTGTCTGGAAAGGAATAGGCAGAGCAGAACTTCTAACCGAAGTTGAAGTAATCTTCTGCAGAGGAGCAAGGGAGTCTTTTTTCAAAATTCTAAGCATCCAGCCCAGTTTGTTTGTAAACAGATTTAGGAGGCAAGGCAGTGGTTTCTTTTGATGACTGTCTCATGTCACACCATGACTTAGGGAGAAGGAACTGGTAGCTCTCAGGGAATATGGTGCTCTCCTAAGGCTGGAAGTGATGCATTAAGAACCTGATAATAGTCATGAGGATCCAAGAAAATAAAGTACAGCTTTGAGCTATAAACCTCTAATAAAATGATGCTTCAATCCCCAACAAATACCCTCCTACCACAAGTATTAGAGGTGTGGAGTCCATCAAAAGTCCACTGAGATAATGATTTATTGTTAATATCATATTGTTTATATGAACAACCTGCAATATGGAATAATAGATTTACCTTGAAGACAAAAAAGACATGTGCTAATTGTGGGACCCTGGGGAAGTCATTTAATTTTTTAATGCCTCAGGCAACTCTCCAAAAGCCTTTGGATTATAGATTACTGATATGTGTAGAAGAATTTTCCACCCTGGGAATTCCCTACATGGATAAAATCTTAGGGTCAAAAACTCATAGGATCTAGAGCTGTAAGGAAGCTCAGAAGCCTTCAAGTCCAACTTCTTTGTTTTACAGATGAAGAAACTTGGGCTCCAAGAGGCTAAGTGATTTGACCATGATAATAAAAGTAGAAAGCACCAGAATCAGAAAAAAAAAGAATCAAGAGAGAATAGTCATCAAAACCTAGATAAAAGCGAGTATCAGTGAGAAAAGGGTGACTGGCGATGTCAAAGGCTGTGAGGAGGTCAAGAAGGATTAGGATTGAGAAATGGACATTGGATTTAGCATTTAAGAGATCAATGATTGCACTATTTCATTCCTCTACTTTATAGAGAAGGAAACTGAAGACAAGTGTGATTGTGGGATTTATGTAAGGTCACATAATCGATTAGAGTCAGAACCAGGATTCAAACCTAGTTCTCCAGACAGGGAGTTGAACACTCTTTTCCCTTATAAAGTGTTGCAATTATAATTTGTGTAAGATACTTTATAACTAAGCAGAGAAATCCATTTTTATGATATCTGTGAAATGAAAGTTTAAAATGTTCTCTCAGCTTAGAAAGGATTGGATTACAGTTACAAAAGAAGCCTTGCAAATCTTTATGATGTCAGGACACTAAGCAGAGTTAAAAGAGATGTAGAATGTTACTGCTCCTTTCTCCTACCCTTGGGGGGAAAGAAAGGCGGTTCTGACTACCTTACTGCAATAGTGGAGAATATTAAGAGATTATGAAAAGTAGGCAAATCAGGTTCCAAAAAGTCTTATGTGAGCAGACTATTATACTGTTTTGTTCATTACTTTTTTACCCAGGAAAATAAAGGAGGGCGGAGTTCACCAATCATAGATATTAGCCTGTAATAGATTGTAAATATAGAATGGGCCAGGATAATGAGTGTTTTCAAATCCCCCAGCATGGCGCCACACAATGAGGAAGCCTAATAAATGCTTAATGATCATAAAATATAAGATTCATGGCCTTAGGTTTTTTTGGAGCTCAAACAAAAGGTAATGTTCCAGTCTGTAACATAAAACTCATCTGCAAAAGTGCATCATTTCTTTTAAATAAATATAAAAAAGGTAAAATCATTTTTTCTGTATCTTTAAACATCTTCACCTACCTTTTTAACACTATACCCTTATGCATGGAAAAAAAATTTTTTTGCCCTGTGCAGAAACTTACAGGTTGTAGCACATGCTGGACAAATTATTATTCTTGGGCATTGTCTATAGCTAAAGCCTTGCATATGCTCACTGTTATGATGATATTGATTGTTAAGTCAACAGAAAACTATCACAAGGGATTGCAGATTTCTATACCAATACTCTGTTCTGTTACATTAAAATGTCATTACTGAATCGCCAACTTTTCCCCCTGCTGTAATATTATTCTCTGTTGATTGCCTGCCTGACTTGAAATTTGAAACTGTCACCCTCAGACTTGCAAAAGTGATTCAACTTCACTTATAAGGAAAGTGAAATTAAATATTCATTCAAGGGCTGCATTTCAAGTTCAAACTGTCTGAAACTCCTTAAGGCAAAATATATTTAAGTTGCAACACAATTTTTCCTTCCTTTTTGTGCAGCCAAAATACAAAATATCTATAACGAGTGGACAAATAGCAGAAGAATATGCTATTCAGAAGTCTAGACTGAGTATTTTTTCTTGAATTTATCCAGTTCGTCTCCTATTGTCAGGAAACTTTTGTTGTATTTGTTGTGTTTGCTCCATGCCCAGAGTGTTCCAGTTACAAAACTCCTTACCATTCAAAGGAGACATAGCTATGTTTATTAAAGGCTTCTCTTTCCCTTTGGAAGGAGCTAGATATGTTTCTAAAAGGGAGGAATGAAATGACAGGACAGTGTTGTATTTTTCCTAACATGAGGTAAAGCCAGACAATATCTTTTTTTTAAAATTTGAAATTGGCCATTAGTCCTTTTTTCCCCTGTCCTAACAGATACTTCTAGAATATGTAAGGATGTAGACAGAACAAATAAGCTTTCTTATCTGCTTCTCCATGCATTTGTATTTGTACATGGTTCCTTTATTCTCTGTTCTTAAAGTGAGGATCATTTTTAAGAGGAGATTATTTAGAACATAATATGAGAAGGTGCATCATCACTGTACAACCCTTCACCTTTGAGATGAGGATCATATGATCTTTTAGATCACTGGTGCTCCAATTTATTTCTTGAGGACATAAGATAGATGTTATAATTAGATTTGGAATCCCATGTACTGTAGCCAACAAGAAATTCTTAAACATCACTTCCTTCTCTTCTGAAAGTAGACTATTGGGGACAGAGAACCACTTCCAGAAGGGACGTGGGAGGAAGCTGAAAGTGGTACTGGCTGACAGGCCAAATGCACCCTTCCAGGATATAATTGTATTATGTTTGCCCAGAAGTAAAACTTCAGAATACCCCTTAGATAAGCAGCCTTGAATAATATCAAAGCCATGAATAAAATTTCTCTGCCATAAAAAGGGAGAAAATGTGTCTCATAGGTTGAACCATCAGAAGACATGTGGAGGAAGCCTACATCATATTTCAAGGTACAGTGGAAAGATAGTAAGATTTGAAATTGGAATATTTTATTTCAGTTCCTATCACTGTTTTCTTCTAGTGTGATTGACTGCTAACTAGCCTAGCTGAGCAAAACTGTAAGAGTTATCAGTTAGCTCTCAAACTAAGTCATGTCTCTGAATATCAAAGGACCTTTTCCCTCTTTCTCTTTTCCCATCCAATGGTTGGGACTTCCCTGGTAACATATTCTGCTTCTAGGTATTATTTTCCCACCAAACCCTGCACACTGTCTTATAGGAAGTCTGAAAGAATGAGGATGACTACTTAGTTAACTCCTCATATAGTTATCCCAGTTTCTATATATTTGGACTCAAAATTAAACAGGATGGAAAAAATGAGCTTCAGAAAATTATAGCATTTCTTAAATAACTCCAAAACCCAACCCAAAACACAAGGACCCATTCTTTAATACAAATGTCACAGAATTGTAAATTGTGGAACCCAAAATTCTCTGAAGACTCATAAGAAAGTATCATAGAAAGCAGTGGTGAGGCACATGGTTTGTATGAGTAGAATAAATAAGAACAAGAGTAAAGAATGTCATCAAGGAAATGTATGATTATAAAAGAAGCTAGGCTAATCCTGTGGAGAAAATGAAGGATAATAGCTTCTCAGCCTAAATACTTACATAGTATCCTCATGATATCAAAAGAAAGAGAGGAAGACTCCAAACATACTGGGTGGAGTTACTGTGGCAAAATTATGAGGATAGACATAGAAGTTGCAAAAAATGGGCAGGCATGAATCAGCATCATTGAAGGGAATAGATAAATCAATGGGATCAAAGATCCATTTAAGTATATGAAAATATTTTCTGTGACATAATACTGACAGTTACCTTATTAATTGAACCACAAAAATTGTAATATTGCAATTACCAGCCTCATTTTCCCCCAAAACACATTAGGCTGTACATAATTGCATGCTGTCTTTTTTTTTCTCTCATTAAATTACATACTATCTAAAGACACATATAAACTTGAATTAGTGTCCTTTTCTTACTTTTCTAAAACATATATGTATATATTGTATAGTATAATCAACTCAGTAAATTTTGTTTTTAATAACACTCATTGGATGTGATAAAAATTCAATACTGAATTTCTTTTCTTAAAGTAATTGTTTCATAAGCAATATCTATTGTTTTTATATATTTTCATACATAAATATATTATCTATGTACACAGAGAATTCCTATGGATTTTTAAGTGAAAAAATTATTGTTCACTTCTTTGGATATTGATAATGTAATAGATAAACTATTTGTGAAATTTTAGTTTGGTTAAGATATCAGTCCTCTCAGAGAGGCACATTCTGCTGTCAAGTCAGCATATCAGGCATCTTGAGTATCCTACACAGGGAAAATGTTTTCTCTATCCCACTTAAAATAGAACTGGATTCCTCTGTCAATTAGAATATCACATATGCTAGTTTGAAGAAACATGTCCATTATCTTTCTTTTCACTGTAATTTTTTTTGCAATAGGAAATATAAAGATTACACAAATTGTCGACTTTATCAAACTCATTTAAAATATTTCTGAAATATGTGATAAAGCATTATGACTTCACTTGAAGCAAACATAATATGTTGTCTATGCTATTTTAATGTTAAATTTTCTTTCTTTTTACATTTCCTTGCAAATACTTGTTCCTAAATCTCACTATCCTTTGAATAATTTTGTTCTCTCATAGCATTCTTATGCCCTTGTTCTTGCTAAAGACAAAAGAAGACTAAAACTACAGGCATATCAATCAAAAACAACACAGTCAGCACCAAGTCCAATAATGAAAACCATGATTTCATAAATCATCTTCCACAGGTTGAGGTCATCTTTTAAAAAATTTCTTATCAGGAACAGCTGAGTATTCTCATAGTCATTCATTCTTTTGTCTTTAATGAAAACAACAGAATGGATGTCAGAATACAAATGATGTGACCTTTCTTAACTTTAAAAAAATATGCTGAGATATGGCCTGCCTGTGTCCTTGAAATAAGGTTAAGTGAGGTTTTTTTTTTTCTTTAATAGAACCAAGAATGACTTTTATCACACAGTTTAGTAATAGTATGAATTTTTTACATTTTCTAATCAGATTTGAGCTTAAATTAATCAAAAGAAAATTTCATTTAGGGACTCAGCTTCAGAAGACAATTTCCCTGCAATGACTGACAACTCATCAACAAATTAAATTGCCAAAAAACGCTTTGTTATTTCCAATTTTAGCTAAAGCAATGATATTTTGATAAGCAGCATTCTGGAAAACAGAGTCATATTATAAAAGGCAGAAAGGAAAGTATAGAATTAGTGATCATCTGATAATTACAAGTTGTATAGATAATCTAGTAATTCAGGGACTTTTATAATTGTCCATTGTTAATTATGTGCGTTATCTTTGTACCATAACAGACATTTTAAACAAAAAGAATCTCAATATTTTGGTTAGATCAATCTGATTTTCTTTTCAGGATAATAACGTTTCCTTTCATATCATTTTCTAATGTTGTAGAAAATTATCACTTGTTGATCCATAAACATCCAACAGAAACAAATAGTTCATAAGAAAAACTATAAATGGGGTGATGGACAGAGACAAAGGGTGGGTAAAACAATTCCCATACTGTCTTGTTCTTCTCCAAAAATATTTGATTTTTTATAAATTTTAGTCAATTAACTAGCATTTATTAAACTACCATGTGTTATATAAACTATTGGGGATACAAAGTAAATCATAAAATAGTATATCCTCATTCTACAGAGAGTCCCTTCTCTCAAAGAGCTGACAATCTAATGAGGGAGACAAAAAAGCAAAAAAATGTACAAATAAGATATATGAGAGTATTAGAGGCAAAACACTAAGTTAAAGGAAAATTGAAAAAAGCTTCTGGAAGAAGGGAGAACATTAACTATGATTCTACCAGTTAATTTTGCATGATTGCATTTTTCTCTGTACCAATTAAAAGGAACATTTAAAATATCTTAACAAGGTCTGAAATGTATAGGGTAAATCTTTAACAGGAGATTATGGCAAGATTTAGACAAGAGATGCACAGATTAAGACAAAAGGGATCTGAAAAGGTGACAGTAATTCAATAAATAAGAACTCAGATTTGATAAAATATAGAAATAGTGAGGATGAGGATGAGTACAACGTTTATATAATGTTTTAAGATTTTCAAAGCACTTCATGTATATTTTGGCCTCATAATAACTGGAATATAAGTAAAACTATTGCTATTTTATAGATGAGGATAATGAGGGGAGACACAGTTAAGTGACTTGTCTAAGATATTACAGTCAATATGAGTCTGGGGCTGATTTTTGACCTCACATCTTCATGGCTCTAGGTCCAGAACATGCTGTTTATAGTATTTTTTAAGCTTCCTTGCTTTTACTTTGTCTACTATGTTATACCTCTTTTGTAGTAAGATTTCATTTTCTTTTGAATTACAGTAATTTGTGTATGTATCACATACTATCTGCTAGGTGGTAAACATAATAATAAAAGATATGTTTTCTCTATTTCTCTCAGTACCTAGCACAAAGCTTCTTCCCAAAGTAGACAATCAATGTTCATTGAATAATTAAATTGGGAAGAGAAGGAGAGGGAGCAGAATAAGCATTTATAGAATACCTACCATATTTTAGGCACTATGCTAAGCACTTTTTAAAAATATCATCTCATTTGATTCACAACAACTCTGCAAGGTAGGTGCTATTGTTATCCACATTTTACACTTGAGGAAACTAAGGCAAAAAGACGTGAAAAAACATTTTTTTTTCAGGATCAGATAGCTTGTAAGTATTGGAGGCAGGATTTAAATTCAGGTCTTCCTAACACCAGATCAAGTCTTTATGCTTTCTACTACCATTTGCCTCTATATTCAACATTTCTATGTTGTTGTTTTTTTGGTCCATCTTGCAATTTTTGTTGACTTACATAAAACATTTTTCACAATATTTGATTTTTTCCCCTTCTAAATAAATAGTTGTCACGTATATATTTGATGTCTTTATACTTTGAGAACCTGGGTCTTATTAGGCACTTACTAATTATATGTTGTTTATTATATTATAGAACATGGCTTTATATTTTGAATTTACCTTATAACTATTATTTGTAGTGAAATTTTCATTTTTAAAGCATGTGCTATTTTTGCCATTCTTTTATTTCTCTGCAAAAGTTTTATGTTCAAATTTTGAAATGCAAAAAGTACATATACACACCTATGTTATCTAGCTTTGAATTTCTTAAAGCAGCCTAGTAGTATTTGAATATTAATGTTTTAAAAGTAATTAGTGACTGGACAGTGATTACTTTTTTCCCATCACTTTTCCTCATTTATTATCAACAGAGGAGGAGACAGGAAGACAACAAGGATTGATCATGTGTTTACAATGTGCCAGGCACTGTACTAAATACTGAGTATATAAATACAAAAAAAATAGAGTATGTCTCCTCAAGAAGATTACATTCTAATAAGGGAAGACAACAAGCAAAAAGGAACTGAAATGAGGAGGAAAAGTTCCCATGTAAGGACTTGGTGCCAAAGTCCAGAAAAAGTCACAAATATAGCAAGGAAGAGAGTAGAGATCCCAGAAAGAGCTCACAAATGGGAAAAGGGGGCTAGGATGGCAGAGGAATGTTGTTAACCAAAAGAAATTTGTTAACAATTCAGTTTTAATTTATATTTCCCCAAAATAGCAAAATCCAATAGATAATGTATGTAGAGGTTAAGTATTACTATATTGCAGTAGACAGCAGATTACATATTGTACACAGTGAATATAACTGACAATAAGATTTGAGACAAAGGTTTTTGTTTTTTGAGACTGCTTAAGGATTAATGAGCCCTGAGGTAAAGCCAAGAGAATTTCTGAATATATCCTATTTGATTAAAAATATCAGGAAACATCAAAACAAAGGCTTTTGTCTGTATTTTACACTCTATTATTGTGGGAAGATAGAACATTCAAAATATCATTTTTAACATTTATTTTGAAACCATCAATTTCTGAATTAAAAAAAAAAGCCCGTGACTTTTGTAATGTAGTTTGAGATTGTTGTTAAACATTTGAAAAGTTCTTTAGATAAAATGTGGATGAAAATACATAACTTCTAATGCTTGGATTTGTAATTTAAGTTGGTTTTTATCAGGAATTAAAAATACTTTGAATTTAAGAACTGAAAAGGGACATTAAGAAAGTTTTTGATTTATCTCTTATCATCAAACTGATCTAAAACCATCAGAGAGATGTTAAAACAATGTATTCTTAAAGTTTTTTACAGGTAGAAATGATTCAGCTTCCTTCTGTATGCCATTCCAGTATCAGCATTATTTCATTAAAATATTCTTTTCCCAAAAGAGACGTCTTGTTTGAATTAATGCTTATTTATTTGCAATAAATCTACTAACAAAATATTTAGCTACTACTCCATCATAACTACTGAACACTTCTCACATGTGATGATATGACTTCATTTCTAATTTAGCCTTGCTTAGAAGTACCATATCATCATTTCTGCTCTCTGAATTTAACCTATTACTATACATGTGTGATATGTGAGCATTTCTATTTGAATATCACAGTGTCACATAAAAGTCACCAAATAAAAGCAAACTCATATTTTTTATCCCCTAGAAAGTTTTTAGCAAATACTTCACATATTCCACCTTGTATTTTATATTCATTTAACACATATTGATTAACTTATTTACTACATCAGATGCTCTAACCTTAAAAGAGACATCCTTTTATGATAACTGCCTGGTTGCTTTCTCTCAGAGATCATGTATCCTAGACTTCAAGAAAAAATCTAATTATACTGCCATTTAGTAATTATTGGATATTAAAATTAATATTTCAAATTTACATGTAATATGGATGTTTCCCCTTTGGAGGTTTTAGAAAATAGCAGATCATAATCTTGTAGAGAAAGATGAACCTTTTCATTCCATAAAATGTTCTCTCCAAAATTACTTATTTTTCTTAAGTGAAAAATCCAATAGCCTTTTTTTCAATTCTCATTCTCCTTGACTCCTTAGTCTTTGACAATGCTGATCAGTCCTTGACTCTCTAGGTTTTCAGGACATCACTCTCTCCTTGTTCTCTTTCTAACTATCTGAACAGTTCTATTTCTTTACAAGATCCTCCTTCATTTGAAACCCTCTCATTAAAGATGTATGAGAGTTAGATGCTGAGCATTCTTTTCTCCCTTACTTTGTTCTCATCAGTTCCCAAGAAATGTATTACCATCTTTCTCTTTTCCAAAATTCTCTGCTGACCTCCAACCTCAAGTATCAAATTCCTTTTAGAAATCTAGAATTGAATGTCCAGTAACATCTTAAACTCAATGTATCCAAAATGGAATTTATTATGGTTCACCCTAAACCCTCCTCCCATTCTACCTTCCCTGGTACTGTAGAAGACTATACCAACCTGCTAGCCTCCCAGGTTGGTAACCTATGAGCCATTCTGGATTCCTTACTCTGTCTCATCTCCCAGATCCAATCTGTTGTCTGATGGTTTTATCTTTGCAATATCTCTCAGACATGTCTTCTTCTCTTCTGTGATACTATATTCTCTCTTGTGCAGGCTCTTATTGCCTCACGCCTGGATTACTGCAATATCCTGGTGGTGGATTTATCTGCCTCAAGTCTCTTCCCATTCTATTCCATCATCTTTTCATCCACTAAAGTGATTTTCCTAAATTGCAAGTTCCCTACTCAATAAACTCCAGTGATTTCTTATTCCCACCAGGGTCAAATAAAAATGCTATAATTGGCATTCAAAGCCTTTCATAATGTAGCCCTATTATATTTTCCCAGTATTCTTATACTTTATTTCCTGACACATTCTTTGATTTGATGACAATGACCTCCAGACTAGTTCACAAACAAGAGAGGCTATCTCTTGACTACAGGCATTTTTTTCTGTTCAACCTCCATCCCTGGAATGCTCTCCCTCCTTCACTATGCTTATCAATCTCCCTAGCTTTCTTTAAGTTCTACCTAAATCCTAATTCTTCACTTGAGACTTTTCCCAACCCCTCGTCATTCAAATACCTTCCCTCTCTCTATTATTTTCTATTTATCCTGTATAAACTTGCCTTTCATATTTGCTTGTATGTTACCTCTTTCATTAGACTGGAAGTTCCATGAGTGCAGAGATCTCTTTTGCTTTTGTTTTTTTTTGTATTCTCAGAAAGTATGACAGTACCTGGTAAATAATAGGCACTTAAAAATGTTTATTGATGGATTGATTGGGAGGATGGCACATCTACACTAATTGGAAGAAGCTGCCACATTAATGAAATTATAAATCCTTCAAAGCTATTATCTAAAATATAATACTTTATAATTTCCAGTCAAATTAGGAACACTATATTTGAGTAAAAACAAGAAAATCACTTTTTCATTAGACAACTCCCCCTAGACATTGTATCCCGAGACCAGGCTTTTACAATAACAAAAATGAAATTGTGGATAACAATGTTTACAATTTTTTGAAATGTTCCATTAAAATATACAAAAGATTCTTTTTTGATATTCATATAACATAAAAATAAGGCTATTGTGTTTTTTTTTATTTCAGCCTCTATTTTTGCCTTGCTTTTTTTAAACTTTTTATTTACTTTTTGAACCTGCAGTGGCTCTCTAAATGGTAGTCAATCTTTTTTGAATTTAACTGAATTATTAGGATAGAGCCTGGACCCTGTCCTTGATATATGGATATACATTCATCACAGTTGAGGCTACTCCCACTCTCAATGCAAGTTAATATCTTCTTTACAAGTTACAACCTTAGAGAGTGACAGTGGAGAACCAGCCTCAGAATCAGGAATATCTGATTTCAAGTCCTGCTTCTGACGTATTATCTGATTTAGGGTGTAAATGTCTAAATTTCTTAGTATCTTTGGTAACTCGAAGATATCTCTTCCTAAAGTCAGGCCTTAACAACTGTTAATCTATGAAGTTAAGCTGAATGGATGGTAGCATGACTAAATCATTTAAAACATCCTAAAACAAATTACCACATGAATATTTGGATTGTAGATAATGATGCTTACCCTTAATATGACCAAAAGAAACCAAATGTTTTATTGGATATCAGTCAAAAAACAAGAAGAAATGGAATCATTCAGTCTACTGCTTTCTCACTTATCTAATGATCAGAGACTGACTAGATGATGTTTCAAGTCTCTTCCAGTATTCAAATTCACAATTGTGTGAATTCATTTATTGTGCAGTTTCAGTTCTGAAAGACCATTTAACTCAATTAATTTAGGCAAATTTCCTGTGTATTATTCTAGTAGATTAGACTGAAGTAACTATAAATCCTTGATAGAACAAATAGGACTTACAAATGCATAACCTCTTTTTTAGTGTCACTGTTTTTAATATTATATATGTATATATATATTTATCATATTAAACCAAATATAATATGACCCTGATATTCTTGGATCCCAAGTATTTTGAAGGGTAAATCAGAAAAAGGAAACACTACAGTTGCTTCTGGAATTTATGGTAATTCTTCAAAGCGTGAATGTTGTTGATATTTTCTGCCTCCTGAACCACAAATATTTTAAAATTCATATCATAATTTCATCAGATTCCTTTATTAGCTTGGGGTTTTGGAAGAAGTCTTTCTTTTTCCAACATGGTCAATATTATTTTCTCTACCCATCATCAAATAAATAACCAGTAAATGTTCAGAAATTATAAATACAAGAGCCTTGGCACAAGAGCTACTGAAACCAAAAATATTGGCATTAGATCTATCACTTTTGCAACACGTGTGTGGAAGACAATTCCCATGAGACAACACATATGTGAAATTGCAACAATTTAGCCTAAATCTATTTTCAGTGCTCTCCTCAAGACATGTCTAGTACATTTGAACAATGTTGCACCATAACATGAATTCTCGATTCATTTACGATGTAGTGATTATAAATAGATGTGCTAAAATGCATGCTGAGGTGCACAACACACAAATTATGGTTTCAGGCTGTAAGTGCTCAAATATGGTATAAATGCAACTTTTTGGGGAAAAGTCATATACATATTGGGGGAAAAACATCACACTATATTGAGGCTAACACAATATGTATGTGAATATAAACAAATGCACTTTGATCTCACATTGACAAGTGATTAAACCATATTAAATGTTTTTGATTGGAGAACTTCCTGATACTCACTTTTTCCTCTACTGCCAAAGGAGAAATCCAAACACTATAAAATCACTAAAGACAGAAGAAGGCCTTGTCTCTAGGCTTCATAGCTCTAAACTCAACTATCATTGTGATTAAGGAATGCTCATTCTTTAAACTCTCCTTCATTGATGGTCCTAGTTCTACTTAACTCCTTTTTAAAGCAATTAATCCTTTTCTTTAAAACACTCAGAAAATCAGCAGTATATAATTTTCATTAATTGATATAATGATTTTTTCCTATAATTGAGGTTTGATTTTTATAATCTTTCTAAACATTTTCAAAATACTTTTTTTTTTGGAAAGGAATTGGACTTTGTATGCTATTTCTGAACTTCTTCAAAGGCATTTTCAGGTGATATAACAACGTTTAAAAAACCTACATGCTCTGTATTATTTGTTCATTCTTCAGGTAAAAAGTCAAAACAGGTCAAAATGTAATCAGTATCGCTAGGAAAGAAGGCCAAGAAGTCTTCTTTAGAATGCATTTTTTGGAAGGTGGATATTATAAGCTATCAGTTAAAATTTTTAATTAATTTTTGAAACTTTATTTAGTCACAAAATTTATACATTATGGATATTAATTACTAGGACAGACTTATGACCTGGTCTTGTTATTAATTATATGTCAGAAAACTATAATACAATACAAATATATATGATTTACTTAGAAACATTATAGTCCAAGAGATGATTGTTTTGATCCCTTTTATAGAGGCAGATGACATAAGTTCACTGTAATTTAGGTAGTTAGTAGATTCTGAGCCTAAACTTCCATTGTCTCACCAAATTAGATTCTGGTAGAAGTCGTAGAATGAAATATGTCCCTTAAGTAATACTAATACATACATTTTGGCGTAACGAGGCTAGCACTCAAGATGAAGGAATATTTTACTGTACCTAGCCCAATGCACTTGCTCATTAAGCAATATTTTCCACAATGATGTTAGATATGTAAACACTAAATGAAAGTCTAAATATACAGACAAACAAATTGAATACAGCACAGTAGGGCTTAATATAAACAGCTACCAGCCTCCCCTTCATTTGGAAAAAGAGCTTGCTTACCTATTCCAAAGATTAATGAGCAATCAGTTCTAAATTAAACCAAGACCTGCATTTAAATTTTTCTTTTTCCCTCTTTTGAAAGCTCAAATATGAGTTACACTAAATGAAATAAAATGCAGTATCTGATTTTACATGTGTTATGTAGCGCTATTAGCATCTTGAAGTATTGTTTCTGAAACATTTTCTACAGATAATTTTATTCATTTATTTTCCTGTACAATTTGAAAGGATATAGGACATGATGAGGTTGGGAGCTTTTTTAAAACATGATACAGAATCTAGCTCTCTTATCAGTCACTTTGAAAAAAGTGATCCCTCTATGAATGGAAGAACTACATTTATGAACTTACAGATATCATCATAGGTATCTAACTCTGAATTTCAATTTAATTAAAAATGATATAAACTATTCTTCACTAGACATGTCAATATTGGTACAGTGGAGGAAAGCACAGTAGAAACCCATTATAATGCTGGAAAGAAGGGATAAGGCTAACTCTTTTGAAAGAAATATTATAGGAATAAAGATTCACTATACCAATTTGAATACGAAGTGTTCAGAATATAAGTTATGGAATAGTTGAATACATAAAATAGCAAACCTTCTTAAAACTAAAATTTACTTTGTTGGTGGTCACTGTTTTAAATCAGCCTGACATATAAAATACTCACTTTTCAGGGGGTTCAAAGGGGTCCTGACAAACATTTGAGGGTGCTGAAAGGGTGAGGAGAATGAGACATGGTTAAGGGCTAATGATTTACTTTATATAACATGTATTCATAATTGAAGTAATTATTCATGGTTTTTTCGTCTTTGAATCTGAATGCTATATATCTTTAAAGTAATGAATATACTACATGAACATATTTGCTTCCTTTCCTGCAGAAATTTAATTTATGGAACAACAACAAGAAAAAAAAGACATGAATTCCTTGTTGAATAAGGTAAGGGATTATGTGATCCATTGACAGTATGTGTATTGCCAGCAATAAGGGATAATAGAAGTTTGACAGTATGTGTGATATGGATATTAAAGGAAATCAGAACTTTGTCAAAATGGGCAACATGAGTATTAAGTGATGTGTAAGGTTAATGTGAGTTGAAGTAAACTAGAATGTCTTCATATCAAGAAGGTAGAATGTAAATTATACTTGAATTAATTGGAATGATTTGAAAGATGGGATAAGAATACGATGAAAGAAGACAAAAACATTAAATAACATCATTTAAATTACCAAAGTCTACTTATAAATAGTTTTTAGAACTATGTCAACTTTAGGGGACATATGAAATCACTGTGATCTCAGTGATCTCAAATTCAAATAGAAGGATTTATATTCAGTGATTTTAGACCTGGTCCTAAAACTTTTCTCATAGGTGCTTAGCAATTATTTGGCAGAGCCATAATTCCAACCCAAATCAGACACCATATTTTCTGCCTCTCCTGACACGAAGTAATACAGGTAATATCATAAATAGAATATGATTTTTATTATTCCCTTTTTCTTATTTTTTATTGCAAAAACATACTCAATTAAGATATAATTACTACAGCCCTTTGATCAGAAACTTGATTCCCAGAGGTATCAAAACATACCTACAAAACTACCAATATTATCCTGAATCAAATTTAAATATAATTGGGAAAGAGGTAATAAAATTAATACAACATAAATAATATTAATTTGTGGTTTTCAAAGTCAATATGTTTAGTGGCTCTCATTTATATTTGAGTTTGACATCACAGATTGTATTATTTTTTAAAAGTTAACAAATACAGCTCTGTGTTCTAAAAGCCAGGAAAGGAACTTCTTTTGCATTCAGATTTTCAGAGAGAAGGATAAATACCCAACCGAAGAAGACTTATTTGTTATTGTATTAATTTTTAAAATATCATCTCAGGGAAAAACGTATTTCATCTTGCTTTTGAGAAATTTCACTGTCAGAAACAATTGTCAACAATTTTAGTGGAAGACTTTACTTACCTCAAAGGGCATTCAGAAAGATTAAATTTTTGTTGCTTCCATACATTCATTTCACAAAAGTGATACTTCTAAGAAATTGAAAGTCAAAACTATCAATTGTGAATTAATCTAAATAATTATTTTCTTATTTAGAATTCAGTACAGAAGTAAGAAAATTAAAGCATAAATAGGCAAGAAAAATATTTAATAAGATTCTACTGTTTTTGCATGCCATGTATTATGAATATGTTATTCAGTCAAATTCAAATATATTAGGATATAAGTTCCTTGAAAAGGATGCAACCCTATTGCTTATCACAGGTCCTGAATCAAAGAATAACAAGTAACACATAACATATGCTTTTTGAATATCTGTAAGGTAATAAAAATGAAACAAATACTTTGATCTTCAAAATTTCATAAATCAGCAAAATGGTTATTTTCCTTAGATATTTAGAGTCACATTTTCCTTATACACGTTAGATTATGGTTTCTATTTTTCTCTTTCTTTTGTGTATATCTGATTGCTACAATGGATAAATCTTTACTTTATACCACCAAAGGTTCTCTAGATTTGCCAACTTATGTCTCTAAGAGATGGCTTAAAGTATCCAGATCTTAAATAGATTTCTCTATTCAAGAAACTCTAAAAGAGATGTAAGTAAATACATTTTCTAAGTCTGACTAAGTTTTGATCACCTGAGTTAATGGGGGAATATTCTAACATTCTAAATAACAATATCAATTACACTTTGGACTCCCCAAAGAATATATGATATTTCTTAACAAATGGCTATCTGAAGAGGTTAAGAAAAAGGTCAATGGTCCTCTTATTAAAAAGGAAAACTAAAAACAATCTAAATAAACTAAAATAACTATTTCTAAGAACAAAATGATGATTATCCTTTCTAATTCTAATAGAACAAAAAAGTCAATCAGTAAGCTTTATATTAATGATAAAAAGAGGCAGAAGACAGTACCAATTCCGAAGAAGCTCACAGTCTAGTTGATTCTTCTCAAATAAATTTTACGAAGGTGTTGAAGAATAAAAGGCTGTATTTAGAGGATTGGGAAATGGAAGATAATAAATTCTAAGTGTCTTAATGAATTTGGATAATTCCAGAGGGACATTTATACTCTTTTCTCTATTGTTTTATCATGGCTACTAGCTTCTAGAGAAAATTCAAAGAATTAAATTTTGTTAAAAAAAAAAAAAGCAAACTGGTCCAACCATATCATCTTTCCAATGTCAATCTGAGTCCTGAAACATCTTGTTCAAGAAAAATGAACAAGTTTTAGAACCAGTTCTTAACTTGGGTTTTCACATGACAAACATAGTTTATTTTTCATGTAACTACTCCAAAACAATCTAAAATTTTAAATGTTATGTGTCAGCATGTGGGCATGTATTCCATAAGTAAACCTTAACTTCTACTTCCAGCAGGGGAGAGTAGAAAAAAAGTAAGAATACAAATTATATTTCTACCAACTTAAAGTCTACCTTAATCAATTTGATTCAACCAATAATAACATTATGTGTAATTGTAACAAAGTAGACTGGAAAGAGGATCGCTTTCAGATTCAGAAGATCAAGCCTGATTTCTATAACATTTGTATAGTCCTTTGCAGGGTCATTAAAATTCTGTGAAATTTAGTTACTTCCTTGGGAAAATGTGAGAAATAGTTTTGTATTGCCTACATCAAAGAATTACTGAAAAGAAAGGATTTTTAATTTATAAAATTTTATGTAATTGTAAAATACTGAGATTATCATTTAGACCATATTTATTTAGGGAAGAAATTATGCCCATTTAACAAAATAACATATATTCATTAATATCAGGGAACCATTGTCCTTAATTTGAATAGAATATTATTTATTTTGTGAAAGAAAGAAGGGAAGAAAAATGATTAATAATTAATACAATAATGAAAAAATACTCTTCAATACTCTAAACAGTGAAAAAATAAATGCTGATTAATCAGTGATACTAATACAATTTAAAGTAAATTAGTAAATGTTGTACTGATGTGATAGCCATTTTTTCATCAGGGATATAAAATATTCCAGAAGGAAAATGGACCATAATGAATTAAAATTCTAGAAAATAACATATAAACAATATAAAGGACATTACTATCACATGAATACAAATCATTCTTAAATGAAATCACATATTTGCATGTTACTACTCTTTATGCCATTATGACTTAAAAATTGTCTAAAATGTTCCTGAATGCCTTTTTATTCCATTTCTAATTCTTCTTTATTTTCAAATTTCCTTCCTTCCTTCCTTTCTTCCTTCCTTTCTTCCTTATCTTTTGCTTTCTTTCTTTCTTCCCTTCTTCCTTTCTTCCTTTCTTCCCCTTTAACATCCTTCCTGTTTTCCTTCCTTCCTTTCTTACTCCCTCCCCCTCTTTCCCTTTCTCCCCTTATCTACTTTTTCTTCCTTTGTTTCTTTCTTTGTTTCTTCCTTTGTTTCTTTTTTCCCTTGTTTTTTCCTTCCTTCCTTCCTTCCTTTATTCCTTTCTTTCTTTCTTCCTTCCCTCCCCTCCTCCCTCTCTCCTCCTTTCTACCCTTTTTTTTTCCTTC